>NW_019154107.1:25025881-25259382 GCF_002288905.1 Enhydra lutris kenyoni
TGAAGGCAGCTGCTTAACCAACTGAGCCACCCAGGCGTCCCGCGAGACTGTATTTTAAAAACAAACTGATGGAGCACCTGGGTGGCTCAATGGGTTAAAGCCTCTGCCTTCGGCTCAGGTCATGGTCCCAGAGTCCTGGGATCGAGCCCCACGTCCGACCTTCTGCTCGGCGGGGAGCCTGCTTCCTCCTCTCTCTCTCTCTCTCTCTCTGCCTGCCTCTCTGCCTGCTTGTGATCTCTGTCTGTCAAATAAATAAATAAAATCTTTAAAAAAAAACAAAACAAAACAAAACAAAAAAAAAACCAAACTGATGTGCACGGGGAACAGTCCCATGATGAGGTAGCAAGAGAGTCTAGCCATTTGGAAGCTAAGGAGAAAGCCTTAAGAGGAACACTGATAGCACGTTTGTTTTTGGACTTCTAACCTCCAGAACTGAAAGAAAATAAATTTCTGTGGTTTAAGGCACCAAGTCTACGGTATTTTGTTATGGCTGTCCCAGCAAACTAATATACTGGACTGTAATTTATACACCATAAAATTTACTTCTTGTGGGTATACAGTTCAGTGACTCTTTATAAATTTATAGAGTTGTGCAGTCTTCGTCACAATCTAGTTTAGGACATATCCGTCACCCCCCAAAAACCTCCCTCCCCCACCACCAGCCCTGGTAACTACTGATCTGCTTTCTCTGATATACTTGACTTTTCTAGGATTTCAGAAAGATGGAATCATACAATATAAAGTCTTCTGTTCTTGAGGTTCATCTATGTTGTAATATGTACCAGTAGTTTCTTTTTATTACTGAAGAGTTTCCCCTGAATGGCTATACCACATCTTATTTATCCATTCATCAGTTAATGAGCATTTGGGTTATTCCCTGTTTGGTGCTATTATGAATAATAATGCTGTAATCATTCACATAATGTTTAATCAATTATGTTTTAATTTCTCTTAGATACATAGTGGGGTGTTTGGATGGCTCAGTCAGTTAAGCATCTGACTTCAGCTCAGGATGTTAGGGTCCTGGGATCAAGCCCCACGTCTGGCTCCCAGCTCAGCGGGGAGCCTGCTTCTCCCTCTCCTCCTGGCTCGCGCTTGATCTCGCTATCTCTGTCTCTCAAATAAATAAAATTTAAAAAAAAAAAGATATGTAGGAAAGGAATTACGGAGTCACATGGTAAGTCTATGTTTAACTATTTAAGAAACTGCCAAACTGTGTTCCAAAATGGCATTATCATTTTACATTTCTACCAGGTATGTATGAAAGTTCCAGTTTCTCCACATTTTTTTAAAGATTTTTAAAATTTATTTGACAGAGAGAGAGAGAGAGAGCAAGAGAGGGAACACAAGCAGGAGGAGTGGGAGAGGGAGAAGCAGGGAGCCCGAGGCGGGGCTCAATCCCAGGACCCTGGGATCATGACCTGAGCCCAAGGTGGATGCTTAACACTGAGTCACCCAGGCTCCCTGTTTCTCCACATTTTTGCCAACACTTGCTACTGCCAGTCCTTTTAAACTACAGCCATTCTAATGTGTGTGTAGTAATTCACTCCAAGTTTAAGCTCAAAAAGACAATTCTAACTTTGTGCTAATGAGAACAAGCCACAGGCCTAATTACAGATAAAAAGTTTAGGCCTGAGGGGATGGTCTTAAAATTTTATCTAATAACCAAATTATTATAAATAATTAGTTATTACTATTATAAATCATAAGTAACTTTATTTTAGCTTTTAGAAAAGAGGAGGGGAAAAGAACTCTCTCTTTGTTAGTAAGAGAAACATTTGTGAATCTCATTGTTTTTATTCCAAAACCATTTATTCCAAATTTGGATTTTTTTTTTTATTAAATGTCTTTTGAATTTCAAAAGGTTAGAGAAACCCATATTGTATGATGAAATGTGTAACTATCACTTTAACATAAGTTTAAAGGATGCAATTTTGTGTTTTACACTTAATGATAAATGCAGAATACATAGTTGGAAATTTGGGATAGGACATGTTTGATTTCAGGCAAGCCTTTTAATTTCTTTTCTAAGAATGGCTGAAGATTAATGTAATCATGATATAAAGCATGGGATTTAAATTACAACGTATTATAATCACATTGTGCTATAATGATACATATTGATGTCCTTTATGGAATGATTCTAACAGGATTCAGATAATCTGAAAATTACATAAACCCACTGAAAATTTTTCATTCAAAATTTGGGGTATGGTTTACAGGTATAATATCTAACACGTTTTCTAGTTATTTTTGAAAACAGAATTACGTTTTGTTTTTATAGACTCTAATGATAGGTTATAACATTCCTAATTGGCTTTAGGCAAAACTTCCAGAATTGGTATTCATGTGTTGTTCTTTGCTAATCATATGAAATTCTAATGTGTTTGGTCGCTCCTTGATCACCCGGTAGGAAAATGAAAACTTTTGCCTGACGCTGGATGAGCAGGAAAAATCAGCCCCTGACATCCAGGAGCCAGCCGGGCAGTGTGCACTGGCTTTGGTGCTGCTATGGGCTGGGCCGGCAGCCACAGCTAGGCCTTGTGTCATCCTGCAGCACATGGACACTTTCAGAGAACACTTTTCAGAAGACACCAAGCTCAGACAAGGCCACTCTGTGTCTGGTGATGGATCAAGACAGAAACAAGTCCACTCCATAATCACACCTGAATGCAGGCAGAACATGAACACTCTCCAAACAACAAAAGGCCAAACAACCTCCTCTCCTAGATCATAGCAATAGGGGCTTCTTCACTTCCATTGACATCTGTAGCCACAAATGTGGCCTGCTATCACTATAAATCAAATTTATTAAGACACACAATCATACAAGTTCCCTGCTTCCTGACAGCACCCAATCCAGAGCAAGACCCCATTTCCTTAAGCCCTCCCCCAAATTAACTAACACAAATCCAAATCCTATAGTAAGTCTTTTCTAACATCTGCTTACTTAAGACATCCTACGGTTACTCAGGGTATTACAATGAGTAATAAACCAACTTGTCCCATTAAAAACAGAATCAAGAGACAGTATATCAAGATGGCAGAGTAAGAGGATTCCTCCCACAGACACACCAGAATCTACAACCACATGTAGAACAACTACCTCTGTGAACAAACTGAAGACAAGCAGAACAGATCATACACAACAAAAGATAGAGAGAAAAGGCCACATCAAGAAAGATAGGAGGAGGGGTGCCTGGGTGGTTCGGTCATTAAGCATCTGCCTTCGGCTCGGGTCATGATCCCGGGGTCCTGGGATCGAGCCCTGTGTCAGGCTCCCTGACTGGCAGGAAGCCTGCTTCTCCCTCTCCTGCTCCCCCTGCTTGTGTTCCCTCTCTCACTGTCTCTCCCTGTCAAATAAATAAATAAAATCTTGGAAGGAAGGAAGGAAGGAAGGAAGGGCAGAGATGCAGGTCAGTCAGAGCCCACACTGCCAGCACAGTGACCCATAAGTGGAAGCATCGTCACAACCACAGAGGCGTGCCCCCAGGAACAAAGAGTCCAAGCCCCTCATTAGGCTCCACTGCCCAGGGGACCTGAACTTGAAAATGTGTCCCCCTATTATGTGGCTTCGAAAACCAGTGGGGCTTATGTCCAGGAGAGCCTGGAGGGCAGAAATGAATGGAGACTGCTCTTAAAGGGGCAGGTACAATCTCACTTAAGCATCTGCCTTCAGCTCAGCTCATGATCTTAGGGTCCTGGGATTGAGCCCTGAGTCAGGCTCCCTGCTCCGTGGGGAGTCTGCTTCTCCCTCTCCCTCTGCCCCGTCCCTCAACTCGTGTACTCTCTCTGTCACTCTCTCTGCTCTCTCTCTCTTAAAGAAGGAAAAACCCTTAAAAAAAAGAAAAAAAGAAAAGCAGCAAGGTGACTAATGAAGAGCCACTGACTAATTGTAGGGTGTGTCCTGCGGGGCAGGGATCTGTTAGAACATTCTCTGGGAACACAAGCAGTGGAAAACACCATTTTTTGTTGTTGTTGTTGCTACTTCCCTTCTACCTAGCAGGCCAGGCACTTGCGGGTACTATCTTTTACCTCTCCATCTGCTGTGCCAGAGCCACTCCCTCCACCACATTCCACTGTAGACTCACCCCATTCGACTCGCCTGCCCTGGCCAGGAACCCATCCCAAGCAGCACCCCACCCTGTCACCATCTATGGGTGTACTTAACCTACACCAAAGCTCCCCCCAACTGGTTCCCATCCCATCACTCCCAGCAGGCACAGTTGGCAGGCTATGGAGCCCCTCCCCAGTGCCTCCACCTCAGGGGGCCAGCCCCACCCACAAGTGCTTCCATAGCTGTCCCAGCTGGGCCTGGTAGCCAGTCCCACACACCAGCAAGTCTCAAACAATCACAACCCAGCCACAACAAGCAGGTACACAAAGCATGCAAATACCCTCAACAGAATCAACAGCAGATTAGAGGATGCAGAAGAATGGCTCAGCAATCTGGAAGACAAAGTAGAAATCACCCCATCAAAGCAGCCTATTAATTAATTTAAATAAGGATAGTTTAAGAGACCTCTGGGACAACACCAAGTGTACTAACAACATTCGCATTCTAGGGGTCCCAGAAAGAGAAAAGAGAAAGGGACAAAAATCCTATTTGAAGAAATAATGCCTGCCAGTTTCCCAAACTGGCAAAGAAAATAGATATCCAAGTCCAGAAAGCACAGACAGTCCTAAACAAAATGAACCCAAAGAGATCCACATCGGGACACATTATAATCAAAGTGTGAACAGGTGAAGATAAAGTGAGAATCTTAGAAGCAGCAAGAGGAAACAAATTACACACAAGGGAGCCCCGTACGAGTATCAACTGACTTTTCAGCAGAAACTTTACAGGGAAGAAGGCAGTAGCATGATACACTCAAATTGGGGAAAGGAAAAACTTAACAATTAAGAATACTTTACCCAGCAAATTTATCACTCAGAATTGAAGGAGATGAAGAATTTCCTGGACAAGCAAAAGCTAAAGGAGTTCACAACACCAAACGAGCCTTACAAGAGATGTTAAAACAATGACTTTAAATAGAAAAGAGGGGCGCCTGGATGGCTCAGTCGATTAAGCGTCTCCCTTCAGCTCAGGTCATGATCCCAGGGTCCTGGAATCAAATCCCGCATTGGGCTACTTGCTCGGTGAGGAACCTGCTTCTCCCTCTGCCTCTGCCTGCTGCTCTCTCTCTCGCTCTCTGACAAATTAATTTTAAAAATCTTTAAATAGAAAAAGCCATAACTAGAAATAAGAAAATTATGAAAGAAAAAAATCTCACTGGTTAAGGAAAACATATAATAAAAGTTGTAGATCAATCAACTACATAGCTAGTATGAAGATTAAAAGAGAAAAGTACTAAAATCATCTAAACCTACAATAATTAGTCAAGGGATACACAAAATAATGATATAAAATATGATATCAGAAATATAAAACATGGGAGCCATAAAAATATAGTGCTTTTAGAACATACTTAAACTTATTCACCACCAGCTTAAAATAGATGGATATATATATAGGATGGTTATATATGAACCACATGGCCACCAAAAACCAAATATCTATAATAGATACACAAAAAAATAAAGAGAAAGGAATTCAAACAAAACACTAAGGAAAGTCACCAAGCCACAAGGGAGGAGAGTAAAAAAAGAAGAAATAGAAGAGAGCTGTAAAAACAAAAACAAAAACAAAATCAACAAAATAGCAGTAAATACATACCTGTCAATAATTACTTAAATTTATTCTGTTCCAATCAGAAGACATAGGGTGGCTAAATGAATAAAAAAAGAATATCCATACATATGTTGCCCACAAAAGAGTCCCTCCAGATCTAAAGACACAGACTAAAAGTGAAGGGATGGAAAAAAGATATTCCGTGCAAATGGAAATGTGAAGCTGGGGTAACAATACTTGTATCAGAGAAAATAAACTTTAAACAAAGACTAACAGGAAACAAAGTTAGTAGAAGGCAGGAAATAAAAAAGATCAGAGCTGAAATAAATGAAATACAGACTAAAAAGCACAACAGAAAGGAATAATGAAACTATGAGCTGATTCACTGAAAAGATAAACAACATTGATTAATCTTCAATCAGACTCAGCAAGAAAAAAAGAAAGAGGACCCAAATAAATAAAACAAATAAAAGAGAAGTATACACAGAAATACAAAGGATCATAGGAGACTACTACAAATAATTTTATGCTAACAAGTGGGAAAACTTAGAAGAAACAGATAAATTCCTAAAACATACAATTTTCTAAGACTGAATCAAAAAGAAATAGAAAAATTTGAACAGGCCAATTACTAGTAATCAAATTGAATCAGTAAAAAACAAACAAACAAAAACTCCCAACAAACAGAAGTCCAGGATCACACTGCTTCCCAGGTTAATTCTACCAAACATTTAAAGAAGAGTTAAGGGGCACCTGGGTAGCTCAGTCTGTTAAGCATCTGCCTTCAGCTCAGGTCAAGATCCGAGGGTCCAGCATCAGCCTCCCTACTCAGCAAGAAGTCTGTTTCTCTCTCTCTCTCTCCCTCTGCCCCTACCTCTTGCTCATGTTCTCTCTCTCTCACACACTCTGTGTCTCAAATAAATGAATTTAAAAAAATCTTTAAGGAAGAGTAAATACCTATCCTCAAACTATCTAAAAAAATTTGAAGAAACATTTCCAAACTCATTCTATCAGGCTAGCATTATCCTAATACCAAAACCAAAGACACACACACACACACACACACACACACACACACACACACACGAAAGAAAAATTACAGGCAATATCGCTGATAAACATAAAAGCAAAAAAAATTTCAACAAAATATCAGCAAACAGAATTCAATAATACATTAAAAGGACCATACACTATGATCAAGTGGGATTTTGCCCAGGAACACAAGGATGGTTCGGTAGCCACAAATCAATCAACGTGATACACCATATTAAAGGCCATATATGACAAACACATGACTAATATATCCAATGGTGAAAAGCTGAAAGCTTTTCCTCTAAGATCAGTAGCAACACAAGGATGCTCACTCTTGCCTCTTCTATTCAACATAGTAACAAATCCTAGCTGAAGCAAGTGGGCAAGAGAAAGAAATAAAAGGCATCCAAATTGGATAGGAAGAATTTAAACTGCTACCATTTGCAGACAACATTATATGTTACATAGAAAACCCTGGGGATTAAGGAGTACACTCATCATGGGGTGCCTGGGTGGCTTAGTCGGTTAAGTGTCTGACTCTTGATCTTAACTCAGGTCTTGATCTCAGGGTTATGAGTTCAAGCCCCACAGCACTGAGCTCCACACTGGGCCTGGGGACTACTTTAAAAAAAAAAAAGGCACACTCATTGTGATGAGCACTGAGTAATGTATAGAATTGTTAAATCACTACATTGTATACCTGAAATGAATATAATACTATATGTTAACTATACTGGAATTCAAGTTAAAACTTAATTAAAAAAATACTTAGGAATAAATTTAACCTAGGAGGTAAAAGACCTATACCCTGGAAACTATAAGACACAGATGAAAGAAACTGAAGAAGACCCAAAATAAATGAAAAGACATACAGGGTCATGAATTGGACGAATAACTATTGTTAAAAAGTTTATACTACCCAAAGCAACCTATATAGATTCAATGCAATTCCTATCAAAATACCAATGGTACATTTTTCACAAAAACAGAATGGTCCTAAAATATGTATGGAAGCACCAAAGACCCTGATTAGCCAAAGCAATCTTGAGAAAGAATAACAAAGCTGGAGGTATCATGCTCCATGATTTCCAACTATACTACAAAGCTACAGTAATCAGTACCAGCTACTGGCACAAAAATAGACACACATATCAATGGAAGAGAACAGAATCCAAAAATAAACCCACGCGTATATAGTTAATCAATCTTCAACAAAGGAGGCAGGAATATCCAATGGGAAAAAGACCGTCTCTTCAACCAGTGGTGCCTGGGAAACTGGTCAGCTACATGCAAAAGAATGAAGCTGGACCAGTTTCTTATACCATATATAAAAATAAACTCAAAGTGCATTAAAGACTTAAATGGAAGACCAGAAACCATAAAACTCCTAGGAGAAAACATAGGCAGTAAGTTCTTCGACATCAGTCTAAGCAGTATTTTTCTGAATGGGTTTCCTCAGGCAAAGGCAACAAAAGCAAAAATAAACAGAACTACATAAAACTAAAAAGCTTTTGCGCAGTGAAGGAAACCATCAACAAAACAAAATCCCAAACTACTGAAAGAGAGAAGATGCTTACAAATAATATAACTGATAAGGAGTTAATATCCAAAGTACATTTAAAAAAACTCACATAACTTTTTTTTAAAAAATCCAACATACAACTGGGCAGAGGACCTAAACAGAATTCTCCAAAAAAGACATATAAATGACCCACAGACAGCGAAAGATCCTCAACTTAACTCATCATCAGGGAGACACAGACCAAAACCACATCGAGGTAACACACCTGTCAGAAGAGCTAGTACCAAAAAGACAAGAAACAAGTGCTGGTGAAGATGTGGAGAAAAGGGAACTCTCGTGCACTGTTGGTAGGAATGCAAAATGGTGCAGCACTATGAAAAACAGCATGGAGGTGTCTCAAAAAATTAAAACCAGAACTACCATATATGATTCAGCAATTCCACTTCTAAATATTAATCTGAAGAATATGAAAACATGAATTCAAAAAGCTATATGTACCCCTGTGCTCACTGTAGCATTACTCAGAAGAGTCAGGATATGGAAGCAAGCTAAGTGTCTACCAATGGGTGAATGGATAAAGAAGATGCCCTATAGGGGCGCCTGGGTGGCTCAGTGGGTTTGAGCCTCTGCCTTCAGCTCAGGTCGTGGTCCCGGGGTCCTGGGATCGAGCCCCACATCGGGCTCTCTGCTCGGCGGGGAGCCTGCTTACCCCTCTCTCTCTGCCTGCCTCTCTGCCTATTTGTGATCTCTGTCTGTCAAATAAATAAATAAAATCTTTAAAAAAAATCCAGCATTAAAAAAAAAAAAGAAGAAGATGCCGTGTATATACAATGGAATGTTATTCATCCATAGCAAAGGAGATCTTGCCATTGGCAACACTATGGATGAGCCTAGAGGGCATTCTGCTAAGTGACATAATTCAGAAAAAGACAAACACTGTATGACTTTATTTCTTTTTTTTAAAAAATATTTTGTTTATTTATTTAACAGACAGAGATCACAAGTAGGCAGAGAGGCAGGCAGAGAGAGAGGGGGAAGCAGGCTCCCTGCCGAGTAGAGCGCCCGATGCGGGGCTCGATCCCAGGACCCTGAGATCATGACCTTAGCTGAAGGCAGAGGCTTTAACCCACTGAGCCACCCAGGTGTCCCATGTATGACTTCATTTCTATGTGGAATCTAAAAAACAGAACAAATGAACAAACAATACAAAACAGAAACATACTCCTAGATACAAAGAACAACCTGGGGGGGTTGCCAGAGGGGACAGTGTAGAGCGAGGGTCAAAATAAAGAAAGTGGGTTAAAAGGCACAAACTTCCAGTTATAAAATAAATAAGACACGGGGATGCAATGTACAGCATAGTTAATAATATTATAACTCTTGGGACACTGAAAAATAAAATTAAATTAAATGTTAAAAAATAATAATTAAGGGACGCCTGGGTGGCTCAGTTGGTTAAGCAGCTGCCTTCGGCTCAGGTCATGATCCCAGCGTCCTGGGATCGAGTCCCGCATCGGGCTCCTTGCTCGGCAGGGAGCCTGCTTCTTCCTCTGCCTCTGCCTGCCATTCTGTCTGCCTGTGCTTGCTCTCTCTCTCTCTCTCTCTCTCTCTCTGACAAATAAACAAAATCTTTAAAAAATAATAATAATAATAATAATATTGTACAACTTTGTATGGTGACAAATAGTAGCTAGATTTATTATGATGATCACTTCCCAATACATATAGTTTATATATATAATATATATAATATATATATTACAACATATATGTTGTAAACCCGAAACTAACAAAACATTGTGTTTCAACTACACGCCAACAAAAAATAAATAAAAATTTTAAAACTTTTTTAGGGGCGCCTGGGTGGCTCAGTCAGTTAAGCATCTGCCTTCAGCTGAGGTCATGATCCCAGGGTCCGGGGATGGAGCCCTGCATCAGGCTCCCTGCTCACCAGGGAGCCTACTTCTTCCTCTCTGCCTGCTACCCTCCCTGCTTGTGCTCCCTTTCTCGCTCTCTCTCTCTCTGACAAATAAATAAATAAAATCTTAAAAAATTTTTTTTTAACTTTCTTAAAAAAATCAAGGTGACCCGAGAGATCAAATTATGTTTTAAAAATTTATGTTTATATTGCTCAAAGCATAAAGATTCACACAGTACTACATAATCAGCTTACCACAAACCCAATGTCAATGAATGCAAAGTTATTAAAATTCTAATTCTGTGGCCAGTAGTTCTGATTATAATTATTATGTCTACAATAGATGGAAAAAATGAAATAATATTTTTAAATGCATGCATACCCCATAGGATCAACCTTTATCCTGCCATTTACTATAATAGAGTCATTTGCAAAACAGCAAACAAATTAGGCTAACTAGGAGGTACTGCCAAATGAAAAGAAATGAGAGTATAATTATAGAGTCAATGCAAATGGTACTTAACATCCAGATAAAAGTCATATAAAAACATTCTGTTATTTGGGTATTTTTAACTAGTCTTTTTATAAAAGCAGTTAATGATAGATCATATACAGTAACCACAGCAGCAGATCATAAACTAGTAAATGCCAAATTCCAATGAAAAATGTAGGTACCTGGTATCATCAGAAAGAACCCCAAGGCCGGGAGATCCAAGATCTAGGCTCTGTTCTGGGATGAACAAGTGGAATTTGCCTTTAGTCACAGACTAAATGTTATGCTTACTAAGACCAAAGTCTGAAGCACAGACTGCTAGCGGTGAAAGGACTTTTGAGATCAGTCAGCCGAGGCCCTCATCAAGGTCCAGGTAACTGAGGCTCAGAGAGGGAAAGTGACTAAAGCCACCGTCACACAGGCCGTTTGTGAGGAGCACCTCCCAACGCACAGCCTCAGGCTCCTGGTCCCTGCCCCACCTCTTACCAGTGACTCCTCACTTACAGAGTGAGAACAATCACCCATGCCTGCTTCTTCCTCGCTGGCATGCTGGGATGATGGCTCGAACTAACTGGTGTGAGTGAGTATGCACTTGCCTGTATTCATGTGAATTCGACGAATTCGGGGTGCGGTGTGGGGGGCGGATGCAGTATCATGCAAAACTGGCCATCGGCATAAACCCTCCCAGGACAAGTTAGGACCGTGTTTCTCAATGGCAGCAGGACTGGTATCTTAGGGAGGACGTTGTCCCCCATCCAGGGTGGCCCTCTCCACATGGCAGTACTGGCTGGCCCATCACTAGTACTCAACAGGGGAAGGCACCTCCGGACCGGGCATTGCCCTAGGGCAAGGCCATTTAAAGCATCCAGATGAATGCCAACAAGCCATGGGAAACAACACATCAAAATTCCAAAAATGGTAAATAAAGATGGAATCAGTACTACTGATTTATTTTTTCCTTTTGCCTCTGCCTCCAATATGGCCCAGCATGGCAGTTCATGGATCCTGTCTTCATTTAAAATATTGCTAGTTCGGTCATCATGAATGTTGGCATTCATTTTGATTCTTGATGATAGTTCATTAGAATACTATCCCGCTTGATCAGTGAGGTTCAGGTGCCCCGTGAGTTCTGCCCCCAAGTTAAGGGCCTCACTTGCCTCCACCTAGTCCCTGTCACTGTGACAACCCAAAACACCTGCCCACATTTGCAAAGGCCTCCCTGCGTTCGGAGAACCTCTGAAATGGGGGCTGATTTTTCTCATACAACAAGAAATCCAAAGACAGGCAGCCCAGGGCCTCCATGATGCCAAGATGGCTGCAGAATTAGGTCCTAGTTCCAGACAAGAAAACACTGATATGGCGAAGCGCAGGAGAAACATTATCAGCCGAGCCTCTTTTAATTAGGGGGGAAAAAATATTTCCCAGGAACCCTACCCAGTAAACCCTTACCCATATACCACTGGCCAGAAGTGAATCCCCTGACCAGCCCCTAGCCGCAAGGAGCCTGAGCAGCTGAACCCTTTTCGGTTGTGTGGGCACAACTCCAGCCACAATAACACCGGGGTTCCCTCTATAAGAAGAAGGAGGGAGTGAATAAAAGAGAAACAGCTAGAAATGTCTGCCATGGGGGCCATGCAGCATAGTAAAGGCCGGCTCTTCCTGGTGACTGCAAATCACCTTTTCTCTGCTGGTGATCAGATGGTCTGCCTGGGCAGAGCAATGTTATGGTCACTTCTAGAATTCTGGATAAAACCCAGAATGTCATCTTAGGTTGGGCTCCACAGAAGCAAGGCTTGAAACAGGGATTCAGGTGCATGTGATTTATGGAAGGCACACTCTTTTCTTTCTTTTTTAAGATTTTGTATATTTATTTGAGAAAGAGAGAGAGAGAGAGAGAGAGAGAGGGCATGAGCGAGCAGGGAAGGAGCAGAGGGCAGAGGAATGAGAATGCGAGGCAGCTCTGCACTGAGCATGGAGCCCAACATGGGGGTGCACCCCAGCACCGTGAGACTACGACCTGAGCTGAAACCAAGAGTAGGATGCTCAACCGACTAAGCCACCCAGATGCCCCCAAGGGCACCTTCTTAGGAGAAACTTTTAAGTAGTGAGGGGAGCACCCAAGGAAAGGGAAATGAGCCAAGCAAGGATGCAATCGCACGTGAAGTTTTGCCTGGGCCTGATGCGCAGGGGGCCATGAGCCAAAATCCACAATACAGAGTTGTCTAGCCTTGAAGCAGCTCAGCGTTTTCACCCTTGATAAATCAGGCAACCATCTGCCGCCTCCTCTCACGGTGATGGGGCCAGTGCAACCATCCAGGTTTCTCTGGGTAATGCAATGTCCATCGGCCAAGAACACCACTCCGTGAAGGGTTACGGGTATGAGCTGTTTGCCAAAGCACGTGCTGCAGCTGGGGGAGCTGGGTGCCCCACCCCTAACGTGGACCCGGGTGGGCACCAGGGCATCTGGGACAAATAGCAGAGTTTGATACACTTTCCAAAG
Source organism: Enhydra lutris kenyoni (assembly GCF_002288905.1). Classification (NCBI taxonomy): domain Eukaryota; kingdom Metazoa; phylum Chordata; class Mammalia; order Carnivora; family Mustelidae; genus Enhydra; species Enhydra lutris. The sequence continues at coordinate 25,039,018 of NW_019154107.1, forward strand.
AACTGCCTTTATTTCTATCTTGCACTGTTTGAGAATATAACCCTGATATACTGCTATGATTAAAAGTCATTAGAGAACTGGCAACGAGTTAAAGATGTCTCATTTTTAAGAAAAATGATTAATAGATGTTGACTTGTTTTGTTGAACCACGAACAGGAAAGCGCTTTATAATTTGCTCTGGGTATTAACCAGGATCCAGGCTGTAGTTCACAATCTCATCAGAGCACGTAAATATTTCATAGTCTTAGTGTCTCATTGAAAGCTCAATGAATATTTAATTGAAGTTGACCAACAAAATAACTGAAAGAATTATGTTGCATTTACTTAGGCCTAAAATGAGCAAGCTCTTCATTTTCTCAAGTAGTTTGAAGCTAAAATCATTCCACCTTCATGAAATATTCTACATAATTTTATAAGTAATTAAAGGGCTGCAAAATAGGTTGGAAAGACACATATTTTTTTTAAAGATTTTATTTATTTATTTGACAGAGAGAGATCACAAGTAGACAGAGAGGCAGGCAGAGAGAGGGAGGGAAGCAGGCTCCCCGCTGAGCAGAGAGCCCGATGTGGGACTCGATCCCAGGACCCTGAGATCATGACCTGAGCTGAAGGCAGTGGATTAAACCACTGAGCCACCCAGGCGCCCCCTGGAAAGACACATATTAAATATTGAGAAAAACAGGAAATAAAATGAATTTTCAACTTTCAGTGCAAGAGAATAGTTTAATATATTGTCACCTCCAACATTACTTATTCAGTAGTGGATGAGTTTAAACTATTGTCAATACCCTCTTTTGACACAAAAAGTAAAAACGGAATCTTTTCTTTGTCCCTTGCAAATTAAATATTCTAGAATGATGATGTGCAAACACCTATAAGATTGATATTAACAGGAAACCATGAACGAGCAGCCATGTAAGCTAGCCCAGAAATTGCTTGTGAACTCCAGGTCCAACATTGGGCCAGGTACTGAAAATAATTAAAAAAAAATTTTTTTTAAAGACAGAGAGAGAGAGAAATAATGGTCCATGTTCAAAGTAGAGATGGTTTCCCTGGAAAGAAGTTTCCCTGCAGTCTGTTAGATCTCCATAAGTGTCAGAAATGGACTTCAAAAAAAAAATATGCGCTCTAATTGATTAACCCTAAAACAGATGACACAGAATATGTCATTTCTATCAAATTTGGAGACATTTTAATTGGAACCAAAGTATTGCCAACTAATCCATGCTAAAGCTGCTAAAAACCACCTGGTAAACTTAGGGTATTAAGGTCTAAATTCTTTATCTAGTCCTGAATTATTTGTGTTAAGATTTATTTTAGGCAAAGAGAGAGAGAGAGCAAGAGAGATCGCACACATGCTCAATACGAATCCCAGGCAGACTCCCTGCTCAGCGCAAAGCTGACACAGGGCTCGATCCCACAACACCAAGATCACAACCTGAGCCGAAACCAAGAGTCGGACACTTACCTGAGCAACCCAGGTGCCCCACAGTCCTGAATTATTTTTTAAAATATTTTATTTATTTATTTGACAGACAGAGATCACAAGTAGGCAGAGAGGCAGGCAGAGAGAGAGAGGAGGAAGCAGGCTCCCTGCTGAGCAGAGAGCCCGATGCGGGGGCTCGATTCCAGGACCCTGAGATCATGACCTGAGCCGAAGGCAGAGGCTTTAACCCACTGAGCCACCCAGGTGCCCCCTGAATTATTTTTTAATTACAGAATTTAAATAATCTAATAACAGTTTCCTTTTTGGAAAACAGAACGTGAGCCACAATACAAGGTTGTCTCATAAACCCAACACATCCATTGTGCTGTCTTATGGGCAATAATTGGTCATCTTGCAGTTTTCTTCCCTTTGATCTTAGTTCCTTTTTAAGATATTCAAATGGATTACCTTTTTCAATTATCAATACATCATGATATGTGTGTGTTATGTACACATATACGTTCAGTTCAGGTTCTTGTCTAACAATGGTGCCTCTTTCATTCACTTCTACAATTCATGCCACATCACCCTTTGGTTCTGAGGGATGGGGAACCATAATTAGTATGCAGAAAAGAGAAGACATCTTTCTGTTGCTATTTAATGGCAAGTTCCAAATCAAACAACATGATTTCATTAATGGCAACTCACGAACCAACAGTGACACTGACCAGACTCTAAGTGTCTACGGGAGGACAGATTATCCTGTCCAGGGAAGGAGAAGGGAGAAAGGTTGATAAGCATTAGGCAAGAAAGATAAACATTCAGTGTCCTGCAACCAGTGGGCCTGGTCAGAAAGAGGAGCCGTGGGGTATTTTTCTTCTGCAATGTGTCTTTACAAAAGAACGAGCCTGAACATTTACATTGAGGGCTCGCATTTTCTCCAATATTTACTATATCATACATGTCACATTTTACAATTGCATTTTTCCCAGTGCCATGGGACTTACCTGCTTATCGAAAGCTACCCAGGATGGTGCATCACTTCCGATTCCTTTAGGAAATGCACTATATTTAGGCTTCAACTTTTGCCCGAAAAGCAGTTCTCCACCAATTCCGGGTTTATCTTCACTCACCAGCATGCTCACATTGTTGCAAAAGCCCCAATGTTGAGATTTGTGGAACTTCTCCTTTCCCACCTGCGAACGCAAGCCACAACATAAAATGGCTGAAGTTAGGCTTTCTGTCTTGCCCTATTTGTTTTTTAAAAGGTAAACACATCCCCCACGGTTTATTTTTCCCATTACAAAATGCACCTTCTAGTGGCAAATAATTATGATCCACCTTCATCCAGAAAGTTGGGTCACATTTTTAAATTCAATTCACTTTAGCAAATTCAAAACTTTGAAAAGCAATCAAGAAGAAACCCGATGCTCCATGCTATTTAAAATGGTTAAAAATAACAATTACTGCAAGTGAACATTTAGAACATTAGCTTGCTAATTGGTCTATTCTACTTATTTGCCAAGAAGGCAAACGGGGGGGGGGGGGGGGGGGGGAGGGCAGAAATCCTCTACTTCAGAGTGAAAATCTAACAGTCTTCCTACGTAAGTCTAAACGTTATTTGCACCAACACAGAAAATAAAATCTTTTCCTCATTAAAATGAATGTAACAGGAAATTTCTCAGAGCTGACATTCTCATCTTCATTTTAAAAACTTGCCTTTCCTTTTCCTCACTCCCCTCCTGTCTTTTCTGGGGATCTGGGCAGAGAGAGAAAAGCCTGGACGACGCTACCGAGGGTTGGCAAAGATGTGGGACGACGTCAGCTCGCGTGCTCTGCTGCAGGGAAGTAAAAGGGAGAGTCCCTCTGAGAAGAAATCCAGCAATACCCAGGAAAGTGAGAAGTGCAGATGCCGTCTGGCCTAGCAAGTCCATTTGCAAATATCCTTTGCCCCTGTGCACAAGGAACTAAATGTAAATAATAAATATATCTATAACAAATGTAAATAAATATTTATTGTGCTATATATCATACATGGTAAACACCCATCCACAGCCCTGAATAAAAAAAATAAAACTCCGATACAGCGAAGCCATCTCTTGCTCCCCTCCCTGCCTTGCCTGCGGGTAACCATTACCCTGAATTTGTCGCTGGAGTTTTAACATTTTTTGTCAGGGCAACCGTTTTTTGCAAAAGCATGACTCAGGGAATTCTGACCAGAGGTCTGAAAAGACCTCATTTCAAGGCAACCTATGAACAGCAGGAAATACTTGCCAATCTTCTATCTGATAAGGGGCTAATATCCAAAATATATAAAGAACTCCTACAACTCAAAAGCACAAACACAAACAATACAATGAGAAAACGAGCAGAGGGTCTGAACAGTTATTTTTCTAAAGACTTTTCACTCAGCATCAGGGAAATGGGAATCAAAAGCCCAGTGAGATATCACCTCACACCTGTGAGAATAGCTCCTGTTAAAAAAGACAAGACGTGGGGTGCCTGGGTGGCTCACTGGGTTAAGCCTCTGCCTTTGGCTCAGGTCATGATCTCGGGGTCCTGGGATCAAGCCCCGCGCGGCAGGCTCTCTGCTCAGCGCGGGGCCTGCCTCCCACTACCCCTCTGCCTGCCTCTCTGTCTACTTGTGATCTCTCTCTCTCTCTCTCTGTCAAATAAATAAATAAAATCTTGGAGCCCTCATGCCCTGTTGGTGGGAGTGGGAATTGGTACAGACATGGGGGAAGACAGTGTGGCGGTCCTGAAAATATTACAAACAGAACTACCTACCACACAATCCAGCAAGTCCTCTGGGTATTTATCCATAAAAATATTACTCAAAAAAATATATACACCTGTGTGTTCACTGCAGCATTATTTACAATAGCTTCTAAAACACGATAAAAACGTAAGTGTCTACCAACGAATCAATGGATAAAGAAAACACAAGATACACACACACACACAATTATTCAGCCATAAAAAAATGAATGAAACCTTGCCATTTGTGACAACATGGATGGACCTTGAAGGCATTAGGCTAAGTGAAATGAGACAGAGAAAGATAAATATCATCTGATCTCTTTTATATGTAGAATCTTAAAATCAAAAACAAAAAACAAACGAACAAACAAACGACAAAACACCACAGGCTCACAGATACTGAGAACAGATTGGCGGTTGTCACAGGTGGGGGTGGGAGGGAGAATGGGTGAGGGGGTCAAAAGGAATAATTATCTAGTTATAAAATAAGTCCTAGGATGTAATGTATAACATGGTTACCATAATTCACATTGTACTGTATTATTTGAAAGTCTCTAAGAGAGTAAATCTTAAAAGTTCTCATCAAGCACTGGGCGTTGTATGTAACTGATGAATTATTGCACACTACACCTGACACTAATGTACTATACGTTGGCTCATTGAATCTAAATTTTAAAAAGTTCTCATCATAAGAAAAATAATTTCTATGTGTGGTGGCAGATGCTAAGTAGACTTAATCATTTTGCAATATATACAAATACAGAAACATTTATATACCCAAAACTAATATAATGTGTCAATTATACCTCAATCAAAATAAAAAATACAATACTCAATGTTAGAAAGAAGAGAAAAAGAAAAGACCCAGTTTCCTCTTGTAAATGAAGGCAGCCTGGAATAATCAGGAAGGGCCTGAGCAGCCCCACGCATGGGAGACAAGGCCACAACAGCTACCCTGGGCAGATGAACAACCCAGCTCAAAGGCTATGACAGGGAGGCCAGAGGTGGTGGTTAAGATGGTGAGCTTCAGCCTGGCTCTGTCCCTTGGAGAAACCATTGTCATGACCGCTACCAAGCTCTGACTCCCCCTCCCCCACAACCCTGCCACTCATACACATTCAGGTTACCACAAGTCAATCCCAAATCACCAAAGCAAAGCAAAAATTGGGTTGGTTAAAATGAATGCTGGAGTAACACAGAATTGTGTAACACTGTTCCCTCTTTTGTTTTTTTTTTTTAAGCTTTTATTTATTTGAGAAAGAGAACAAGAGAGGGAGGGAGAACTTGAGTGGGGGAGGGTCAAAGATAGAAGCAGACTCCCTGCTAAGCAGTGACCCCCCGCCTCCACCCGCCCGGACTCAACCCTCGGGCTCCAGGATGACAACCTGAGTTGAAGGCAGTGCTTAACCAACTGAGCCACCCAGACACCCAACACCGTTCCCTCTTTTTTTTTTTTTTTAAGATTTTATTTATTTACTTGTCAGAGACAGAGGGAGAGTGAGTGAGCAAGCACAGGCAGACAGAGAGGCAGGCAGAGGCAGAGGGAGAAGCAGGCTCCCTGCCGAGCAAGGAGCCCGATGTGGGACTCGATCCCAGGACGCTGGGATCATGACCTGAGCCTGAGCCGAAGGCAGCTGCTTAACCAACTGAGCCACCCAGGTGTCCCCCGTTCCCTCTTTTAAAGCAAGTAATCTCAGAAGCTCCAAGGAGTTCCTGTGGCTGCTCCCTGCACATACCCACCGCCCCTTCAGCTCTTATGCCATTCTGCCTCGCATTGTGTATTACAACTGTTTGTGCATTCAGTCTTTGAAAAAATAAATAAATAAATAAAATAAAGCAAGTCCTTTCAGGCAATCACAAACTCACCTCAGGTCAAACCAACACACATTTCTTAAGCATCTACTGTATTCCAAGCTGTATGCCAGATTTACTAGTTAAAATAAGCATAAGACGCAGCCTCCACCCTGAAGAAGAAACCCACAGTCTTGCTGATGAGATACTATTCAGATCTAAGAAACAACTAGAAAACTAGAAAACAGTACAGGTACCATTTCTGACCACTCACTGTGAGCTAGACTCCAAAGGGCTTTCTGTACATTATCTCATTTCACCATCACCAAACTATCTGATAGGTTTTAGCATAGCCATTTTTACCAATGAGGAAACCAAAGTAGAGGGAAGTAGACTGGCACACCCACAGGGACGCTGGAACTAGTGAAGCCTGCCTCCGAACTTAGTTCATGTGAGCTTAAGCTCTGGTCAGCCAGGCTGGAGGAGCAGTGGTGAGGTCCCATGGGTAAATGAATTCTGTCCTGGGCAGGGAGGAACGGGATGAATCGGACAGCAGAGGACAGGTAAGGATGTTCGGGACAAGGTTACGCGTAATGCACAGCAGCTGAGCAGACAGCACCCAGCAGGAGGGGCAAGAGAGTAGTGAGTCTAATAAAAAAGGACAAGTTCAAGTTTGGAAAGAGGGTAAGACAGTAGAATACATAAGGAGGTCTATACTATGGAAAGCCTCACATTTAACTACTGTATACATCTAAAATAAAAATACAATAATCAAGAATCTCACCCCTGGATATATATCTCAGAGAAATTCTCACAGTAGTCAATAAGCAGTTAAATATGAGAATGTGTCATGGTATTTTGGGGAAGTGGAAGGTAATCTAGAGATCTGTGTTGATGAAATCAACAAGAAAATATGGTTTAATGGTGGATGTTAATTTCACCTCACTGCTTGAAGCAATAAACCAAGCACTAAACCAGATGCATTAGCTCAGGTTGCCACAACAAAATACCATATACTGGGTGGTTGAAACAACAGAAACTGGCTTCTCACTGTGTCCTCACAGGGTACTGAAACAGATAGCAAGCTCTCTGGTGTCTCTTCTTAAAAGGGCACTCATCTCTTCATGGGGACCCCACCCTCATGACCTCCTCTACACCTCATTACCTCCCAAGGCCCCATCTCCAAATACCTTCACACTGGGGGTTGAGGCTTCAACACAGGAATCTGGGGAGGGCACATTTCAGTCCATAGCACCAAATGTACATACAGCAACACAGATCCTTCAAACATTGTTGGTTGAAAAAAAAATGATTATCCATAATACATAATTACATTTCTATTTCTAAAAATACACACACACACACACACACACACACACACACACACACACACACACATAGTGTTACATATTTTGCAAGGACACATACAGGTTCCAGAATGTGCATCAGAGATATTTATATGGAAGCCTATATAAAGCAGTGAAAGAATGAGATTAAGGATAAGGACCAATATGGAATAAAAATACCTAAAACCAGAGATGGACCTTGCACAGGTCAATGACATAATGCCAGAAATAGACGAATATAATGAATTCACCTCTTTGTGCCAGACATTAAAAACCAACAAACAGGGATGCCTGGGTGGCTCAGTCGGTTAAGCGGCTGCCTTCAGCTCAGGTCATGATCCCAGCGTCCTGGGATTGAGTCCCACATCGGGCTCCTTGCTTGGCGGGGAGCCTGCTTCTCCCTCTGCCTCTGCCTGCCACTCTGCCTGCCTGTACTCTCTCTATCTCTCTGACAAATAAATAAATAAAATCTTTAAAACAAAAACAAAACCCAATAAACAAAGGTGGGTTGGAAAGAAATGTGAGAGGCAGGTAGACTTAGCGAGCTGTTAGTGCATAAGCAGGCACAAGATGAGAAAGGACAGCACAAGGGAGGCACAATGAGAATGGGAAGGAAGGGACATTCTAGATATAGAACAGGGGGCCTCGAACTATCTTTGAAGAAGGGCAAGTTGATGGTTTTCCCAAAATCGCTTCAGACTAATACCTTTCCAATATACAATAAAATTAATTATAAGAAATCGAAATAAATACAAAGACATACAAAGACTTACAAGCCCACTGATCACACCCTTGGATATCATAGCAATCTCAAATTGCCATATAAACTTCTAAAGACTCCCAGTGTCACACATGCATGCCACACTTTGAGTGGCACTGCCATAGCCACCATCAGGTGAAGAAACCAACATCTGATTGGATGTGTTATAGAAGGATGAGCGAGGGGAGGTGATTTGAAAGTTTCACGCAAGCCTCACTTCCACTTTGGAAGGGTTGGGGAACAGAAGATGAGAGAGGAAAAGCACTAAAAAGGATGAAGTAAGGGAACCTGGCTGGCTCAGTCACTTAAGCATCTGCCTTTGGATCAGGTCACGATCCCGGAGTCCCAGGATCAAGTCCCACGACACACTCCCTGCTCAGCAAGGAGTCTACTTCTGCCTCTGATCCTCCCTCTCATGCTCTCTCTCAAATAAATAAAGTTTTTTAAAAATTAAAAAATAAATATATAAAAAGGATGAAGGACTTCGTCAGCTGACCCCTTAGCCTACCTATTGACACAGCTCCTGGGCTCAGTTTCTCATTTCTGAAATTTCTGGTGGAGACCAAAACAGTAGATTAAACCTGAAGCACTTTCAGAGAGTCTAGTTCTTCCTTTCCACCACCAAGAAGCAAAAAGAAGAGGGAGAGGGTACAGGAGGAGTACCGGCTCTCTATCCCCAGAATGTACACATACACAACTACTATGAATTCTTGTTAGCACGTTTTTGTCCAGCTAGTGACAGTGACTAAGAATACCAAAAAACAGAGCCTTATATCTTAGATATATTTTTAAAATTTGAGACAGAGAGAGTGCTAGGGGCTAGAAGCAGAGGGAAAGGGAGAAACTTAAGCAGACTCCATGCTGAGTGCAGAGCACGAGGCAGGGCTCAATCTCACAACACTGAGATCACAACCCGAGCTGAAACCAAGAGTCCACTCCTAACCGACTGCACCTCCCAGACACCCCCAGAGCCTTTTGTTTTATTTTTAAATATTTAATTTATTTATCAGAGAGAGAATGCACAAGCAGGAGAGCAGCAGGCAGAGGGAGAATCAGGCTCCCCACTGAACAAGGAGCCAGATGCAGGACCCGATCCCAAGACCCTGGGATCATGACCACAGCCAAAGGCAGAGGCTTAACCCATTGAGCAACCCAGGCGTCCCAGAGCCTTTTATTTTATGACATAAGACCAACCAATGCTGTGAACATTGAGAAACTACAATACGTACATTCAGAAAATAGTTCAATCGAGTTCCTGTTAAATCCATCAGAATCCTAGAGGAAAACATAGGCAGTAACCTCTTCGATATCAGCCACAGCAACTTCTTTCAAGATAGTCTCCAAAGGCAAAGGAAACAAAAGAGAAAATGAACTTTTGGGACTTCATCAAGATCAAAAGCTTCTGCACAGCAAAGGAAATAGTCAACAAAACAAAGAGGCAACCTACGGAATGGGAGAAGATATTTGCAAATGACAGTACAGACAAAAGGTGGATATCCAGGATCTATAAAGAACTCCTCAAACTCAACACACACAAAACAGATAATCATATCAAAAAATGGGCAGAAGATATGAACAGACACTTCTCCAATGAAGACATACAAATGGCTATCAGACACATGAAAAAATGTTCATCATCACTAGCCACCAGGGAGATTCAAATTAAAACCACATTGAGATACCACCTTACACCAGTCAGAATGGCCAAAATTAGCAAGACAGGAAACAACGTGTTGGAGGGGATGTGGAGAAAGGGGAACCCTCTTGTGCTGTTGGTGGGAATGCAAGTTGGTGCAGCCTCTTTGGAGAACAGTGTGGAGATTCCTCAAGAAATTAAAAATAGAGCTTCCCTATGACCCTGCCATTGCACTACTGGGTATTTACCCCAAAGATACAGATGTAGTGAAAAGAGAGGCCATCTGTACCCCAATGTTTATAGCAGCAATGGCCACGATCGCCAAACTGTGGAAAGAACCAAGATGCCCTTCAACGGACGAATGGATAAGGAAGATGTGGTCCATATACACTATGGAGTATTATGCCTCCATCAGAAAGGATGAATACCCAACTTTTGTAGCAACATGGACGGGACTGGAAGAGATTATGCTGAGTGAAATAAGTCAAGCAGAGAGAGTCAATTATCATATGGTTTCACTTATTTGCGGAGCATAACAAATAACATGGAGGACATGGGGAGATGGAGAGGAGAAGGGAGTTGAGGGAAATTGGAAGAGGAGGTGAACCATGAGAGACTATGGACTCTGAAAAACAACCTGAGGGTCTTGAAGGGGCGGGGGGTGGGAAGTTGGGGAAACAAGGTGGTGGGTATTAGGGAGGGTACGTATTGCATAGAGCACTGGGTGTGGTGCAAAAACAATGAATACTGTTACGCTGAAAAGAAATTTAAAAAAAAAAATCGATGAGCAACGTCTCCATCCAAAGAGTACCAGCTACATACTTGTTAAATACTTCCAATTCTTTTGCTGAATACAATTAAATCGGCCAGACCTAACTCTTAAAAAGAATACTTTAAGTATGAAAGGAACTATTACTAAAATTTTTCCTAAAGTTGTGGCTTGTGGGTTGTAAATTCATACACTCAAACCCAAACACACACTTCCCTAAAGTTTAGTAATGCCGTTTTCTATGGTTATTCTCATCAACATAGCACACAAAATGCCATTTCTGCATTATCAGAGTGTTAATGGGAAATTTCAGTTCAAAACTGCATATATCAGAAACTAATTGCTTGAGGATTTGTTGGGTATGGTGTGAAAGTCCATAACGCACTTGTTTCAAATGTCTGCCCCTCCCAACGGGCACATGCACTTGACATTTGCTCATGTGATCTCTTAGGACCACTTGTTAACCAGTCCCTTGCCCCAGTGACTGCAATATGGTACTTAGTCTCAGTCCCAAACTGGGCAAAGGTCTTAGTGAATGACAAAGTGAGGAATATACAATCCCCAGAAACCGTGCTCCCTCCGTGTCTCAACTCCCTTGGTCCCACCGTGGCAGCCAGATCCCGACTCCCCTTGACGTTTCACTTCTCAAATTAATAGCGGATACCACCACCTCCTTCCCTGTTGCTAAAAATTAGAAGAGCAACTTTATCACACGCTCAGATTGATTACTGAATAATCAGTGAATTGTCAGGGCCACAACGGAAGCCATAAAGCTAAGACAAACTGAGAAGCAGCCTCTAGTCATTAGTATCGTGAGTTGTTTATCCATTTCTTTCTTTTTTTAACATCTTAATTTTATTTTTTTCAGTGTTCCAAGATTCATTGCTTATGCACCACACCCAGTTTTTAATCCATTTCTAATCTCTCCTTCAGAGTTCCGGCACATCAGTGTCTCGCTGTTTCTTTCTGGGCTGCCCGGAGAAGCCCAGATGCTTGACAACCACATGACAAAGTCAAGGAAGAGTGAGGTGCTTGTAAGAAACTGACAGCTCATTAGGGCCACCCTAAGCTGGAAGCCTATCTTCACGGATATGAATATCATTCTTGTGGCCCTAACAGCCAACGTGCCCAGCACCATTTTAAGTACTTTAAAAGCCTTCGATCCTCTTCATTTCAGAGCGAATCTCGGAGAATGCTTTGTCATTATTCCCATTTTGTAGATGAGGATACTCAGACACGTTGGGGGTGGGGGGGGTGGGGTGCGGGGTGGTTTAAGTCATTTGCCCAAGGTCACTCGGCTGCTGTGGGTGACTATTAAGTGCTTCGTCCAGAAGGCAAACTCAAGATGTTAGCCTTTAAACATGGGACCTTGTGCTGTTTTTGCCTGTTCAAGGAATGTGCTAGAACTCCCCTTGTTTACATCACCAAGGTTGAATTAACACTTTTTTAAAAATTTATTTGACAGACAGAGATCACAAGTAGGCAGAAAGGCAGGCAGAGAGAGAGGAGGAAGCAGAGTCCCCACTGAGCAGAGAGCCCGATGTAGGGCTAGATCCCAGGATGCTGGGATCATGACCTGAGCCGAAGGCAGAGGCTTTAACCCACTGAGCCACCCAGGCGCCCCTGAATTAACACTTTTAATTTGACAAATACACTAACGCAAATGACCACCAGGACCACCAACAGATGAGCTAAAGGGACCTAAACATTAATAGCAGTTTTCATCACCCCTGCCTCAAAACCAAAACACGTATTCGAGAGTGCTATAGAAAACCCTTCCCAGTTACCAACAATTACCGGAAACCTAAGGACTGAAGATAGCCAGTTCGAATTTCCTATATCCATGTACATTCTTGACAACTTACTTTTCTGCCTTTGGAGGTTAATGGAAAATAGGATATAGAATTACCTAAAATGATCATTCTCAGATATTCCTGCTTGATCAAGTTTGGGTCTAGTTTGCTTCTATTCCATGAATAGTTTTGGTGTTTTATTTTTTTCTCCTCCCTTCGTATCATATTTATTTTAGGAACACATTTTCTCTTTTCTTCTTTTCTGTACTTTTATAGAGCAAAAAAGTCACTCAGTAGATGCTATGAACCTCCCAGAGAAAATAACAACAAAATTGCCTCAGGTAGAGTGGGATCTTGGAGTGCATGAAAGCGCATGAAAGCTATCATTACTTATTAATAGAGCTAAATCACTCAAAAACAAAGCCCAAATGTAAAAATAAAAAAGCCAAGTTAAAGTAACCTTCAAACATTTTTTTTCAGCTAATTTTCTTCTCTTTCCAAACCTAAGCTGGAAAATTGTTGTGCTCATGATTCTCAGCCATCAGCTCAATATAATAGTGAGATTACTTTAGTATATTTAATAATGTATTTAAATCAGTAGAGTGGAAGATAAAGGTCAATAAGATCTAAAGAAATGTGCAGCCCCTTCCTCAAAAAACTGATTTTTTTTTTCTCTAAATAATTCAGTTCAAAGCACCAATCAATAAAAAGAATTCTAAAGGCTTTCCCAGCAGTCAGTTAAAATCACTGGCTGATTATAGCTGATCAGTACATCCTACCCAAATTGCTTCTCCCTTGCCTATCTCCATTTAGAAGCCAGAAAAGCCAAAACACTCCACTTATTTCCTTAGCCTCCTTTTCAGAAGTCTGTTCTGGGATTCTGGAAAAGGCTTTTGTCCCCTTGAGCCAAGGGACAAGTGCAAGTGACACTCTCCCTAACTCATCCCTTTTTGCCTTGAGATGCATACATGATGCCTAGAGCTGCAGCAGCCACCTTGGGATCATGGTGAGGATACCAGAAATGGTGACTCAAAAGTTGAGCCTTTAAATGTGTGCCAGTAGCCACTGACCTCCAGACTTCTGGCTCAGTGAAAAAAAAAAAATAAATCCCTGCTTCTTTAAGCCTCTATTGGTCAGGTATTCCATTATTCACAGTAGAAAGCATAACATACTAATGCATTTAGTTTCTAAAAGCTGTGCTTGACTGCTGTAGGTTTTTTGTGTTTTTTTTTTTTTTTTTAACGGAGTAAGAGGAGTAAGTGACCTAATGGGTAATTTTCTTTATACATTGACAAAAAAAAAGTCTCTTCTCAAACTCTGAGCACAACAAATATTAGTAAAATTTATCACCTTCACTGAACTAAGGGATCTAGCTGGAATTAATTCTTGAATTTATGAAGAGCAGCCACTGGTTCACTGAGAAGACTGAAAGAATGAAAAATATAAAGGCAGGTGTGAGGGGTATACACACGGGCAATGTACCTGGAGACGGAAACCAGGAGTTCATGACCTGACCTGGTACCTCAAGGTAAAACAAGAGAGTTGTTCAGGGAATGGAGGTTCATGAATGCATGGGTGCGGGTGTGTGCATGCGTCTGCATGCTAGGGGTAGAACGCTGACTTGAGCGCCCAACCCCCAAGTTCAACACTCCTATAATAACACACCAGCTAGCACAGCATCTGATGCAAGCTGAGGGTCAAAGAAGATGGCACCAAAAAACAAAGTGCTTGCAACACAGACTTCCCTCCTTCCCCCAGCAGTCTGGGGGTAATAGCCATGGATTCAAAAATGATGGGTTAGAGTAGAGGGCTGAGATACAAGGGAAGCACACCTTCCAGCTAGACTTGGTGAACTGCTAAAGACTTTCAGGGGCAGAGGCAGATGTGTCCCCTAGCTGTGAGGACAGTGGATGACAGAGGTCCAAGGGTGGGAGGGGGTAGTGATTGTGCAATTATGCTGAGTGTGTTTTGGGACTAGAATCTGAAAATCTGCATCAGTAGTCCCTGACCCACAAAAGCAAAGACTGAAGCAAAAATTATAATCCAATACTTGTAACAATAATATTGAGAAGTGGGAAAGGTATAGGGACCTAAACAGAAGCGAGGTTTCCGTGCTTCGTTTGAAGTAGTAGAAGGCTGATAGCTACAGACCACAGTCTATATAAATCATCCATATATACTGTAAGAGCCAGGACAACCACTATGTAACTATACTAAGAGAAATCCTCAACATAGTGATTTGACAATTCTATCTATCATGTAACTGTCACCACAGTGTGGTCACCATACAAGGTTATCACAGTATAATTTTTTTAAGATTTTATTTATTTATTTGACAGAGACAGGGAGTGAGAGAACACAGGCAGAAGGAGCAGCAGAGGGAGAGGGAGAAGCAGGCCTTCTACTAAGCAGGGACCGCAATGTGGGTGCTCGATCCCAGGACACTGGGATCATGATAGGAGCCGAAGGTAGATGCTTAACTGACTGAGCCACCCAGGCGTCGCAATCATCACAGTATTATTGACTATATTCTCTATGCTCTACTTTTCATCCCTGTGCATTATTTATTTTACAACTGGAAATTTATACCACTTAGTCACTATACTGAACACCAGAAACTAATATAACATTGCATGTCAATTATACTTCATAATCAAAAAAATTTTTAAGCATATACTCTCCAAAACACTATAAATAAATCAAGATGGAAACCTAACAACAACAACAAAAAAGTTCCAGTATCCCATGGGAAGAGCAGAAAAAAGAAACAGAGGAAAGAAACAGAAAACAGAAATAATATATCAGACATAATCATTAACACACCAAAAACCACCTTGTATGTAAATGACCTAAGTACATTAATCAAAAGGCAGAGATTTGCAGAGTGAATTTATAAAGCATGACCAACTACACGCTGATCACAGGGAACTCACTTCAAATTCAAGGACAGAAATCAGTTAAAAGTAAAGATATGAAAAAGATACGCCAGGCAAATACTAATTTAAAAAAAGCAAAAGTGGCTCTATCAGTAACTGATACACTAGACTTCAGAGCAAAGAAAATTACTAGAGCAAATAGAGCCTTTATACAATGATAAAAGAATCAATCAACCAGAAAGACACAACAAACTTAAATGTGTATGCACCAAATGACAAAACGTCAAAATATATGAAGCAAAACCAGTAAAGTTAAGGGAGAAATAGACAAATCCACAATTACAGTTGGGGACTTCAACAAACCTCTGGGCAACCAACACATGTAACCAACAGATCCTAATTGACTTATATAGAACCCTCTACCCAACAAGAGCAGAATACATATTCTTTTCAAGTGTGTGTGGAACAATAACCAATTTAGACCATACTCCAGACCATAAAAGCAACTTTGACAAATTCAAAAGAATTAAGATCATACAGATTGTATTTGATGATAATGGCAATGAACTAGAAATTAATAACAGAAGGACAACAGGAAAAACCTCCAAATGTTTGGAAATCAAACAACACAATTTTCAACTGTATATGTGTCAAGAAGGAAAGCTCAGAAATTTTTTTAAAAATAGGTAGAATGGAAAGAAAATGAAAATACAACATATCAAAATATGTGGAATGCACCTAAAACAGTAGGGGGAAATTTGCACTAAATACCTACATTAGAAATAAGGAAAGGGGACACCCAGGTGGTCCAGTCAGTTAAGCGGCCGGCTTTTGGTTTCAGCTCAAGTCGTGATCTCAGGGTCGTGGGATCCAGCCCCATGTCAGGCTCCATGCTCAGTGAAGAGTCTGCTTGAGGTTCTCTCTCTCTCTCCCTCTGCCCTTGCCCCTCAACACTGCTCTCTCACTCTCTCTGTCTAGAAAATAAGTAAATCTTAAAAAAAAAAAAAAGAAATGAGGAGAGGTCTCAAATCAATCCCCTATGTTCCTACTTAGAAAAAGAAGAGTAAAATAAATTTTTTAAAAAGCACAAAGAAGGAAATAATAAAGATTAGAGCATAAACCAGCAAAATTGAAAAAAAAAGTAAAACTGAGAAACTCAAACACAAAATTTGTTCTTCAAAAAATACATATTCATTAATCTCTAGCAAGACTGAAAAAGCTTTTAAAAAGAGTTAAGATACAAATCACCAATATCAGAAATGAAATAGGATATTTTAATAGATGCCATAGCCATTAAAAAGATAGTAAGGGAACACTCTGACCAACTTTACACACATAAATTGAACAACTTAAAAAAAGTGAACAAATTTCTCAAAACCACAAACTCCCAAAGTTCAGCCAAGATGAAATAATCTGAAGAGTAACCTTTAAAGAACCTGAATTTACAACTAAAAGCCAAAAAGAAATCCCTATGCCCAGCCGGCTTTACTGGAGAATTTTGCCCAATATTTAAATAAGAATTAACACCAAGTTTATGCAGTCTCTTCCTGAAAATAAAGAGGAGGGAACTCTCCCCAGCTTACTTTATTAAGTCAATATTATCTTGATACCAAACCATAGAAGACAGTTCAAAATCAGAAAACTACAGACCAAAATCTCTCTTGAACATAGATGGAAAAATCCTCCACAAAAAAATTAGCAAATTGAATCTGGCACTGTATGAAAAGAATTATACACTATGACCACCTGAGGTTTATTATGCAAGACTAGGTCAACATTTCAAAATCAATGTAATTTACCATATCAACAAATGGAGAAGAAAACTTAAATGATCATATCAAGTAATACAAGTTAAACACATTTGTTACATGCAACACCCATTCGTGTTAAAGACCCCCAAATAATTAAGAATATAGGGGAACTACTTGATAAAGATCATCTACCAAAAATCTATAGCTAACCTCACACTTAATAGTGAAAGACTAAATGCTCTCCCAAAATCAGGAACAAAGCAAGAATGTCTGTTCTACTCATTCAACACATTATTAGAAGTTCTACCCACCACGGGAAGCCAAGAAACATAAATTAAAGGGATACAAACTGGAAAGGAAGAAAAAGCACTATCTCTATTTATAGGTTTCAAGATTCTTTATATAAAAAAATTTCATAGGATCTACCAAAAAAAAAAAAAAATCCTACAACTAGTAATTGAGTTCAGCAGGGTCACAGGATGCAAGATCAACACACAGAAGTCCATCACACTTCTATGTACTAACAATGAACACGTGAGACTGAAATTTAAAACATGATGTCATTTATAATCATTCCAAAGAAAATGAAATTTTTGAAACATATACAGGATCTGTGAGCTGAAAATTACAAAATGCTAATTTAAAAAATCAAAAATGACCTAAAGAAATAGAGACCCACATCATGCTCAAGGGTTGGAAGATTCTACATAGTAAAGATGCCGATTCTTCTCCAAAAGGATCTAGAGGTCTAATGCAATTCCTATCAATATCCCAGCAAAGTTACCTGTAGACATAGACAAGCTGATTCTAAAATTTGTATGGAAGGTACAGGCCCTAGACAAAGAAGAATCTTGAGAAAGAAGACTGAAGTGGAAGGAATCACTGTACCTGATATTAAGGTTTATGATATTACTATAGTAATAAAAACAGTTTGGTATTGGCAGAAAGACAGATACAAAGACCAACAGAACAGAATAGACACCAAAAATACCACTCAAAAATGCTCAAACCAGTGGTACCTGGGTGGCTCAGGGGGTTAAGCCTCTCCCTTCGGCTCAGGTCATGATCCCAGCGTCCTGGGATCAAGCCCGGCATCGGGCTCTCTGCTCAGTGGGGAGCCTGCTTCCCCCTCTCTGTCTGTCTGTCTGCCTACTTGTGATCTCTCTCTCTCTCTCTCTCTGTGTATCAAATAAATAAAATCTTTAAAATAAATAAATAAATTTTTAAAAAAATGCTCAAGTGAGTTTTTACAAAGGTACAAAAGCAATTCTGTAGAGGAAGGATAGCATTTTCAACAAATGGATAGTCACAGACAAAATCAAATGGATCCTGACCTAAATATCACACCTTACATAAAAAAAAAAAAAAAAAACAACTCAAAATGGATCACAGACTTGAACATAAAATGTAAAACTATAAAAATTTTAGGAAAAAAACTTCAGTCTCTAGAGCTGGGCAGAGAGTTCTTAGACTTAACGTCAAAAGCACGATCCATAAAAGGAAAAATTGATAAATTGGACCTCAACAAAATTAGAAACTTTTTTGCTATGCAAAAGACAGTTAACAGGATGAGAAGACGAGCTACAGACTGGGAGAAAATATGTGCAAATCACATCTTAGCTGAAGGGCTAGTATCTAGAATATATAAAGAATTCTCAAAGCTCCACAGTAAAAACACAGTCCAATTAGAAACAGGCAAAAGACATAAACAGACATTTCACCAAGGTGGATATACAGATGGCAAATAAGCACATGAAAAGAGATGCGACACATACATAAGCCATCAGAGAAATGACAGTTAAACCCACAATAAGATGTCACTACATACCTATTGGCTAAAATAAAAAATAGTGACAATACTAAATGCTGACTAGGACGTGGACAAACTAGATCATTCACACACTGCTCTGGGGAATGTAAAATGGTATATTCGCTCTCACAAATAGCTTGGTAGGCTTTTTTTTTCCTTTTTTTTTTTTTTTAAACTAAACATGCAGGGGCATCACAGTGCCTCAGTCAGTTGAACATCTAACTCTTGGTTTTGGCTCAGGTCATGATCTCATGGGTCGTGGGATCGAGCCCCTCGTTGGGGCCCTGCACTCAGTGTGTGGTCTGCTTGAGATTCTCTCTCTGCCCCTCACCCCCCATTCATACTTTCTCTATCTTGCTCTCTGAAATAAATAAAATCTTTTCAAAAAAATTAACATGCAATCACCATTATGATCCAGCAGCGGCACTCTTGGACATTCATCTTGGAAAATCAAAGCACGTGTCCACATAAAAACCTGTATGTGAATGCCCATAGCGGCTGCATCCTTCGCAGCCAAAAACTAGCAACAGCCCAGATGTTCCCCAGCAAGTGAACAGTGAAACAAACTGTGGCACATACATGGACTACTACTCAGCAATAAAAATGAATGAACAACTGATATG
Organism: Enhydra lutris kenyoni; assembly: GCF_002288905.1. Lineage (NCBI taxonomy): Eukaryota > Metazoa > Chordata > Mammalia > Carnivora > Mustelidae > Enhydra > Enhydra lutris. The sequence continues at coordinate 25,058,359 of NW_019154107.1, forward strand.
GACAATTAGCTAGATAAGCCATCAAAAAATTAAGTCAAGTAAAAAATAATAATCCCAAGAGGTACATACTGTATAATTCCATTTCATGCAATATCTTCAAAGTAATGAAAATTGAGGGGGGGGGGACCCAGGCTGGCTCAGTAAGTTTAGCACCTGACTTTTGATTTTGGCTCAGGTCATGATCTCAGGATCATGGGATCCAGCCCTGCGATGGGCTCCACGCTAAGTGGGGAGTCTGCTTGTCCCTCTTGCTCTGCTTCTCCCCCCCACTTGTAGTCTCTCACTCAAATAAATTAATAAATAAAATCTTCTTAAAAAGTTTTAGAAATGGAGCACAGATTAGGGGTTGCCAGGAATCAGAGACACAGGGAGGGGGCAGTTGATAGGAAGGAGGTGGAAGGGGTTATAAAAGATAAACAGGATGGATCCTTGTGGTGCTGGAACAGATCTGTATCTTCACTGTCAGGGTGACAACAGCAACCCACACATGTGATAAACCATTTAGACTAAAAGCACACACGCAAATGAGTATAAGTAAAGCTGGGGGTGGTGCCTGGGTGGCTCAGTGGGTTAAGCCTCTGCCTTCAGCTTGGGTCACGATCTCAGGGTCCTGGGATAGAGCCCCGAGTCGGGTTCTCTGCTCAGCGGGGAGTCTGCTCCCCCCCCCTTCTCTCTCTGCCTGCCTCTCTGCCTACTTGTGATCTCTGTCAAATAAATAAACAAAATCTTAAAAAAAAAAAAAAAGCTGCGGAAACCTTAATGGGATCAGTGGATTATATTAATGTTAATATCCTGGTTGTGCTATTCTACTAGTTTTGCAAAATGGTACCAATGGGAAACTGAGTAAAGTGTACACAGGTTCGCTCTGTATTATTCCTTAGAACTACACATGAAAACATAATTTCCTCCATAAAAATTTCAATTAACAGTAAAAGGCAAGAGTGGGTCTACTTTCCTTGATAAACCAGGAGACAGTCCACACAGGGCCCTTGGATAATGTATGAAGTTATGAATGGAAACGCAGATGAGCCATAAATGACTCACAACAATAAGATGGAAATAGTCCTAAAAATGATAAAACAAACATCAAGTTGCCAAACTTGGCTGCCGAAGAAAAGGTAGTCTAAATCAACCATAAGCCAAGTGAACGGACCTGTTCTGCCCCAGATCTCTAACCGTTGTGACCATCCCCTCCTTGGGGATGCCAAATACATAGTTAGGAAAGCAAAAAGTTCTTTTGGCCCTCAGCTGGCCAAGCTGGGCCCTTAGTCACACAGGAATTGCTAGGTTGAATTCAGGCATCCTGGGGCCTGGCTAATGAGGGACTGAAAATGCCTAGTTCCCCTTCCTTTTGCTTTGGGGACCCCCCTCCCCACTCAGAGTTGGCTCTGCCCTTTCTACAACTATACTAACAGAATCAACTCGGGGAATGTCCCAAGAAATCCCTTTATGTCTGCACATGTGCGTGTCTAGCATCCTGTCGTCGGGAGGCTGGTCTCTTAAGGGGGTCCTGCCTCATCAAGGCTCAGAGAACAGTGTGCTACTTCCACAAAGAGCCAAACTGGATGTCAACAAGGAGAAGAGAACTGTCCCTCTGCATGGCACAGTAGGCCACAGGAGAGGCTTGGGGTCATCACTTGTACGTGGCCTCTCTGAGCTATCCTGGCGGCTTGGTGTAAGCCTTGCATCCTGACAGGCTTATAACCTATTTAAGCCTCAGAAGCAAATGAGTTTCTTCCTCTCTTGGAGTCACCGTTGCTACCCTAAGAACTACTCTGCTGCATGGCAGCAGGGGAAGACACAGGCAAAAACCCAGTTCCAGAGAGGATTTTCCCCAACTGTGTTTATCCCCCCCCTAGTTTTGAGGCATGGCTGCTACAGGCAGACAGAGGTTAGCAAACAGGAACCTATTAGGAGCCTGCCCCGGGGAAGGAAAGGCAACCCAGAGAGCCATCAATCACAGTTTCCCAGTTGGCGGAGGAATGTCACAAAACAGCATGTAAAGAACGCAAAACACAACACGGGCAACCAGTCAGTAAGGGGATGAACTGGGCGGTCTGGACAATATAGGCATGTTCAAGGTTCTGTAGCCAGACAGAGGGATCCTGCTGTCATGATCAGGGAAGGCTTGAATGAGAAGGGGAGTGTAGAGCTGCCCTCCGAGGGAAGACTAAGATCTAGATGGGGACAGGGAAAAGCACGAAAATGCCGTCAGGAAGATGACAGGTAAACTCATAATTGAGTGGTTTAATAATGGAGTCCAAAATATATTCAAAGGACAGACAGCGAGTATATGTTGGTTTCATGGGGGTATAAGGCTTGTTTTCTATTACGGAAAAAGAAAACTGCTAAGAAAGAAGAGTATCGCTTGATTTTTTACAATGGCGGTATACTCATGTATTACCTATATATTAAAAAAGGCAAACAAAAATGTTTTAAAGGAAGGGATGCTAGGGTACCTGAGTGGCTCAGTAGGTTAAGCATCAGACTCTCTTTTTTTTCTTTTAAAGATATGATTTGTTTATTTGAGATAAAATTTGAGAGAGAGAGTGAGCACGCACAAGCAGGGGGAGCAGCAGGCAGAGGGAGAGGGAGAAGCAGGCTCTCCACTGAGCAGGGAGCCCAACGCAGGCCTCAGTCCTGGAACTCCGGGATCATGACCTGAGCTGAAAGCAGACCCCCAACCGATGGAGCCACTCAGGCACCCCTAAGTGTCAGACTCTTGATTTTGGCTCAGGTCATGATCTCAGGGTCAAGGGACTGAGAGCCCCACGTCGGGATCCAAGCTGAGTGTGGAGCCTGCTTGGGGTTCTTTCTCTTCCTCTCCCTCTGCCCCTCCCCCATTCATTTTCTCTCTCTTTCTCTCTCTCTCAAACAACGAAATGCTAAAGCTGAGGAGGCATCTAGACTCACAGGTCTTGAGTCTGTGGCTGGTGTGGCAGACAAACTTTTTAGTTCCCAAAAGTCATTATTTACTTTCTTTTGTGTTTCCCGGCTCCAAAAACAGATGGTGAAAAATCAAGTTCCCAATACCCCTTTAGCAGAGGAGAGCCACACAACTCAATTTTAACCAATAAGATATAAACGGGAAATCTACTGAGGGCCTGGAAAACACTTCATTTTTTTTTAACTTTTTTATTTCTTTTCAGCGTAACAGTATTCATTGTTTTTGCACCACACCCAGTGCTCCACGCAATCTGTGCCCTCCCTAATACCCACCACCTGGTTCCCCCAACCTCCCACCCCCCAACACTTCATTTTTGATATAAGAGCCTTTTCACCTCCCTCTCCTTCCTACTTGTCTTGAACATGGTTATGAGATGTGATGTCTGGAACTGAGGCAACCACCTTACAACCATGAGGCCACAGACCTAAGAATGAAAAGCCAGCATTCTCATGATAGCAGAATGGAGAGAGAAAAAGAGTCTGAGTCTTTTATGACATTCATCAGCCACTGCTTAAACCTGAAACTGCCACACCTCTAGAGTTCTTCTGAGGAGAATATCAATCGGGCTTAAGCCACTGTTAGCCAGGCATACTGTTACTTACAGCCAAAAGTATCTATCCTAAGTGACATAGCTGTAAAGTTAGGGACAGAAGGCAAAAGTGACCAATGTTAGCTGTGTTTGATCCCCAAACAACCAAAGTGACTCCAACTTCTGAACCCCAAATTAACATTTAGGAATGGCAATGGAATAACATCCAAAGTATGAATGACAGCTTCAAGAACTGGCCCAGTCTGCACTAATGGGATTTCAAGGACATTTCAATAGCTACTGGAAACAAGTAACAAAATCCTTTCAGTCAAAACCATCCCATGACCCTGGCACGAGAGACACCTCTTGTTTGCCTAGCGATTCCGCACCACCAACTCCTTTTTTTTTTTTTTAAGATTTTATTTATTTATTTGATGGACAGAGACCACAAATAGGCAGAGAGGCAGGCAGAGACAGAGAGAGGGGGAAGCAGGATCCCCGCTCAGCAGGGAGCCTGGTGCGGGGCTCGATCCCAGGACCCTAGGATCACAACCCGAGCAGAAGGCAGAGTCTTTAACCCACTGAGCGAACCCAGGCACCCCACACCAACTCCTTTCTTTGGCTATTTATTTTCCAACAGCTTTATTGAGGTATAATTTATATATTTTTAAGTTCACCCATTTAAAATATATAATTCAATGGAGTTTACCATAACTGCAAAGTTGTGCAATCATCCCCACAATCTAACTTTAGAATGCATTCATCATCCCAAAAAGAAACCTCATACCCATTAGCAGTGACTCCTCATTTCATCCCCTCCCCAACAGGGGCCTCAGCAACCATTCATCTACTTTCTGTCTCTATAGATTTGCCTATGCTGTACATTTCACACAAATGGTCTCATACAACTTGTACTCTTTTACATATTGTTTACAGTATCAATATTTTTATGGCCAAATAATATTCCGTTGTATGGCTCATACCACATTTTATTTATCCATTTGTCAGTGGATGGACATTTGGGTTATTCCCAATTTGGGGGCCAATATGAATAATGTTATAAACATTCACATTTGCGTTTTTTATGGACATACATGTCTCTTCTCTGTGTCATACAGTAACTCTAACTTTAAACTTCTGTGAAACGACAAATTTTCCATAGCAGCAGCACTGTTCTGTATTCCCACCAGCAATGCACGGGGCTTCCAATTTCTCCACATCCTTGCTAACACCAGTTACTGTCTTTTCGTTATAGCCATCCCAGTGGGGATAGCGTAAGAGCTCATTGGGGTTTTGATTTGAATTTTCCTAATGACTAATGATATTGCACATCTTTTCAAGTGTTTGTGGCTCTTTGTAAAAGTTTTTTGGAGCAACACCTGTTCAGATCCTCTACTCCTTTTATATACACTGGACAGAAGTCCTTCATCACATAGATGCTTCACAGATATCGTCTCCCATACTACAGGCTGCCATTCTACTTTTTCCGTAGTTTCTTTTGAAACCCAACTTTGGCTATTTCTTGCAGCAGTATTTGTTATAGCAAAACACTGGAAATAATGCAACTATATATTAAAAGGGGATGGGCTGAACAAATTATGGTATGTCCACACAATGGAGTAAGTAGCTGTGAATGGAGGACACATTCCAAGGGCATGAGGAAAACTGTCCACTACGATGAAGCGATCTCCAAGATACACTGTTAGAAGGAAAAACAGAAGTTGGAAGACAATGGATAGGGTATGCTACCATTTGTTTAGTAAGAGACCATGTGAATATATTTTAAAATTTGCTGTTTTTTTTAACAATTATTTTATTTTATTTTTAATTTTTTTTTCAGTGTTCCAAGATTCATTGTTTAGGCACCACACCCTGAAAAAGAAAAGATTAAAAAAAGTTTTGGGTTAAGCTACTTATAGAGGGAAGGGAGAGAGATAAAAAGATTGAAGGGACAAGGATAAAAGCTATACCTCCCTGAATGCACCTCACTTTGTAAATTTGACTCTGAAACCACATAAATGTTTTATTTTTACACTATAGTAAAGCAAAATTCTTAAAGTTAGAAAAGCAAGATCCATATAAGTGATGAATCACTGAATTTTACTCCAGAAACCAATATTGCACTGTGTTAACTATCTAAAATCTAAATTAGGGGTGCCTGGGTGGCTCAGATGGTTAAGCTTCTGCCTCTGGCTCAGGTCAGGATCTCAGGGTCCTAGGATCCAGTCCTACATTGGGTTCCCTGCTCAGCAGGGAGTCTGCTCCTCCCTCTTCCTCTGCTCCTCCTCCTGCTTGTGCTCTCTTTCCTCTTTCTCTCTCTCAAATAAATAGTCTTTAAAATTTTTTAAATTAAAAAAAAAGAAAAAAAAAGCAAAATGAAATGAATGAACCTAACTGGGTATTAAGTTGGGGACCTAACGATACTGTCAGAAACATTTAAATGAAATTAAAACTCAATAATTTGACCACATATTCCTAATGGGATTTATAAAACAAAAGAACTACAAGGAAATATTAAACCATTTGAAAACTCAAATTGTTAATAATGTTATTATTGATCAGAAACTATTATATGGATATGTATTTTTATTTATGGTAGGATAAAGCAAGAAAATCATGCTAACATCCTCATGAAGCAGGATTCTCACTATAAGTAAAAGATAACTACAGAATCAAAGAAGATAAATAAAAACTCTATAATCTTTCATTTGCATTGGAAATATCAATTTGGATTCATGTTGTATTTTATCTTTAAAAATGTGCACATATTTTCTAGCCTTAAGAGAATGAACATTCAAGCCATGGACTGGAAGAAAATATTTGCAAAGCGTATATCTAACAATGAACTTGTTTCCAGAATATATAAATAACTCTCAAAATTCAATAGGAAAGAAATAATCCAATTAAAGACAGGCAAAACACATGAACAGAAATTTTACCAAAGAGGATAGATGGGTGGCAAATAAGCACACAAAAAGATGTTCAACATCATTAAGTGCCAGGGGAAAAAAGTTTCAATCAGGATGACACATCTCTGTACATTTATTAGAACAGCTAAAATTCAAACACCAACAATGCCAGCTATTCATGAGGATTCTGAGTAATAGCAACACTCATTCACTGCTGATGGGAATGCCAAATGATACAGCCACCTTGGAAGACAGTTTAGCTACTGCTTATACAGTTGAACATATACGTATGCCAGTTCCAAACAGATATGAAAGTCAAGTATCCTGTCACTCATAGGGAAGCACTGACAATTTTGCTGTGGTTTTTCAACTTCTGATTCCTATAAGCAAAGCTTTCCTTGTTAGCAGGTATCAAGAGTAAAGTCAGAAATCTCATTTTAGTTGAAAATGAAATCCATGTGTGCTTATCTCAAATTTGACCCAGAATTCAGTATTTATGGGGCAAAACACCAGCACAGGCACATTTAAGAGGTAATTTTTATTCTTTATTTTTAAGAAAATAATATTCTTTTTTAAAAAGATTTATTTATTTGAGAGAGACAGAGAAAGCAAGAGCACGGCGGGGGGAGGGGGAGAGAATTCAAAAGCAGATTCCTCACTGAGCACGGAGCCCCATGCAGGGCTTGATCTCATGACCCTAAAGACCATAGCCTGAGCCGAAACCAAGAGTCAGACACTCAACCTATGGAGCCACCCAGACACCTCATAAGGCTTAACTTTTAAGTCTCATGTAAAATTAAGTCTTAGGCTATATTTTTATTCATATCGCTTTGCCATATGGTTTTAGTAACTTATTTAACATTGTCAATGTATTTTCATGTTGTAAACAGCATTAATTAAAATGAATTTATAACATCTATTTAAATTAAATCAACTGAGCCTTTTAAAAAGTAAATCCCATCTTGGATTAAAACAGTTACTGAACAGAAATGCATTATGCTGCTTTACGAATTTTCTAAATATATAAATGTATAAAAAGGAAAGAAAGGTAAACTAGGCTTGATTGCCTATTTGTTTTTCAGGAAGGGCTGGCTAGAAGTCATTTTTAGTTTCAAATAGGGGAGAAAACTACTTTTGCTGATCCCACATACCACACAACATATCTTACTAGGGCCCTCGATAATAGAAACTATGAGAGGATTTTTAGGCCTACTTGGATAAGGGGAAAGGGGAAAAAAATCAAGTAAGAAATTTTACAGTAAGGGAAAAAAAACCCTGAAGTTTCCTCTACTATGTACCCCCTCCCTGCAACCCTGCATTAAAGTTGATATCCTTTGCAGGAAAGGGAAACCACACAGAGCAGGTCACTAAGTTGACCAAAATTAACAAATCCACAGAAACCTATTACTCTTTACTCAGAAGAGACGATTATTACTGAATCATTACATCTACAACTCATGGATCATGCTAATCATTCATACACAGGAGGTCCCTGAGAGCTGAAAAACATTTCAAAGTTCCTCTGAGATAAAGAGATTGAAATTTGGGATGAAGACGTCTCTGAACTCGTTGAGGTGATCATTGCAAAACACTGTGAAGGTACCATATGCCAGTGAATGATACCCATTCAAATGGCCGGTGGTCAGTTTTATGTTATGTGAATTTTACAGCAATTTAAGAAAAAAAAAAATCTGATAGGCTCTGTTGAAGCTTCTAGAAGGGTAAAAGACTAGACCTGGCCTGGAAGGAAACTCAAGTACTGAATTGAAAACTGAAAACTGAAAACGGAATTGAAAACGTGCTGAAAACAGCATGAACTGGTGGAGACAGCTCTAATGAGAACGTGTTTCACACTCTGCAACCACAATAACAAACAGGTTTGAGTGCAACCCAGTTCACATGCCACACATGATGGAAAGAAAAAGTTCGCGGAAGAATGCTTACTGTTCCCATGCCATCACACATTACTCTGATTTTTTTTAATTATTTTTCTAGTCAATTTTGCTTCCTTTTTTTTTAAATGCTGGCCATGATTCATTAAACTGAACTCATAAGGGTTTGCACCTGATGCAGGTTATTTTAAGGCAATGGAATTGACCACTAAGAATATAACCAGAAATCTGTAAGCAGAATTTTAGATCAGAAAAACCTCCATCCTGTGCATGAAGTCATTGTTTTACGATTATCTTTGTCATTGTGCTAAATTTAAATTGATTTATCTACCATCCCATGATGAAGTCCGTATGTATATTACGCATTCCTCATAGTGTGTCCTTCAGCTGTTCATTTAAATTGCTGGTAAATTTCCCAAAGAACCTTATTTCCTTATATAAGTAGGCTTATATTACTCTAGATAAAAATAAATTTCAAGGTATTGCCCACACCCTTTTCTAAGAGAAACAGAGATTCTGAATTTTTGTTTTATTCTACTGCTGTGAATTCAAATATTTTATTTTCTTCTAAGGTAAACAGTTGCTTCACTACAAATTAGAGACGGACTATTGACAACAAACCCTCCTAAGATGGTGGCAAGGTAGCTTCATAAAAAACAAAGTGTAATCCTCATTATTCATTAGGGGCATTCAGGATCAGTTATTCAACCATCTGTCCAAAATGCTATAGGAAAGATTTTCAGCTTTGGCTGGAAATGTCCCTTTTAACTTTAATATCCTATTATTTTTGACAATATGCCTGAGATTCTCTTAGCTCAAAATAAATCCCGCATGTACATTGCTGGAAAAAGATACCGTGTGTCTGGAATTTATCTGTGACCTTTCCCTAAGGTTTTCAATTAATTCACATCAAAATAATTTTAATGTCATCAGTGGTACAAATGCTTATATTTTAGGAAGCACAATACTTGTTGTATTTCAGAGATAGAAATACAGGCTGCACATCATCTAGCTGTGGGCTGAAATCAATCTATTGCTCAGGACTGACTATCAGCAGCTAATTAAGGGGAGAAACAAGTTCCTTTTTAATTTCTAAGAAAAGCAGTAAAAGTTAGCTTGTGTTTTAATTTTAAACCCAAACAGCCAGTAATTATGCTGTCTCCAGGAGGCCAAGGTTTTTCACTTGATAATTTAATTCAGCAAGCATGGCTCTGTAATGGGCGAGTGGGGTGGGGGGACTAATGATTAAAAAAAAACAAAAAAGCCAGATTTGGCTCTACTGAATTTTTGACCACTCTATGCACCAGAGAACATCTGATCTTTTAACTAAGTACAAGTTTTTTAAATATTAGTTTTTTGGCAACACAGTCAATACCAAGGTTAATATAAATATAGCCATCTAATTTGGGCACATACAAGGATTCTCCATATATAAACACTAATCTGTTAAATGACAGCCTAAGATATCTAATAAGTATACTGTCATTCCCTAATTTACACACACACACACCCCTACTGGTCTGAGGCATAAGGTAAATAAATTTTTAAGTACATTCACAAATCTACAAGCAGATCTACATGTATTTGGATACTTATAACAAAGGTAGCAGCTCTGCATAGAAGTAGAGAAAGGGTGGTCTTTTCCAAAAATGTGTTAAAGATAAAACAACAGGCCCTAAGTAGAGTTGATTATGCTAAGCCCCATGCCACAAACTGAAACTTAACTTACAGTTTTGGCTGTCCCAGAAATTGAACCTTACACCAGCCAATCATGAATCGCCTGATCAGCATGACTTAGGTCATCTACCTAAAAAGCCCTTGCTATCATACCCCACAAGGAATGTAACCTTATAGTAACCAATCCAATTTTTGCCTACTGTAACGCCCCCCCCCCTTCTGCCCATAAAAATGTCTTGCTGGGAGAGCTCTTCAGAGCTCTTTTTTCTCTGCTCCACTGGATACTGTCAATTCATGAATCATGGCATAGAGCCAGTAAGATCTTTAAAACTTACTCAGTTAACTTGTGTTAACAATTGGTTCTGGGTCAAATGAATAGCCATATAGGAAAAAATATAACCTGACCCATACTCCTTTTCGCGCACATGCGCTCGCGCGCGCGCGCACACACACACACACACACACACACACACTTCTACTAGATTAGAAATCTAAATGTGAAAGGTAAAAACAACAAAATTTCCAGAAGACAACACAGAAAAATACCATGATGAACTTGGCATAAGGAGCAATTTCTTAAAGAACCAAAAAATCGCTAAAGGAACAATTACTCATCAAAAACACCACTGAGAAAGTGAAAAGGGCGGGGTGCCTGGGTGGCTCAGTTGGTTGAGCAACTGCCTTCAGCTCAGGTCATGATTCTGGAATCGCAGGATCGAGTCCCGCATCGGGCTCCCTGCTCAGCAGGGGGGTGTGCTTTTCCCTCTGAACTTCCCCCTCTGATGCTTGCTCACTCTCTCTCTCATTCTCTCTCTCTAATAAATAAATACAATCTTTTTTAAAAAAAAAGGTGAAAAGGCCAGCCACAGACAAGAGATATTTGCCAACACAGATGTCAGACGAGAGTCACATCCAAAATCTATATAGAACTTCTACATTTCACTAAGTAAAAAAAAAGGGGGGGCAGACAAACCAGCAGAAAGAGTAGGCAAGAGACAAGTACTACACAAAAGAGAATATCCAAATGACCAATAAATCGTGCTCAAGTTCGTTAGGAATCAGGCAAGTACAGATTGGAACTGCAGTTTCCCTATACTTGCTGATCGAAATAACTACAATTTAAAAGGCCAGCCATATCAAGTGTTAGGACGTGGAAAGATAGGAACATAAGGTGCTGCTGGGGATTTAAATTGGTTTAAGCACTTTGACAGCATCCACTAAAGCAGAACATAATGAAAACCATTATGATCCAGCAATTGTACCAACAGACGTGATTAAGAATAGTCACAGTGAACTATTCTTAATAACCCCAAACAAGCCTTATCTCTATCTACAAATATATGATGTCATACTCACACAGTGGAATACTACAGAGCAAGGAAAATCAGCAAACTACCTCTAGAGACAGCCCCATGAACACATCTCACAAACATAATATTGAGCTAAACAAAAGCCAGTCACAAAAGAACACCAGACATTCACACTGATAAGAAGTCCCCGCATTCAGGATAGTTAACTCTGGACAGTAAAAGCAAAGGGGGTAATGACCAGAAAGAGTGATAGGCGGGGTTGCCCCGAAAAATACAAGATGTCCAGTTAAATTTGAATTTGAGATCAACAACAAGCAAGCTTTCAGTCTAAGTGGGTCCCATGCAGCACTGGGGACACGTATTTTTATCTGCTCAATCTGACAACCCCAATCAAGAGAGAGGCTGTGGGGGTTGCCTGGGTGGCTCAGTGGGTTAAAGCTTCTGCCTTCGGCTCAGGTCATGGTCTCAGGGTCCTGGGATCGAGCCCCGCATCGGGCTCTCTGCTCAGCGGGGAGCCTGCTTCCTCCTCCTCTCTCTCTCTCTGCCTGCCTTTCTGCCTACTTGTGATCTCTGTCAAATAAGTAAATAAATAAAATCTTTGGGGGGAAAAAAAGGGAGAGGCTTTTGGAGTACTGGTTAATACTTCGTTTCTTGATGTTCATTTGGTGTTCATCCATTATGCATTTCTCTGCACTTGTTGTACTTCCCAATAAAGACAAAACAAAGTACACTCAGTACAGTTTCGTGGATTTTAAAATGTCTCATGATAGTGCTACTCGTCATCACTGCATGTGGGAGCTGGGTGCCTCTTAGGAGGGGGTCATTGGTCATCTAAAGCGTTGCAGGGCCCAAGCCGTGGGCTCTGCTTTCAATTTTTATTAAAATTATTCCTACGTAACATGCTTTTTTATGTCTGGAATCTTTTTGCGTGGCCTCCCTCTCTGGGGTCCTCCTTCCTGGTATGGCTGGCTGAAGATTAGCAAAGGGCGAAGCTGGGCGGGAAGGCCGGCCTTTACCCATCAACCAAAAAATTACACAAATCACGGTTCAACAAGCAACTCGGTCAGGCCAACCGACCCGTGGAGGTCAGAATTCAGTGGCCTGAAGCTGCAAAGGACTGGGACTTCAGGGCCAACAACTTGGAAACAGACACTTTGGAATCCAGAAGGTCAAAGTCTTCATTCAATCCACTGCCTGCGCTCTACATTAACCAGAGCTTTACACAAACACCTTGAGGGGCTCCCTGGAGTTCCCTCCCACCTGTGTTATCACCTACCTTCTTCTGGAGACGCAACTGGCAACCCCCAGGAAAATGTGACCAGTGTAAAGGAAAGCACGAATCACTTTTTTGCTGTTGTTTAAATAAGGGGCTATTTATTATAGACAAGATTCTTCGGTGCTCAGGGTTTTTTGTGTTGTCGTGTTGTTTTGTTTTGTAATTTCATCTTCTTTTGAAATAAGCTCCTCTCAGTCCTCAGCGAGGAAAAAACTCCAAGTTTGGAGGCTTCACTCTATAAAGCTTAGGACAGAACTTTACAGACTGGTGGAACCCTGATTACCTCTCGGCCTCAGCAGCCTCCAGGGGCCCAGGTTTCTTTGCTTTAGTAACAGCAACTCTATTTCTTTCTTCCACATGGGCTATCAAGGACAATGACTAGGCACCTGGGCTGTGAAGACAGGTTGTCTGGGAGAAACCCAATTTCACACTGAAGCTTTGTAACTCTGGCCAGTCAGGGAGTGATTCACTGCTCCGTGCCTCAGTTTCCTCAGCTGTAAAATGGGAATAAAAATAGGACCTAAGCAGCAAATGCCGTGCAAGGCGACTGAAGCATGGCACCTGGCATAGCTTACACGCTCAACGATGGTTGTTACCACCTTCACTACCCCTGGCTACGTTCGCGGGTCCTGCCCCCCATGAAGAATCTACTTATATATCTGCTGTAGTTAAAAGCAACCAGATGCAGTTAGACTGGGGGAAGGGGAGACAGAGATTAAGGGTTCCACTGGCCTACAAAGTTTGGTCCAAGTTGTGCCCAATGCAGCAGGAGGATGCTTGCATAGGGTCGGGGGAGGTGGCCACGCCTGGACCCCAAATTCTGGCCCAGATCTCTGACTTCGGGCGCCCTCATTACTCACGTTGCGGCTGAAACTGTTGCCAGGCAGCAGCGGTAGGGCCATGGCTCTCAGCTTCCGAGGGTCAAGGGGCCGAGAAGAGGGGCCAGCAGGGAGCGGCCACCTCTCGGCGGCGTTGTTTAAGCCCCCACCCCCCCACGTTACCTGGAAACGGGAGGCGGCGTCACGGAAGGAGGAGGAGCTGCGGCTGGTCGGAGGGGGCGGGGCAGGGGCGGGGCCAGGCAGGAAGTACCCCCGCGCTCCTCCTCCCCCGCCCACTCTCACCCACCCAGCGGAGTGCGGTCTCCCGAGGCTTTTCTCTCCACACGCACTGTGCACACAAAGACAGACAACCACAGCAGTCCCCGCCCCCGCCGCTTTCTGGTTTAACCCCTTTCTAGTGCTTAGGCTCCTCCGATTCTAGCCGCATTCTTCGGCCATTGGCTTATTATATTTAGTTCAAACACAGAAAAGTGCAGAAAACAATGTGACATCCGCGCGATCTCAGAAATGTTAGCACCGCCTAATGTTACAGTTACGTCAGCTTTCATTTTGTAGTTAAAACGTTCGAGATGGATCCAAAACCACACTCCCACCCCACCCCCCACCCCGTGAAAACCCGTTCAGTCCTAACCACCATCCTCAGTCCAACTCCTGTACATTTTTATACATGAACTAAACGTGTGTAAGGTGCTTGTTCCTGGTCTCATCAGGGTGGCCGGGGCGGGGGTAGGTGGCACAAAACGCAGCGCCCGTCTTTCCATCATGCACCCAAAATGCCCAGGCCAGGAACCTCCTGGAATCATCTCCCCTCACCTACCGCCAACCCCTCCCTGAGTCATAATGCTCAGACGCTTTGGTATCTCTCAGTCACCCCTCTCTCCTGCTCGGTTGAGGCCCCATTATTTCCTGCCTGGTTTTCTTTAAAACAACCACCAAAAAAACAAAACAAACAAACAAAACACCACTAACTGATCTTCCCTCCAGAGCCATCCTCTTATAATTCGTGATACCTATGTCCGGGGTTGCCTTCCAATACTTTCGTCGCTTTCTTTGCCCCCCGCCCGCCCCAGCTCTGAGAAACCACTGGCAGTTTCCAAACAGGGCTCTGTGGTTTCTCTCCTGTGGATTTTGCAATTGTCACTATCTGCTAGAAACACCCTTCCTTCCTTTCATCTGGGTAACCCCTTCCTATTATTCAGGACTTGGTCCAGTGTGGGAAAGAGACACAGAAGGCTTTGCCATTTCTGGGAAATATTCCTTCGTCTTCTCCACTCCCCCATCTGTATTAGGGGCCCTGTCATTGTGGCTTCAGTGGTAGTGAATTGTAATCATACTCATTTGACTTTCTTCAAATGCCAAATTATTCCAAGGCAGGAACTCTATCTCCTTTCTCATATACAGACAATGTTAACCTTAAAAATAGAAGTTATTTTAGCACCAAGAATGGATTTATTCAGGAATGGCAGAGAATTGCAATTTGGGAATGGCAAAGAATTCCAATTTGGAACATTCTAGCTGCAGCAAAACCCTGAGTCAGTCTAACAAACAAAGGAGAGGAATGTTACTTTATGGGAAAGAAGGAGGAAGTTGGGAGGGGTTGTTCTGAACAAAAGTCCATTGCAGAAAAGCAAGAGTTCTGAGTGATTAGGGTTTCTCATTGGCTGAATTGCAGGGGTAGTTGATTTCTTACAGGAGATACAATGTACAGCTTTTTCCTATTGGAGTCTGTAATTGATCATTCTTTCAGCTGAGAATTCTTCTGCTAGGGCCTGTAACTGACAATTCTTCCTGTAATTGACATCAAGTGGTACCAGCTCCCTCTTCTAGCCTCCCAACTCCGTATCAGTGAGGTTTCCCTTTACTAATTTTCACAACATAAGTCACCATTTTCTTTGTTTACAACATACATACTGTTCTCTATGTTTATAAATTTTGCACTATAAATTGCTGCTACCTGCTTTTTCCACCTAAGATTTTTTTGAGATTTCTACATGTTAACAGATACAGATATATTTTATTCATTTTAAATGCATTGTATGATTATACCACAAATAACTGATCCATCTGTTGTCATCTGTTGATGTCATCTGTTAATAACAATTAAGTTGCTTCCAATTTTTCACTAGTTATTATCAATGCTGCAATGAACAACCCTCTCCTATTCCTTTAGAGATTATCCACGTGCCTAAATATGGAATTGTTCACAACTTCAACTTCACTAGATCTTGCTAAACAATCTCCAGAATTGTTGAACCAGTTAAGAAAGTTCCTTCTCCCCTTCATTCTTTCAACAATGGGTATTATCCAATCGTATAATTTTGAGCAAGTATCTAACTATATATTCAATGGTAAATGGTTGTTACTTTAAATTTTCTCCCTAATTCCTATGCAGTTGGTTATCTTTTCACATGCTTGTTACCTTCTTCAATGATTCCTCTATTTATATCCTTTGTTAATTTCTGTATTTGATCATTTGTAATTTTTAAAATATGTTCTATATAATCTTAGGCATAGCAAACCTTCTCCTAGTTTGTGGTTTGTCTTTTAATCCACTTAACAGACTTCTTTGTTGTATGTGAATGTGTCATTTTACTTTACTCAAATAGATCGTTCTTTCCCACTATGGTTTGCACTTTCTGTGAATTCAAAAAATTCTATAGAACAAAATTATCCTCTTACATGTTCTTACAAATAGTTTTAAGTATTTCTTTCTTGTTACTTTTTAAATTGAGACAGTTACAACCCAGTAGAAAAACTGCAAGAATAGTACAAGGAACTCCTGGTTATCCTCTCCCAGATTCCTCCAATTGTTTTCTATTTTACCATATCTGTTGTATCATTCCCTCTACACATACAATTTTTTTTCCATTTTAGAGTAAATAGCAGACATCACGCCCCTTTACTCTTAAATACTTCAGTGCGTATTTCCTAATAATGAAGACATTCTCTTACATAACTGAAGTACAACAATCAAAATCAAAACCTTATTATTAACAAAATGCTTTCTAATCTAAAATACCTATTCAATTGTTAATATCCCTCTTAGCAAAAAAAAAAAAAAAAAACCCAAATTTTAAAAAATCTGGTCTAAAATCTGACCTAACATTCTTCATTAATTGTCCTATCTCTTCCTTATCCTTTAATCTGGAACACTTCTTCCCATCTTTCTTTGTCTTTCCTGACCTTGATATTGTTGAAGAGAATTGGCCAGATAGTTGGGAGAATGTTATTCAATTTAGATTTGACTAACGTTTCCTGGTTACCTAATGAGTCGATTCAATGGCTTTTTGAATGGTTTTTTGTTTATGGCTTTTTTAAAAATTTCTTTTCAGCGTAACAGTATTCATTGTTTTTGCACCACACCCAGTGCTCCTTGCAATACGTGCCCTCCTTAATACCCACCACCAGGCTCACCCAACCTCCCACCCTCCGCCCCTTCAAGACCCTCAGGTTGTTTTTCAGAGTCCATAGTCTCTCATGGTTCACCTCCCCTTCCGGTTTCCCTCAACTCCCTTCTCCTCTCCATCTCCAACACCAAAAGAGAAATGCTGTGTCCTCATTCATCAAAGGAACAGGTACGTAATGAGTATTTTAACCATCAATGCTGAGGTTAAGTGTGACCACTTGGTTAGGGTGGTGTATGCCAAGTTTCTCCCCTGTAAAGTTACTATTCTTCCTTTCTGACTAATAAGAATTTTGTGAGGAGATACTTTGAGACTGGGTAAATACCAAGTTCTTCATTAAACTGCTAGCGTCAGTCGAGGATTTTGCCCAAATCATTTATGATGCTGCCAAATGGTGACTTCTTAATTCCATCATTCCTTCCGCACATATTAGCTGGCAATCTATTTCGAGGAAGAAGTTTTCCTTCCTCTCCTCCTTCCTTTTAATTGTTCCAACATTTTTCAAGCACTTTTTTGTGCTTGTCACTGCAAGATAGTCAAGATATCTATAAATATAGGCAGATCTAGATATTCACATTTAGCTATATCCCTTTCCATTTCTGTCGATGATAGATAAAAAAAGATACGTTAAAACCCATGCTTTTATACTGATACATCCAATTCCAGTCAATACAGTGGAGTACATGCTGGAGTTCCTCTTTCCACATCGGTAAGGCTCATCTCCAATAGTCAGAAACCTGATTCCAATTACTGTCAAAATATTTACGTATTTGCTCATACTAAAAGACCCCAAAAGCCATTTCGGAATATCTAACTGATGTCAATGTCAGAAAAAATGAACCTATTAACTAGAGTTCAACATTTATTTCCAGAGTTGTTTTTTTCTTCAGCTTTACTGGATTTAGTCAAAATACTGTTCCAAAATGACTTAGGCTGGATTTCCTCCTCCTCTTCCCCCCTCTCTTGTTTAGAGCACCAATGTTACTTATCTTACTCATTTGAAAAACAATCTGGTTCATTCTCTTTTGTATTCCTCATCCTTTTGCTCCATTTTTGTCTTGTTCCTCTTTGTCTTCTTTTGAAGTTGTTTTTCCCCCTTTTTCCTTTGATTAATTTAGCTAGTGGGTTACGTGCTTTGTTACTTTTTCCAAAGAATCAAAATTTTGACTTATTAATTTGACCTACTGCTTTTAGGGCACCAGGCTGGCTCAGTCGGTAGAGTGTGCAGCTCTTGATCTCAGGGTTGTGTGTTCAAGCCCCACATTGGGTATGGAGCCTACTTAAAAAAAAATTGTGACACTACTGCTTTCCAATCCTAGTCTTCATTATTTTTCAGCTCTTACTTTTATTGTTTTCTTACTTGTGCTTTCTTTTCATTCATTTGTTGTTCTTTTTCTCACATTTTACATTGATATAATTCATTCATTTTCATTATTTCTATTGATGTAAGTGTTTAAGGCTCCGAATTTTCCTCTGACCTCTACTTTAAATGTATCCATTGGTCTCTGATATATAGTGTTTTCACTACTTGTTTGTTTGAGGGTTTTGGGGTGGTTTGTTTCTTTAGTTATTTGTAATCTTGGCTTATTATCTTCCCTTTCACCCAAGAGTTGTTCAATAGAAGATTTTAAAATTTCTAGTTGGAAGGGCTTTTTGGTTTTTGTACTTAAAACTAAGTACACCTTTTGGTACTTACAGCTAGAATTCTAGCTTTACTGCACTGTGGTAAGAACATGTTGATGGTAATATTTTCATTGTATAGAATGTATTGATGCTTTCTTTGCGACCTAATACTTGATCATTTTTTGTGACTATTCCACTTGCAGTCAAGAAAAAAAAGTAACACTCTCTTTTATTAGGTCCTAAAGTTCAGAATAGATGAATGAGATCTATTGTATTGATTGTTATTTACTGCTACATCCTTATTTATATTTCTGCCATTTGATCTATTCTGCACTGGGAGTGATATGTTCAAGTTTCCTCTTACCGAAGTGTTTCTATCCAGATCCCCTTGCATCTGTACTTTCTGCTTCTTAAACATTGTTATTTGGTGCATAGGTTTTCATAGCTGTTATACCTACAATGTGAAATTGGCTTTTAGCGTTATAAAGTATCCTGTTCTGTAATGTGTAATTATTTTTTTGGCCTGACTTCTACTTTATCTGATATGGAGGAGCACAGGCTCCACTTACATGTTATTTCCATTTGCCCATGCCTTTATTTTTAGGCTGTCTGAATCATTTTCACTTAGATATATCTCCTATACACCACATACAGTTGGGTCTTGCTTTGTGAACCACACTGAAAATATTTTCCTTTTAGTAGGTGAGTTAAACTGTCACATTTATTGATAAGTTATTTTTTAATCTCAACTCTGGTATATTATTTTATATTTTATATTGTTGTATATTTATACACCTGTATATGTATTCATGTGTTATGTATGTTTACCGTTTCTTTTTCTTCATGATGTGTTTTCTTCGCTATTATAATTTATAAATTTCTTTTGGTATTTAAGAAGGCCTGTATCTTCTAGTATTTATTTTTGTACTTGTAACTTCTTTTTTTTTTTTTAAGATTTTATTTATTTATTTGACAGGCAGATATCACAAGTAGGCACAGAGGCAGGCAGAAAGAGAGAGGGGGAAGCAGGCTCCCCGCCAAGCAGAGAGCCCGACACAGGGCTCGATCCCAGGACCCTGAGACCATGACCTGAGCCGAAGGCGGAGGCTTTAACCCACTGAGCCATCCAGGTGCCCCTGTACTTAGAACTTCTTTAGGAGAATTGAACACCTCCCATTTTACTAAGTAATATTGAATTTTTTAAAGATTTATTTATTTAGGGGCACCTGAGTGACTCAGTTGGTTAAGCGGCTGCCTTTGGCTCAGCTTTGATCCCTACGTCCGGGATCAAGTCCCACATCAGGCTCCTTGTTCAGTGGGAGTCTGCTTCTCCCTCCTCCTACTGTTGTGCTCTCACTTGCTCTCTCTCTCTCCCTCTCAAATAAATAAATAAAATCTTTTTTTAAAAAAGATTTTATTTATTTATGTATTTATTTGAAAGATAGGACATGGGAGAGAACACACAAACAGGGGTAGGGGTAGAGGGAAAAGAAGACAGAGAATCTCAAGCAGACTCCATGCTGAGTGCAGGAGCCCATGTGGGACTCAATCTCACAACTCTGAGATCATGACCTGAGCCCAAACCTGGGGTCAGACGCTTAACCAACTGAGCCACCCAGGCACCCCTTAAAGTGATTATAACCAATACACTGAAATTTTAACTTCAGTAAGTAGACTTTTTATTTCTAGAAGTTTCCTTTGTTCTTTTACATCTACGTGTTCTTTCTTTTAAATGGAATTCTGTTTTTTACTCTTAATTTATTTTGCTTATCTTTATCTCTTTTAATCATTTTAAACATGCTTAGTTTAGAGTCCTTAACCAACAATTCTGCTCTTTTATGTTCATGGGGTTCTACTTCTCCTGCTTGTGTTGGCTGAGTTTCCTTCACAGCGAATTGTTCCCTCACATGTTTATAAATGTTTCTGGTGATCCCAGCTATGTGGCAAGTTGCAGTACTAAGACACCTACCATCTGATTCTAAATTGTGTCATTTCTAATATGCCACATCTCACACGCCAACCACCGCCCATCCACAGCCACGCTCCACACACACAAGGCCTCTGCTTTCCACAAGGAGGATATTTTCCAAACAGAAAAGCAGTTCCAATAAGAATGACTTTCTCAAGGGAGTAACAGAACAAAATATCTGAAATTAAAGCTGTCTGAAAAATCTGACACCTGAGTCTGCCACACACACCCATCCATTGTCCTGCCATTTGCACATGCTACTTCTGCACTGATACCTCTACCTTTGTACTTCCGTAGATACTCCACACATCCTGTGTACACCCCCATACACCCACTGAGTCTTATAGTCATTGATTCAATAGTTTTTCATTTAACAAACATCTATTGAGCATCTACTCTGATGTAGCAGAACTCCTCCCAAACACTGGGATAACTCAGTGATTAGGACAAAGTGAACACTTCTAAACACCGCAGACCTGATGTTTTCAGTCTTTTGCAACTTGCAACTTTTTTTTTTTTGCTTTATATTCCTTCCCTGACACTTATCTTCCCATTCTTGCCTCCCCTGACACATCTGACACAAAGGAAACATCTGACATGGCACATATCTCTTTTTAAAATAAATTGAAAGTAAACTAGTTCCTAGAATCGCAAGACACCCCCTGAAATAACTGAAGACACTTTGGGGCATGTCAGGACCAGCGCTAGGAAGCAACTGTTAACTGATGTTCAAAGTATCAGTCTTACACACACCCGTGGATGAAGAAAGCACAGGGGAGGCCGGCGAAGCGAACATTTCTGAGCAAGCTCAAACTGGCCTATGAACAAGGAAATAGTTACCCAGTTGGAGAAGTTCTTTTGAGGAATGAGGTCATCCTACAGTCTAGAGCCTTTCTACAGGAGGCAAGAGCCCTTGGCAGCAAGAGGGAGCGCCTTCGACAGTATTTCTGCGGGAACTTCCTTTTCTCCTCCATTGAAGCCTTGCCTCTCAAGTGTCCCTTGTCCTGATGTCCTCATAAATAGCACTGCCCCATTCTTCCGAGCTCCTGAAAGAGGACACTCTTCACTGTTTTGTGCTTACTTGGGTTATGTCCACATTTCAAGTCCTCTTCCTGAGCATTTAAAGGGGAATTAGCAGCAATCCTTCAGAAACTCTTCCAAAAAACAGGAGAGGAGGGAGCACTTCCTAACTCTTTCTATTAGATCAGTATTACCCTAATACCAAAATCAGACAAAGACATTACAAGAAAAGAACTTAGGAAGATCTTATGAATAGAGACACAGAAATCCCCAACAAAATACTGGGAAACTGAATTCAGCAATATATAAAAAGTATTATACATACGACCAAGTGGGATTTATTCCAAGAATGCTAAGTTGGAAACGAATCAATGTAATATACCATATTAATAGAATGAAGGACAAAAACCATATGATCATCTCAATAGACACAAAAAAAACATGTGACAAAATCCAGCATCTTTTTTGGTAAAAACACTCAACAAACAAGAACAAAAGGAACATCCTCAACCTAACAGAAGTCATATATTAAAATCAACAGATAACATAACAACTGATAGTGAGATATTAGTTGCTTTCTCCTTAAGATCAGAAACAAGGCAAGGATGTTCACTCTTCTACTTCTATTCAACATTGTTCTGGAGTTTTTAACCAAGGCATTTAAGTCAAAATAAAATAAAATAAAATAAAAGACATGAAGATTGGAAATAAAAAGGTAAAACTACCCTTATTCATAGAAGATGTGATCTTGTGTATAGAAAATCCCAGGAAATACACACATATACACAAATATTAGAAATAACAAATGAGTTTAGTAAGGTTATAGGATACATGATCAACATACAGAAATCAATTGTATTTTCATACATTAATAAGAAACAATTTGAAAAGGAAATTAAGAAAACAATTCCAGGGGCACCTGGGTGGCTCAGGCAGTTAAGTGTCTGCCTTCAGCTCAAGTCGGGATCTCAGGGTCCTGGGATCAAGCCCTGCATTGGGCTGGCTCTCTGTTCAGTGGGGAATCTAATTCTCCCTCTTCCTCTCCCTCTCCCACTGTGCTTTCCCTCCCTCTCTCTCATTCTCAAATAAATAAAATCTTAAAAAAAAAGAGAACAATTCCATATATAATTGCATCAAAAAGAATGAAATACTTAGGAATAAATTTAACAAAATGAGTGCAAGATTTGTACACTGGAAACTATAAAACATCAGGGAAACAAAGTAAAGAGGACCTAAATAAATGGAAAGATACATGTTTCAAGGACTGAATGATTTAATATTGTTAAGATTGAAATACTCTCCAAAGTGATAAAAAAAAATCAATACAATTGCTATCATAATTCCAAATGCTTTTTCTTTTTCTTTTTTTTTTTAAAGAAATGGGCAAGTTGATCTGAAAATTCATATGGAAATGCTAGCGACCCAGAATAGCCAAAACCATCTTGAAAAAGAACAAAGCTGAAGGACTCGGACTTCTCAATTTCAAAACTTACTGCAAAACTACAGTAATCAAAACAGTGTAGTACTCCTATAAGGATATACATACAGATCCATAAAATATAATTGAGAGCCCAGAAGTAAACTCTTACATTTATGGTCAACAGATTTTTGACAAGTGGGTCAGGATAATTAAATGGAAGAAAGAATAATCTTCACCAAATCATGCTGAAATAACTGGATATCCATGTGCACAGGAACGAATTTATACTCCTGCTATACATCACACTATATACAATATATGGTTATCACACTATATACAAAAATTAAGTTGAAATGGACCATAAAGTTACATGTAAGAGCTAAAACTATGAAACTTTTGGAAGAAAATATAGAAGCAAATCTTCTTGAACTTGGTTTAAGCCATGTTTTGGGGTTTTGTTGATTTTTGGTTTTGTTTTTGTTTGTTTGTTTTTGGGTAGGACACCTAAAGCACAACCAACAAAACAAAAATAGATAAACTGGACTTTATCACAATTAAACACTTTTCTGTTTCAGAGGACATCATCAAGAAAGTAGAAAGGCAACTCAGAGCAATGGAGAAAATATTTGCAAACCATATATCTGATAGGAGATTTGTGTCTAGAATATATAAAGAATGCTCACAATTCAACAAAAAAGAAATAACCCAATCTTTGCATGGGCAAAGGATTTGAACAGACATTTATCCCAAGTATCAATGACCAGTAAACACATGGAAGGTTGTTCAGCATCATTAGTCATTAAGGAAATGCACATGAAAGCCGTAAGGGGATATTACTTCACATGCACTATATTGGTTGCACTAAAAAGATGGACAATTACAAGTATTGGTGAGGATGTGGAAAATTTGGAACCTGCAAATGTTGCCAATGGGAATGCAAAATATTACATCTGCTTTGGAAAACCATCTGGCAGTTTCTCAAAAAGTTAAACGCAGAGTAACCATATGACCCAGAAATTCCATCCCTAGGTACAAACTCAAGAGAATGAAAAACATATGTCCACAAGGAAACTTACATATGAATGTTCATAGTAACATACATAAAGGTAGATAGAATCTTGAGGCACCCAGATCGCTCAGTCGGTTGAGCATCAGACTCCTGATTTTGCCTCAGGTCCTGATCTCAGGGTCATGAGATTGAGCCCTGTGTTGGGCTCCAAGTTCAGTGTGGAGTCTGCTTGAGATTCTCTCTCTCCCTGTCCCTCTGCTCCTTCCTCCATTCACACTCTCTTTCTTTCTCTAAAATAAATACATAAAATCTTTAAGGAAAAAAAAAAAACGTAGAAAAACTCAAATGTCCATCAGTGGATGAATGGATAAGCTAACCATGACATATGCATACATATAATGGAGCATTATTCAGACATAAAATTAAATGAATTAACTGATACATGTTATTAACGTATCAGTTGATGAACCTTGAAAACATTATGTGAAAAGTGCCAGACACAGAAGGCTATGTATTGTATGATTTCCTCATGTGAAATATCAAAACAAAAAAACAAAACAAATCCATAAAGCAAGACAGTAGATTAGTGGGTGCTGAGGGGTGGAGGCAAAGGGAACAGGAAGTGGGGCGCCTGGGTGGCTCAGTGGGTTAAGCCTCTGCCTTCAGCTCAGGTCATGATCTCAGGGTCCTGGGATCGAGCCCCACATTGGGCTCTCTGCTCAGTGGGGAGCCTGCCTCCCCACTGCTCTCTCTCTGCCTGCTTCTCTGCCTACTTGTGATTTCTGTCTGTCAAATAAATAAAATTAAAAAAAAAAAAAGGGAACAGGAAGTGACTGCTAGTGAGTTTCTTTCTGGGGTGATATAAATGTTCTGGATTAAATGGTGATCAATGTACAACTTGTGAATATATTAAAAGGCACTGAATTGTACGCTTTAAAAGGTAAACCTCATAGTATGTGAATCTTCTCTCAGTGAAGCTGTTAGCAAACATTTTTAACTAATTAAAATTAAATAAAATTTAAAATGTGTTTTCTCAGTTGCACTAGTCACACTTAAATGGTCAATAGCCATAATATAGCTAGTAGCTATCACATTGGAAAGTACAAATATGGAACATTTGGTTATCACAGAAAATGTTATTGGACAGTGCTGGTCTAGATCTCACTACAAGATCTCAGAGATCTAAGAAATATGTCAAGCATGGGGCACCTAGATGGCTCAGTCGGTTAAGCATCTGACTCTTGACTTTGGTTCGGGTCATGATCAACTCCCATATCAGGCTCCGCACAAGGTGGGGAGCCTGCTTAAGATTCTCTTTGTCCAGGGTGCCTGGGTAGCTCAGTGGGTTAAACCTCTGCCTTTGGCTCAGGTCATGATCTCAGCATCCTGGGATTGAGCGCCACATCTGGCTCTCTGCTCAGTGAGGAGCTTGCTTCCCCCACTCTCTCTGTCTACTTGTGATCTCTGTCTGTCAATTAGATAAATAAAAATTTCTTTAAGATTTTATATATTTATTTGACAGAGAGAAACACAGCGAGAGAGGGAACACAAGCAGGGGGAGTGGGAGAGGGAGAAGCAGGCTTCCCACCAAGCAGGGAGCCCGATGCAGGGCTTGATCCCAGAACCCTGGGACCATGCCCTGAGCCAAAGGCAGATGCTTAACTACTGAGCCACCCAGCCGCCCTGATAAATAAAATCTTTAAAAGAAAAAAAGATTCTCGCTGTCCCTCTCCTTCTGCTGTTGTTCTCTCTCTCTCTTAAAAAAAAATGTCAAGCACATGCAATGTACTTATAAGAATTGAGTTATGTGAACAAACTATAACATGTAGCTGACAAAATGGGGAAAATTTGATTGTTGACTTGGTATTTGATTATATTAAGCAATTACTGTTACATATTTTTAGGTATGCCAATAATATTGTGGTTATGTTTTCTAAAATTACTTCTGTTTTAGAAATAAACACTGAAATACTTACATATGCAAAACATTAAATGATACAGTGTATGGAATTGGCTTCCATATAATCCAGAGGTCAGAAGATCAGAGAAAACAGATATAAGAAAATTGGCCATGAGTCAACAATGATTAAATTTCAACAATGGATATCTGGGAGCTCATTATGTTCTTCTCTCTGTCTTCGAAAATGTTTGAAATTTTTTATAACAAATAGTCAATAAACAAACAGGCAGCCACTACTTATTAATATCTAATTGACTATTGCCACATGGAAATACAGTATTGTCAGATTTTCTAACTTTTTAAGGGAATTCAGAAATTCAGATTCTAATGTAAAATCCTTGGTGTTTCATGGCTGGATCATTTGTTTGATCATAGGGTACAAAAAAACAATCACATCTGGAGCTTGGATTCGGCACACAGCCCCCACTTTACAACGTCTAATTTAGAATAATCAATGGAATTCATATATTCTGAGGTCATCCATCATAAAAGTGATTTATCTCAAGCATATATAATCAACATTGTGTATTTTCTTTTTAAAATTATGACCTATTTCGAAAAGGCACAGAGGATAATAAAACAATCGCTCATACACTTGCTATGCAGCCTAAACAAATCTTAATACTTAGCCATATTTTCTTCAAAAAAATAAAATTCTATAAATACCACTAATGTCCTCTTTGTTCCTGTCCTTCATCCTGTTCTTTCTCCCTCTCCACATACTATCCTGAAGTTTGTGTCCATCATTCCCAACCAAATTTATAAAATTTCAATATAGCTATACATAGCATAAACAATAAATATGTTCGTTTCCTGTTTCCAGATTTTAAATAAGCAGTTTCATTTTTTAAAGAAATTAATTGCATTTCTCTATCTACCAAAATGGCCAGCAAACTGACTTCTTAAAGGCCATTTAGAATAGCACCAAAAAATAATATATATCTAGGAATAAATCTAACAGAAGATGGGCAAGACATTTAGGGAGAAAATGATAAATGACACTGGAAGGCATTAAAGAAGACCCAAGTAAATGGAGATATACATTACATTCATGGGCTGGAAGACTCAATATCATGAAGATATCAATTCTCCTTACTGTCATTCCAGTCACAATCCCAAAAGAGACATACATTGAGGGGGATGGGGGGTGGAGAATCAAGTTGCCGAAGACAATATACAGAATGATCTGTTTATACAAATTTCAAAACCATGCAAAAGCAAACAATATATTGTTTAGCTACACCAATGTACATGCAATCTACAATGAAAAGAAGAATATGATAAACAGAAATATGTAATATCTCTGAGAAGGAAGGCAACAGGAATTCAAAGGTAATGAAAATGTTCTATTTCTTAAACAGGGTGCTGTGCATGTGAGTGTTCACTGTATGAAAATTCTTTATTCCTTACACGTGCTTCATAAATCTTCTTTTGTGTCCAATCAATATCTAATATGATCAATTTTTTAAAAATAAGGATATACACCTATATCGCTACCACGGAAATATGTCAAGAATGCATGTGGTTAAGAGATAATGTTGAAAAGCTTTATGTGTCATATTATTTTTTTTTAAAGATTTTATTTATTTATTTGTTAGAGAGAGAGAGAGAGAGAGAGAGCACGAGCACAGGCAGAGTGGCAGGCAGAGGCAGAGGGAGAAGCAGGCTCCCCACCAAGCAAGGAGCCCGATGTGGGACTTGATCCCAGGACGCTGGGACCATGACCTGAGCCGAAGGCAGCCGCTTAACCAACTGAGCCACCCAGGCGTCCCTTTATGTGTCATATTAAATAGAATATGTACCGGGGTGCCTGGGTGGCTCAGTCATTAAGTGTCTGCCTTTGGCTCAGGTCGTGATCCCAGGGTCCTGGGATCAAGCCCGGCACTGGGCTCCCTGCTCAGCGGAGAGCCTGCTTCTCCCTCTCCCACTCCCCCTGCTTGCATTCCCTTTCTTACTGTATCTCTCTCTGTCAAGGAAATAAAATCTTAAAAAAAAAAAATAGAATATATACCAAAACAGTAATAGTGGTTATGGAAAATACTACATGCAACATGCCCAAATTGTGAACAGTAGAAATACGCACCAAAATGTTACTAGTGGTTATGTGTAATAATCAAGAAACTATGCACCTAATTTTAATAATGGTTCTGTACAGTATTAAGTAACACGTGCACCAAATAGTGAACAGTGGTTAAATCCTAGGGGAAGTTTGAGAGTCTTTAATTTTTTCTGTTATATAGGAGCTGGGAGTTTTGATAATTCATCATCATTAGATTTAAAAAATGTTTAATAACAGAAAAAATCACAGATAACCCTGGAAATAGTCAAAGTGTACTATATGAAGAAAAGACTGGATGGATTAAAAGAGAAAATGTCTGAAAGAAGAGGAAAAGGAAACGTTCTTGAAGTAATCCAGGTAAAGTGGGGTGGCCAAGAAATTGGAAAAACAAAGGGATATATTCAGAACACATCATGGAAGGGCTCTAGGGCCTGACAAAACAAGAAGGAGTCTAGATCTAGTTTTTTATTATTGGGGGAGGGGTAAAAAGAGGAAAGATGTGCTTTGAGAGGGAGGTTGAAAAGATCAGTTTTAGAAATGAAGTATTTGAGACATAATAGCAAATTTATTCTCTCTCTTTTTTAAAAGATTTATTTATTTATTTATTTATTTGACAGATCACAAGTAGGCAGAGAGGCAGGCAGAGAGAGAGAGGAGGAAGCAGGCTCCCTGCTGAGCAGAGAGCCCGACGTGGGGCTCGATCCCAGGACCCTGGGATCATGACCTGAGCCGAAGGCAGAGGCTTTAACCCACTGAGCCACCCAGGCGCCCCTTATTCTCTTTTTTTTTAAACAGTTTATTTATTTATTTATTTATTTGAGAGAATGAGAGAGAGAGAGGGAGAGAAAGAACACAAGCAGAAGGAGAGGCAGAGGGGTAGGAAGAAGCAGGCTCCCCGCTGAGCAGCGAGCCTGACGCCAGGCTCGATCCCTAAACCACCCTTCCACCCCCTGCATCCTGACCTGAGCAGAAGGCAGACGCATAACCCACTGAGCCACCCAGGCGCCCTTATCTTATTCTCTTTTTATAAATGAGAATATAGGCATGGAGAATTTGAGCAACTTGCCTCAGGTATTTAGCTGACAAGTGGTAAAAACAGAATTCAAGTCTTTGCAGTCCACATTCAAAGCTTTTGCCTTTAACTACTATACAACTGTGTCTCTTGATATCCACTAGCAACATCCAGTTCCACATCTTTGATATTAGCGTTCAAGGGAGTTCAAAGCAGATGTTAGGATTGAAGACAGAATGTTTAGGAGTAAACCACATAGAGATTACTGTTCAAATGGAAAATGAGGGGCGGCTGGGTGGCTTAGTCGGTTAAGCGTCTGCCTTCGGCTCAGGTCATGATCTCAGGGTCCTGGGATCGAGTCCCACATCCGGCTCCCTGCTCAGCGGTGAGTCAGCTTCTCCCTTTGCCTTTGTGATCGCTTTCACTCTCTCTCAAATAAGTAAATACAATCTTTAAAAATAAAAGTAAAATAAAATGAAAAATGAGTTGGTAGATATAATGATGGGAGATATAAATGAAGCAAAGCAGAGAAGGGAAGAATAAATCTTGTAAAACAGCGTTGTTACTACTGCTACTCTCTTATAAATACAAATGACTCATAGAAATGACAAGATTTAGAGAAAGAAAGACATGTGTTCAAATCCCAGCTCTGCTACTAGTATTATCAGCTGGGTGATCTTGGGGAGACCACTTAAATTCTCTGTGCTCTAGTTTTTCATCTGTAAAGAGGATAGTCATGAGGAGTGCATGAGAAATACATGTAAAGTTCTTAGCTTTGTAGTAAGCACATAACTGGTGCAGAAAATGACACTTTATTCTAAAATTTTGTATTACAAACAGAAAGATCCGAGCCTGAGAGAGTAGCATTTTGAGATATAAACCATATATGTTACAACAATAAAGAAATGTTCTTTGTCCTGATATTTTTCTAGAAGTTCTTCATTTTCTATGCACTACCAATTTTGGCATCATCTGAGAAAAAAAAAGAAAGAAAAAAAGAGAGCCAAGTTTTGGTTCTCTGCAATTAGAAAACAATTTCACCTATGATTACTGGCAGGCTCTAGTAGAGAAAATGATGAGGAGCAGATTGTCAAAGCTAATCCCTCCCTTGGCTCCCAGCTACCAAGTTATGGATCACTTTGCTCATTACTTTGATTACATTTATATGACACTTGTGCAAACACAGAACAATAGTAATGGGGACCAGATCTGCAGTTGTCAGGGGTTAGAGGTGACTGTAAAGGGGAGTAGAAGAAAGTTTGGGGATGTTGCAAGTGTTTTGTACGCTGATTGTAGTAAGCCTGACACAAATCTATATGTATTAAAATTCATAATACCATACATCAAAAGAAAAGCAGTCAATTTTATTTGATGATAATTGCAAAATTAAAAAGTGGGAAACCTGAAAAAGCGAACAATCATTGAAGAAATGTAAAAGATAATCCAAGATCTACTGCTCAAAAGTCACCAAGCCCCAAGAGCTTAATAAAAGACATCTCTTCAAGCAGATAAACCTTCAAAGAGCAGATGTACTTGCGAGCTTGTTAACAAACTTAATACATTGCCAACTCTTAGGGTGCCTGGGTGGCTCAATCAGTTGAGTGTGTCTGACTCTTGATTTTGGCTCAGGTCATGTTCTCAAAGTCCTGGGGTTGAGCGCCACAGCGGGCTCTGCATCCAGCAAGGGGTCTGCTTGAGGATTCTCTCCCTCTCCCTATGTAATATGATTAAATCTTCAAAATCGTCTTTAAAAAAATGTTGCCAGCTCTCTTTCCGCAATACTAACTAGTATAACCCAAAACTGACAAGCCCAGACAAAAAAAAGAGTGCTATGAAAGAAAGAAGGGAAGGAGGACGTGAGGAAGGGAAGGGAGAAGAGAATAAGAATAAATTACAGGCCAATCTCACACCCCAAAATCCTAAATAAAATATTGGAAAACTGAATTTAGCATCATATTGAATGAATGATACAGCATGGCAAGGAATAGGAGAAAATCCCCCAAGAGTGTTTTAGAAGAACTTTGTACAACAAAAAGCTCAAGATAAAGTGATAAACCTGAAACAAATATAACACTGTATGTTAAAATTAAAACTTATTTAAAAAAAAAAAGATAAGGTGACAAAGTAACAGAATAAGAAAGTGTGGGGCTAAGGAAAAAGTCTATGTACATGCAGCATATTTAAATGTTCAGAAAAAGATCTATGTTTCCATTTCTGGCAATACTAGGCAGTAGATATCCTTTATTTTTTTAATTTTTTTAATGAAGTTTTAAATTTCTTTGATAGAGCGAAAGTGAGCGCAAGCTGGCAAAGCAGCACGCAGAGGGAGAGGGAGAAGCAGGCTCCCTGCTGAGCAGGGAGCCAGACACAGGGCTGGATCCCAGGACCCTGGAGTCATGACCTGCGCCTGGCGCAGACTCCTTTAAAATATATAGCTGAGTGTGAAGGCGGTAAGGAACTCTCAGGGTCCAAAGATGGAGAGGAGGTTGTGAACCAGAGTGATGAGCAGGCAATGACAGTGCTGGGTGTCTTGGTGTGGATCGTTTCTGGACCTTGGTAACCAGGGGACTAGTGGGTAGAGTTTATGTAAAAAATCAAATCAAATCAAATCAGGGCACCTGCGTGGTGCAGTTGGTTAAGGAACTGACTCTTCGTTTCAGCTCAGGTCATCATCTCAGGGTCATGAGATTAAGCTCACCCTCTCCCTCTGCTGCTACCCCACCCCCACCCCCCCCGCCACCGGCTCTCTCTCACTCTCTCTCAAATAAATAAAAATAAATCTTTAAAAATATTTTTTTAAAAGGTGAAGCAATATGTGATGAAGCAGGAGTCTACTGAAGTCTAGAAAGAGGCCTGAAGCCCAAACAAGAAATCCTCCAGGGGTTGCCCCCTCAGTGAAATGGCAGACTAGGAAATAACCCTCCCACCAGCCATGGAGATATAAAACAGCTTGATTGACTTAGACTGACTTAGGGTGATGAAAAGAAAAAAAAATCTCCCCTTAATCATAGGTGTGCCCTCTCACAGACCAGGCCTGGAATATCTGCCTTCCCCCTGCACTGACAGAAGTTATAAGCGACCCTCTTAACTTCTAGGCCTCATGGACATTTTCCCTCCTTCCCCTTCTGGATTGTCCTGAGGTGTTTAACACTGTTGTCCATTGTTCTTTCTGGAAAGTCTCTAGTGCCCTTGCTTCAGTAGTATTGCCCTCTCCTGGTTCCTCTCCCAATCTACCTGATTCTTTCTGAAGTGCCACCCTTGGCCCATAATTCCTCACATATGGCTTTCCTTTTTCTATTTTGAATATTTTTAAAAAGTTTCTTAAGTAATCTCTATCCCCAATGGGGGGGGGACTCAAACTCATAACCCCAAGATGAAGAGTCATGAGCTCTACCAATTGAGCCAGCCAGACACTCCATTACATATTGCTTTCTGATGGCTCTTACCCGACCTCATAGGTTTAACCATAGGCCCTTCCTAATCTGTGCTCTAGCCCAGAACTTTAGAATACTGAATACCCCGAAAACCTAGCCCTGATTTTTGAACACTTTTTTCCCTGCTGTGCAAGCCTTCTTGGGTGTTCCACAGACACCTATAACCCCAAAATCCCAACATAGAGCTCATCAGTCTTTCCCCTAAAATGTCATCTACCAAAGGACATACAGGCAGAAACCTAAGGATTATTCTAGAAGTTTCCTCTCACCCTCCAAACATGGAGCCTTGGTAATTCCACTTACTAAATATACCTCAAACCCA
This sequence comes from Enhydra lutris kenyoni, assembly GCF_002288905.1. Taxonomy (NCBI): domain Eukaryota; kingdom Metazoa; phylum Chordata; class Mammalia; order Carnivora; family Mustelidae; genus Enhydra; species Enhydra lutris. Next base: position 25,090,970 of record NW_019154107.1, read on the forward strand.
CCACCCATTTCTCTAGCCCTGCTTCCTCTGCTTTAGTTCAAGACACATTTTCTAGGGGTCATTGTAAAAGTCTCCCAACTGAGTCTTAGCTTCTACTTCTGCCAACCTCACCTCCATACGCAGTGCCGCCAGAATGACTTACCTAAATCGTTGATCTGAACTTGCCGGTTTCTTTTCTACTTTTATTTTTTATTTTAATTTTAATTTTTTTAAAGATTTTATTTATTTGACAGAGAAAGAGAGATCACAAGCAGGCAGAGAGGCAGGCAGAGAAAGAAGGGGAAGCAGGCTTCCCGACAAGCAGACAGCCCGACACGGGGCTCTATCCCAGGACCCTGAGATCATGACCCGAGCCAAAGGCAGAGGCCTAACCCACTGAGCCACCCAGGCACCTCTTCATTTTAATTTTTAAAATTAGTTTTGAGATATCATTGACATTTAACATTGTGTATGTTTAAAGCATATAACGCATTGACTTGGTACATTTATGTATTACAATATGATCACCACGATAGCTTTAGTTAATACCTCTATCAGATGATATAATTATCATTTCTTTTGGGGGGGTGAGTGCCTTTAAGATCTAGTCTCTTTGGAAAAAAAAAAAGGAATCTACTCTCTTTGCTGGTCTCTGAAGAGTATAATACGGCCTTGTTGACTATAATCACTATGCTGTGCGTTAGATCTCCAGAACTTATTCATCCTTTCGTTGCAAGTTTGTACCCTTTGGTCAGTATCTCTCCAACTGCTCCAAGCCCTGGTCCCCAGTAATCACCGTTCTCCTCTCTGTTTCTGTAAGTTCAACTTTCTTACATTCCACATATAGGTGATAAACAGTATTTGTCTTTCTCTGTCTGGCTTATCTCAAAAGCGTAATGCCCTTGAGATCCATCCATGTTGTTGCAAACGGCAAGATTTCCTTCTTTCTTGCAGCTGAAAAATATTGTACATATATACCACATCTTTCAGTCTTGAAAAATATCGTACACAGACACCACCTCAATATTGTGTATATATACGACATCTTCTGTAACCATTCATTCATGACAGACACTTCGGTAGTTTCCACATCTTGCCTATTGTGAATAATGCTGCAATAAACAAGAGAGAAGAGATCTATTTTCTGTATGTTTTCTTATCCTTTGGATATATACCAAGAAGTGGGATTGCTGGATCACATGGTAATTATATTTTTAATTTTTTGAGGAACCTCCATACTGTTTCCCGTAGTGGCTGAATCAATTTATATTCCCACTGTCACTTTCTTTTTTAAAACCCTTCCACAGTGCTTCATTTCCTGCCAAGCTGCAGAGCATGGCATAGTGGCTTGGAATAGCAAAAAAGTCCTTCCTGAGCGGGTCTTTGGACAGCTGTCTAGTATCTTTCCATACCAACTGTGCCCAGCATGTTCTTCACCAGCAATTCCAGTGAGGTTTGCGGCAAGCCACACAAACCGTGTTCTTTATTATCTCTAGGCCTTTGTTCATGCTGTCCCCTCCGCCTTTTCTGCCCCCAGCTTCCCAGTCCATTATTATCTGGTCTCCTTGTCATGCCCAGGCTCTCTCTTCCAAGAGAACACCTCCTCTGTTCTCTTGATCCCCTGTGCAAACAACCTGCATAGATGTTTTTGTCTGCGTACGTTTCTCTCTCCCACTTAGTTGAAAGCTCCTTAAGGGAGGAGACCCCACCTTACCCGATGTTGCGTTTTAGCATATAGTAGAAACTCAATACATGTTTTATTATCTGAACTGGAACTGAAACACAGAAAGTAACTATCATTAAATCAAGTAATGTATTGATTTTATAAAAATGAGGAATGCTTTTTAATTAAAAAAGAAATCTTTTAAGGAATACATCAAAGTACAAAGAAGAAAGCTGCAATTCCCCCAGAGTCCCATCACTTGGAAAGAGCCAGCATCCACGGAGACAGAATGTAACAATCCAGATACCCTGAAATAATTTCATAAGAATACAGTTGGGTTAGATATGCGATATCTAATAAAATATATGAATTTAAATAACACTTTCCTTCAACTCAAGGGAAAAAAAAAAACAACTGGAGTGAACCTGCAGGAATATTCTGAACCATCCATGAATGTTTCCGCACCAGGAGCAACATTAGTGAGCTTTTAAAAGTGATTCAGACTCCCAGGCAAATGATTCGCATTTGGCAGAGTAGTTAACAACTTCAATTACTGTGTAACTTTGGGATTGGTTAAGGCATTCCCAGGAGGAAAGGAAAGTTTTACTCAGAAACAAAATGTATTGAGTTAAGCAATGGGGAGTTCAAAAACAATTATTATTAAGAGCTTCACTGTTTTTTTAACTGTGCAAAATTGGTTTTCATTACTTTCATTCTTGGTTCAATAAAAAGGCTTTTAAATGGGCTCTTTCTAGAATTTAATAAGCTCCTTAAAAGTGATGCAAATATTTCTTAAATCCCGAAGTAAGCTTCCCACTGCATTCAGATGTGCCCATCCAAAAAGTTTGATTGCAATCAATAGAATTTAACAGATGCACCTAATTTAAGGATTACTTAGGAGAAACATTACAGAATACAATGTAGGAACGCCACTGTCCCTGCTTCTCAGGAACTTACATTCTGCTACAAATATGTTCACTCCTTCTGTAAATTTTTTCCACGAAAGGTGATAATGTGCCCGGCACCAGGCAATACACAACAATCGTGATGTTGCTGTCCACCAAGGGTCAGTGGAGACCCAATAGGTTGCTACTGTATAGGCTTGTAGCTCCCATATCTCGTCTGCAAACCCTCCACGTTAACGGTAGCATCAGTACTAGAGATAGGAAAGTCATAAGGGGAACTAGTTTGAGTCAGGATTGTTAAGATTTTTTTTCAGTTGCCTGGTCTCACAACTTCAGAGCACCTGGTGGTTTCTGTTTTAAGTGAGCCTGATCAGGGGAATCCCTTTGAGGAATTCACAAAAAACGGCTAGTCCCCTGTCCTTCCAAATTCAACACTCTTGAGACAATTGGTTTGCAGACTCTGAGCCAAAGGGTGCTTCTGACAAAGAGTGATGAAGCAGTTAAAAGTCTGGACTCTGGAGCCAAGCTGTCAGTTTCAGTCTCAGCCTCTCTTCTTATGAGCGGCTGTGATTTTGGACGACTCACTTCACATCTTTCTGCTTCGGTTTCCCCATCTTTACAATGGAAATGATACTATGACCTATTGTAGGAGAGCAAACTTTGGCAACTCAGGCTCTGTCTCTTGGGCATATTGATTATTTCAAGCTGGTTATTTTTAAGAAACATTGGACACCCTTTTGTAAGAGACAATTACACGTATTAGGGAAATCTCCATTTGTAACAGGTGTCTTCCTCTCTCTAACGGGAAGAGGAGAATGGCTGTAGATCTCTAGAAACTCTTTTCTTTTTTTAAAGATTTTATTTATTCATTTGACAGAGAGAGATCACAAGTAGGCAGAGAGGCAGGCAGAGAGAGAGGGGGAAGCAGGCTCCCTGCTGAGCAGAGAGCCCAATGCGGGACTCGATCCCAGGACCCTGGGACCATGACCTGAGCCGAAGGCAGAGGCTTAACCCACTGAGCCACCCAGGCGCCCAGATCTCTAGAAACTCTTAACAGTGGAGAAGGAAGGGAATTAAGTATGCATAACAACCTTACCTTTCATTACTGAGTTTTTCCTGGTACCCTTATAACTGACTCCCATCTCTTTTGTTTTGAGCTCAAGATGTTATTTAAGGTGATGGCTTCAGCCATTTTGTGGGAGTTACTCAGTTTTCCTGGATCGCTCCCATATATACAGGAGGTATACATGTCATTAAACTTGTGTTTGATTTTCTCCTGTTACTCTGTCTCAAGTCAGTTAGATTCTTAGACCAGCTGAAAGAATCTTTGATGAGCAAACAAAATTTTTCCTCCCCAATACTGTATAATTGTTTGAAGGTTAAAATAAATAGTTAAATGCTTGGTCATTTTTAACCATCTTATTTCCCAACAGAGGGAATGGAGAGAAAAGAGGGCCATGGATAGAATATGAGTAAATGAACACAGTTAAGAGGTGGGAGGGGAGAGGCAAGCCACAGAAGAAAGAAGGGAAGGGGCCGTGAAACAGGAAGGTGGATAAGAGAGTGGGGTCCTGGAAAGTAAGGAAAGAGGAAATCTGAAGAAACAGGAAGGCGACAGCTTCAGACACAGCAGAGAGTGGAAGAATGAAAAGGCCACTGTACCTGCTAAGTAGGAGGTTCTTGCTGATCTTCAACAGGCCAGCGCCACTAGCCAATATCGCTTTCTTGTTCTGTGGTTTGCTTTGCAATAGTATTAACTGCTAGGCCTTTGCTGTGTGAGGGAAAAAAAAAGAATTTTCCCTCTTCTTTTCTAGATTCTTGGTTGAGACATCCCCCCACCGGCACGATAAAAAGTTTAACAGGAGAAAACCAAGCGTTTAATAGCATATATACCACCTGTATACATGGGAGAGGTCCAGGCAAACTGAGTGACTCCCCACAATGGTCCAAGCCACCACCTTAAAATATCACCTTCGGCTAAAACCAAAGAAACATTTGGGGGTGGGGGGGAGCCAGTTATGGGAGGTGACCAGGAAAAACACAGTCAACAAGGGGAGGGTGGTTGTATCGATTTCAGTTACTGCCTTCCCCATTGATCAGTTTCTGAAGATTCAGAGTCATCCTCCGCTTCCTGGTATAGAGGGGGATACAGCCTTACAAATGGAGATTTCCCTTATACGTGTAAATATCTTTTACAAAAGGGTAGCTTTTGCTCTGATTTCAGAGCTTCTTCTGTGTCTGTAGTTTCTTAAAAATTACCAGCCTCATATAATCTTTATGCCATAGAGGCATATTTTGGGGTGACATATTCTGCTCCCCTTTATCTGCTTCCCCCGTGATCATATTTGGTTGCTTTCCAAAAAGATAAAATGTTGTGTAATGACATACTGTCTGGCTCTCTAGCAAGAGCTAGAACAGTGATTTTCAACTTCGCATTTTCGAAATGCCAAGACTTGTCATTTTTATAATAATAATACCAACTCTCAACCATGATGATGACTAACAATAATAATCAAGAACAATATAGCACTTTATACTTATTCAGGAAATTTTAAAGCCACAATCCCATTCAATGATATCTGAGTACCATGATCAATGAAAGATCCCACAAACATAAATATATTTAAATTCAGCGATGAATCAAACAGATGCCTAGTGATTCATTTAATATTATGTGACAAACTTTCTGAGTACATGCCCTTTGTCACATGCTAATGTATAATCTGGGAACTGATGGGTGAAAAGACCTAGTCCTGAGCCTCAAAGTTCAGGAGAGAGAGAGAGAGAGATAATCAATCTTTTTTTTAATTTTTTATAAATATATAATATATTTTTATCCCCAGGGTTACAGGTCTGTGAATCGCCAGGTTTACACATTTCACAGCACTCACCATAGCACATACCCTCCCCAATGTCCATAACCCCACCCTCCTTCTCCCAACCCCCCTTTCCCCAGCAACCCTCAGTTTGTTTTATGAGATTAAGAGTCACTTATGGTTTGTCTCCCTCCCAATCCCATCTTGTTTCATTTATTCTTCTCCTACCCCCTTAACCCCCCATGTTGCATCTCCACTTCCTCATATCAGGGAGATCATATGATAGTTGTCTTTCTCTGATTGACTTATTTTGCTAAGCATGATACCCTCTAGTTCCATCCACGTCGTCGCAAATGGCAAGATTTCATTTTTTTGATGGCTGCATAGTATTCCATTGTGTATATATACCACATCTTCTTTATCCATTCGTCTGTTGATGGACATCTAGGTTCTTTCCATAGTTTGGCTATTGTAGACATTGCTGCTATAAACATTCGGGTGCATGGCCCCTTTGGATCACTACGTTTGTATCTTTAGGGTAAATACCCAGTAGTGCAATTGCTGGGTCATAGGGTAGTTCTATTTTCAGCATTTTGAGGAACCTCCATGCTGTTTTCCAGAGTGGTTGCACCAGCTTGCATTCCCACCAACAGTGTAGGAGGGTTCCCCTTTCTCTGCATCCTCGCCAGCATCTGTCATTTCCTGACTTGTTAATTTTAGCCATTCTGACTGGTGTGAGGTGATATCTCATTGTGGTTATCACAGAGAGATAACCAATCTTAATGCAACTGTGATCACTCTGCGGAAGAGGAAGACAGAAATTACAATGGGGAAACTGATACATAAGGGGCCCACTTAGCCTGGGGGAGTTTAGAAGGTTGAACTGAAGAGGTGACACTGGAACTGAATCTTGAGCGCTGAGTAGGGATTTGCCTGGTGGAAAAGGGAGAAAAAGAAACCTCACTCTTTAGAAAGTAAAGTCAGGCATCTTGACATCAAAATGGAATATCCCCAAAGGGTCGCGCAAACCTACAGACCTTCTTGTTGAGTCGATGACAATATTCAGATACTTTACGTTTACACAGAACCAACTGCCTTATTTGGAAGGGAATTTTGACTTTTAACTATATTTTGTTTTTACAGCTATGTGTGTAACAATGAAATGCTAAAATAAAACAAAACAAAACAAAACAGGCTCTATTTTAACTGGATATTTGCTGTGCACCAAAAGAGAAAGATAGGCTATGACAGGGTCTGAGAATATTCAGTAAGAATAATTTTCAGATAAGATCATAAAAACATCTGCTTCTGGGATGCCTGGGTGGCTCAGTTAGTTAAGCATCTGCCTTCAGATCAGGTTGTGTTCCCAGGGTCCTGGGATCGAGCCCCACATCGGGCTCCCTGGGTTTGCTTCTCCCTCTAACCATCCCTCCACTCCCCAGCCCCATGCGCTCTTTCTGTCAAACGGAAGGAAAAAGAAGTCTGCTTCTGGTGTCTGAGAAGGTGTCAGGGGTCCCTAAGATCACCACTGGGTTTGACGATTCACGGAGAGGACTCGTAGGACTCAGCATGTATTTGTGCTCTGAAAGGACACAAAGCACAGTCCGCAAAGGGAAAAAGCACATAGGGCCAAGTCCGAGAAAGACCAGGAGCAATTTTCCAAGAGTCCTTTCCCAATGGATTAACAAACAAGTTATGACAACATGTATGAAATGTTCCTGACCCTGAAAGCTCATTAGAGACTGAGCGCCTAGGGATTTTATGTGGGGGTGGTCATGTAGGCAGTCCTTGTTTGGCGTGTTCCCAAATGCCAGCCTCTCAAAAGGAAAGCAGGTGTTCCGCATAAACCTTCATATTTGCACTAACTGTTTAGGGCCAGTGAGCCACACTTATCAGTTCTGGAAATGGTGGGAACCCTCCCGAAATTCAAGTTCCCAGACTCCAGCCACGGGGCTAACCTTGAAAGCAGACCTTTCTAAGGATAAACAGTGAGTCATTTGGTGTTAACTCTTTTCTGCACTAAGATTAAAATTTTTCCCGTGAGTATTTTTTTCTTTTCTTCACAGGTTGTATCATTAGTCCAGTCTTTTAAAATCTGAAGTAATGGCCTAAGAGGATAATTCAATCAATACATATGTGGGCTTTGAGGGTATGTATGTGCCTATACAGGAGTGTGTGCGTGCATGCGTGTGTGTGTGTGTGTATGTGTGTGTGTCTGTTTAAAACAGTCATAGAACCTAAGATGGCCTAAACATTTTATTTTAGTTTTTTAGAGATTTTATTTATTTATTTGACACAGAGAGAGAGAGAGAGAGCACGAGCGCACAAGCAGGGGGAGCGGCAGGCAGGGGGAGAAGCAAATTCCTAGCTGAGCAGGGAGCCCAATGAAGGACTTAATCCCAGGATGCTGTGCTCATGACCTGAGCCGAAGGCAGATGCCTAACAACTGAGCCACCCAGCCACCGCAGCCTAAACATTTTAGTTGCAAATGTTTGTCTGGGGGCTTTCCACGGCTAATACATTTTGAAGTTCTTAAGCAGATGAGTAATTACAAGAAAGCATTATGGCCTACTGTCAATATTCTATTTTAAAATCATTCCTTAGCCATTAATTTGCTTCTCTGGCTCTTAACATTGGTTTTCTATATGCAGGTACTCAGGGAGAGAACAGTAAAACACACCCCCGAACGACATTTCTTCTTTACTCCAGTCACATTTGTTTCTTTAAAGTCCACACCTCATCTGTTGTACATGGAACAGTAACTACATTTTCAGTTTGCTTATGTCTCTGATTTTTACTTTTCTTTCTTGGTTTGGTATGCACTTGCTGTGTATGTAATACATAATCCTATATAAAAACAAAATCAAAGCTTCCCAGGCAGGGAAGTATTTGAAATCAGTGATAATCACATCTCATCCAAATAAAAGTCTCACTTCCTAAGAATTCTTCTATATTATCTGATGTCTAAATCTTACAGATCAATTACCTTCAACTTTTATACCTAGGAGATTATTTCAAATAATGAAACCTCCTATATATGCTCTTCTTCAAATCTTTATCCCTATAAAATTTACTGCAATTGATTATGTATTTATTTTTTACTTATTCATGGAATAAATATTTATTTAATGTATATCATATGCCTTCTAGGTATCAGGTACACAAATAATAAGGAAAACAAAGTCACTATCCTCAAGGAATTGAAAGTCTAATAGGAAAGTCAAACAGATTTAAAAACTACAAATATCTATAAAACATCAGCTATACAGGTGTAGAAGAGGAAAATTTCTGCTTGTACTCTTCTAGCTTCTTTCGGCTGGTCTATTAATTAAATTGACATAACAGAGATGAACAGGAGAAAAACAAATTTAATTTTGTACTTATGGGAGCCCCACAAAGACATGAGAGGCTCAAAGACAGTCAGGCAATGGAGACTTATATACCATCCTGAGCTAGAGAGAAGGGCGTAGGCATCTGTGGCTTCAAAGGGAAGGAAGTGAATTTATAGGAAGACGGGATGAGCAAATGTTTGGTAAACAGAGGTTGGTTGTGCCATGTAGAGACAACGGGACACAGAGAGGACTTCGAACAAACAAGCCCTGGCAAGCTCCCCCCAGCTTACCACGCCTAGTCCAGACTGTTGTTGTTGTTTTTTAATCTTATTTTATTTTTTCAGTGTTCCAAGATTCATTGTTTATGCACCACACCCAATGCTCCATGGAGTATGTGCCCTCCTTAATACCCACCACCAGGCCCTCCCAGCCCCCTACCCCTCTCCCCTCCAAAACCCTCAGTTTGTTTCTCAGAGTCCACAGTCTCTCATGGGTTGTCTCCTCTTCGATTTCCCCCAATTCACTTCTCCTCTCCTTCACCCAATGTCCTGTGTTATTCCTTATGCTCCACAAGTGAAACCACATGACAATTGACTCTCTGCTTGACTTACTTCACTCAGCATAATCTCCTCCAGTCCCATCCATGGTGACACAAAAGTTGGGTGTTCATCCTTTCTGATGGAGGCATAATACCCCATTGTATATATGGACCGTATCTTCTTTATCCATTTGTCTGTTGAAGGGCATCTTGGCTCTTTCCAGTTTGTCGACTGTGACCCATTGCTGCTATGAACATTGGGGTACAGATGGCCCTTCTTTTCACTACATCTGGATCTTTGGGGTAAATACCCAGCAATGCAATTGCAGGGTCATAGGGAAGCTCTATTTTTAATTTCTTAAGGAATCTCTACGTTGTTTTTTTTTTTAAAGTGGCTGCACCAACTTGCATTCCCACCAAAGTGTAAGAGGGTTCCCCTTTCTCCACATCCTCTCCAATACACGTTGTTTACTGTCTTGTTAATTTTGGGCATTCTAACTGGTGTAAGGTGGTATCTCAATGTGGTTTTGATTTGAATCTCCCTGATTTGCCCAGACTCTTTGTTTATCTCTAGTGATAGCTTTCTTCCTGGGCCAGGCCCTGTAACTAAATTGTTAAAGGCAGTTAAGAGGGCACTAAAAAGCTCTTCCTGGGTCTTTTGGGCCTTGACTGTTTTTAGCTCAAAATAATCCACCTATCAAAGTGGAACATTCTGGGGAAGCTTGTTCTGAACTGTTTCACAGGGGATGGAATGAGCAGAGGGGATACAGTTTAGGTGGGTCCGAAAAGGTTTCAGATATGCGAATTGACTCTTGCAAGGTAAGTAGGAATTCATCAGAGAACCCCCAATATTCTGCATGTACAATGACCTAAAGAATGAAACCAAATGGCACATTCAAGGAATTAGCAGTAGCTTGGTAAAACAACCTGCCAAAGGATGGGGCACACAGAAGGTGATAGAACTGAAAAGATTGTCACATGCCAGATCGTGAAGGGACTTGGAAAATATGCTTGTGAATGTTGATACTGTCCTATAGCTAATGTTTAATCCTTGAGGAATTTTAAGCAAGAAAGAGATGTGATGAGGTATATGTTAAAAACAAAAATCTCTGAGGGCAGACTGAAGGGCGTTGAAACAGAAGATACTGAGTCCGATTAGGATGATGTTGGCTAATCCCAATGGGGGATTAGGAGGGCCTGACCTGAAGATAGAATTACTCCTAATTCAAGTCCACTTTTTAAACTGTATTCAAAACATAGAGACTATGATTGGAAAACATCTATAAAACACTATCTATTGGGATCATCTTGAGTAACATATATATTGTCTAGCAGAGAGTGTCCTGTCACATGATAGATACTTTGTGACACTTCCTTGTCACCTTCCCCCATAGAACACCTTGAACTTTTGTTTCCTTCCCCTTGTTTATGTACCACATGATGCTCATGATGGCGGTGTGGGTGTGAATGTGAGGAACTAACGATGATGAGGACAACTAAAGAAGCTTCAATGGGAAGGAGACAGAACCATGTGAGGCAAAAAACCAAAATACAAGCCACAGCAACAACACTTATTTGGGCATGTTTTTCAACTAATTTTTTCATTGGGAAAAAAAAAAATGTGAGTTCTCAAAAAGGACAGGTGCCAAAGTCCATTTAAAAAGGGGAAAATTCCACCCTATTTTACTCCCATCTTCATGAATAACCAGTGTTAAAAATTTGTGTATCTCTTTCCAGAATTCTTTTATATACCAAAACACATATACATATCTTAATTTGGTTTGTTTTGTTTTACAAAAATACCACATTATACATATTGTGCAACATGCTTTTTCCACCCAAATATATTCCTTGGAGATCACTCCATATGAGTTCATGAGTACATGAAGAGTTAACTTGGTTTTTTTTAGCCAAGGTATAGAATTCCAGAGTAGGGCTAAACTGTACATTTAACCGGTCTCCTACTGATGGACTTTAAGATTGCCATTGTTATTATTATTTTATTATTATTATTAAAAAGTGCTATAATTCCCATCTTTGTGCATTTATCTTTGAATGAGTGTACAAGTATTTCTGCATAATAGATTCCTAGGGGTCAATAGTATGTATTTCAAACTTTCATAAGTAACATTAGGTCTTTCTTTTAGCCTAGTGATTCCCAATGGGCAAGAGAGAGCTGCCTCTCTGTGTTGTCTGGGAAACTTGTTAAAACCACCTGTGCCCACTCCCCCTGGGCCATCCTGACATGCTCACCCCCATAAGACTGGCGAGTAGGGAAAGGGGCAAAAATGATGTGCATAGTTCCCTGAGTGATTTTCCGCCATGCCTTCCTCTCTTGAGGACCATTGCTAAGGCTGCTCTAATTAGGAGATTGATGCTGTGAGTTAGTTCCCTTCCCACTGGAGAGAGCTGTTGGCCACAATCCCTGTGAAAGAAAGTGTGCCTTTAATATTTGTGGGCCCTGTATTCTTCCAGAAGCAACTTCTTTTCCCCCTTAGAGTCAACAGCACTGTGAACACTTCCCTGTTCAAAAGAATAGGCCAGTGATGGTCCCCAGAGCAGGCCTCTGATCAAAACTATATTTAAGCACTTGCACCCCAGGGGCTTCACTTGCCTTACCTTTGTCCTGACCACATACTCCAGGCAACTTTCTGGAACACCTGTCAGTAAGGATGTTAATTTTTTTCGAAAAACAAAAAAAGTAAATAGACAAGACAGTAATGACCGCGTTCTCACCAAGACAAGAACCTGGAATTGGACATAAAAGGCAAAAAGATCGCTAACATTCCCAACAATTTTCAAACAGACAATTTCATCTTTCTGTAACTTCTCTGAAAAAGAAACTTTAACCTAAAGGGGCAACACACTTTGCTGGAATTCAAAGGCCCAGGATTTAAAAGAGAGGACTAAACTTTAAGAACTGTGATTGTCTGTGAGCCCTTTTGCTTGGCTTTAGACCTCAATAGTTAACACCAGAAATAGGCACCTTTTAGTGCCTAAACTTTTGGTTTAGGTTCAGGTCATGATCTCAGGGTATTGAGATCAAGCCCTACATGGGGCTCCCTGCTCAGCTCAGAGTCTGCTTGGGATTCTCTGTCTTTCCCTCTATTCCTCCCCCTGGTCTGACCCCCGCTTGCTGGCTCACTGTCTAAAATAAACAAACAAACAAAAAACAGAAATAGACAAGACTGCTTAACTCAAACTGAAACCCTTTGTGCTTACTTATTATCACAGTTTCTTGAGGCATTGACAGTTTTGCAATGACCAGAACGTTCCAACCACTGGACCAGAAAAACCCTGATAGAAACAGAATGCGTAGAAACCACACTTCGCATGTCCCCTTCCCTGTCCAGGATCATGGGCTGAACACATACCAACCCTGCCCCAGATCATGAGCTCCCTGCCTGCTCTCTTGCACGTGCCCCTGAGCCTCTCTCTATAAAACTCTAGGTGTCCATCTTGCCAATGGAGAGGTAGTTATTAAGATTTGAGCCTGCCACCTCCCCCGGCTGCTGGAACCCAAAATAAATTTCTCCTGTTCTCTTTTCCAAACCCTAATTTCTTGAATTATTGGCTTCTCCTGCAGTGAGTTTATCTGAGTTTGTTCCGCAACAGTGTTGGCAAGCCCAGATTTGTCCAGCCCTGTCGGGATCCCCAGGATGGAGCAGGTGGCTGTGGTAGGGCCAGGGCTCACCTGTTTGTTTGCTGAGTTAGTGACTGTGATAGATCGACTTCATGATTAATTATCTAAGAAGAGAGAAAAATGGAAGGTGGGGATATTTGTTTAAAAAATAGCTTTCAAGGCCGGAAACACAACAGTATAGAGGTTGATCAATAGCTGTGCTGTTTTCACCATGAAGGAGTTGCTTAGACATAGATTTGAATTATACATGAAGGCAGATTTACCACATTTCTTAATACAAACCTTCATTATAGTTAAAGCATTTAGGTACACTTAAATGAGAAATAATAAATTATCCTTTCCTTTTAGAATGAGAGTCTATATGCAAATTATGCCAAGTTGTGTGTAACCTGTAAGGGCCAAGGGCGGGCCACGCCGAGATGGGCCACTTTGGCATGAACATTATTTTGAGTTAATGTTAAAAGCAATCCAAACCCAGCTGACTCAGAAAAAACTCTTTACCTCCCTCTCAACTGCCTGCCTATAGGCATGAAGAGGGCCTAACTTTTACCTAAGAAATTTACCTGGATCAAAGGGCAACCTTGTTTTTCCAAATATCTCCTTTCACCTTCTTCCTAATGGTCTTTCTCCCATTTGTATCCTCAGACCCCTACCCCTCTACTCAGCTCATAGAAGCTTCATGTCGCCTCACTGTCTTTGGAACACCCATGTCTGTGTGGATTCCCCATACAAACACCCATTAAATTTGATTTTCTCCTGTTAATCTGTCTCACGGTAATTTGATTCTAAGTCCAGCGAGAAGGACCTTGAAAGGGACAGGAAATTCTTCCTTGCCAAGAAACTCCAATGCATCAGCCTCCCTACTTCTGACAAAGACTCTCTCCTTGACAAAACTTGAGTCAGGCTCCTCGGGGCCTCTTCTCAATGAGACCCAGAATTTGGGTTTTATCCTTGGTCCACTGAGATTAATTTTAGCAAGAATCCTGCTGAGTCAATTTAGCAAAAATCCCCATTCTCCTATCAGGTCAAATTCCTCATCCCCCACTCTCAATATCTTATCCCTTTGGCCTGCTGAAGGCAGGAATCTTGTCCAGTCAGTTTAGCCAGAATGTTCCTTACCCCTGATATTACCTCTAGTAATTTTCCATTCACTTACCCCTACCCTTGTTCTTGGCCATAATCTCCACTTATCCTTTGAGTTCAGAGTTAAGCCTATTTCTTCCTTCTATTATTCCCACAACCCCCCACCCTGCAGGGGTCCCCCTTGAATATAAAGAACCCTTTTGGGAAGCTATTAGGAAAAACACTGTAAACAAAGGTAAGGTTAGGTCATTGCCTTCTTCATTGTTAAAAAGAGTTTCTACAGGTTTAGTCATTCCCCTCTTCCTATCACAGACAGCCAGACACCCTTGCAAATGGGGATTTCCCTTATACATGTAAATGTCTTTTTCAGAAGGGTAACTTCTATGCAGTTTTCAGAGATTTTCCTCTGTCTACATGAGGGTTCCTTTTTCTCCACATACTCACCAGCACTTTTATTTCTTGTCTGTTTGATTCTATACATTCCAACAGGTGTAAGGTGATCTCACTGTGGTTTTGATTTGCATTTCCCTGATTAGGGATGTTGAGCATCTCCTCATGTTTCTGTTGGCTAAATCAATCTGTTTTATTCAACTATAATGGAATACCGTAGATCTGGCTGCTTAGAAACAACAGAAATTTATTTCTCATGGTTCTGGAGTCTGGGAAGTTCAAGATCAAGGCACTGGCAGATCTGGTGGCTAATAAGAGCCCGCTCTCTGGTTCATTGAGAGCTATCTTCTTCCTTTGTCCTCACCTGGCAGAAGGGAACAGGGAGCTCTCTGGGATCTCTTCATAAGGGCACTAATCTCAATCATGACGGTTCTACCTTTATGACTTAATCACTTCCCAAAGACCCCACCTCCAAATACCACCATATTGGTATTAGGTTTCAACAGACATCACCAGTCTATAGCATTCTGCCCATCCAACTAGAATAGCATGAAGCCATTAAGATGTCAACTGGTAGTGAGTTTCATTAAAAAAATCCACCACATATTGTTTCACAAATACAACAAGTCATAGGACAACACATAAAATATGATCCTTCTTATGTAAAATTACACACCTAGGGCTGAACATAATATAAAAAGAAACATGATTTTCACAGATCAGAGATCTCCTAGGGCCTCAACTACTTCCTGTTTCTACAAGCCTTGTGGTATTTGCTGATCAAAAGTTGACTTTGTTCCTTGAGGAAATGACTTAATACTTTTCCTAAATGCCCTGGAAGAATTTTAAAAATCACCAAGATGCCTTGTTTACAACTGTATATAACAATTTGATGAGTGTATGTAATAACTCCATGGGTGTGCCCTCTATGATGAGGAAGCTCAAGTTTTATTAGGAAGAAAATCAGTTCTTGAAGTGGCACACTTTAACTTCTCATTTTGGCCAAGTCATACAATGTTATCTGTCAAGAATGTTACATTTGGATTTGCATATTCAAATACCAGAACCTTCAGATTTTTTTTAACAGTCTGATAAATGTAGGGACAGTTTGTTTTCTATGACAGTGTCCTTATTTCTATGTCTCAAAGGTGGCTCCAATGGCTTCAGGCAGACCCTTTCATCCTGTCACTGAGCCCTGTTACTTCTTTGGGTTCTTTCAGGGCAAATTTTTTGTTACTAAAATAGAAGTGTTGGCCAAACTATTTAACAGTAGCAGCGAACCAACCTCTAAGTCTGAGCTTCAATATAAAAGGAGCGCTACCTTTCAGGAATTCATTTTAAAGTTTCACCTCCCAGTAAAATATTCAGTATGATTTGGGCTATCAAATCCCCTACAGGGTTTGTCTATTTCACAGGCCTCTGAACTACTCATGTGTTCTGGGAAGAAAAGATCAGGTGAAACTTGAAGCTAGAATTTAGATTGGAGAGTATAATTATAGATAAGATTTTAATGGCACATGCTAATTGCTAAGAGACCTGGGAGTGTTATGCAACATCCAGAACAAATGGCTGGAACACAGCATCTAAAAGAATCAAAGTATCCTCTCTCATACCTCCCATCCTCTCCAGTAACTTTCATATATTTTGCTTTTGTATCTCTATAAATGGTGAGCACATTGCTGGGTTATTGGGCAACCAGGAGTCCAAGAGAAGCTCCCCTGGGTAAAAAAAATAATAATACCATTTTTTCTTCTGTGCACAACACAGTAGCCTCACCCTTTGGCCAAATGGTGTCTATATTCCCTGCTGCTCTCATATAGGGGTGCGGAGGTGGGTACTGAAGCCCCAGCAGAGCCAGATTGGCCCCATTTAAGGCTTAGTGTTGACCATCAAGTTAGCCTGAACCCTGGGCATGGGAGAGGTCCAGGGCCAGCAAACATCTACGCTTTACTTGCCCTCACCCTTTGCACTTCAGTGCACACAGCCTGACCTCTGCTTCCAGCACCTTCCTTTCTTAGACTGAGGGCATGCTCTGACCACTGGAGCCAGCTTTACCTGCCAGGAATTAATGCCCCATTCCCATCCCAGTAACCTTCAACAAATGATGGATGGGAGTTGACCATATATAAATGCAGCCTTAAGAGGGGTAGATCTTAAAATTTCTCATCACAGGAAAAAAAAATTGTAACTATGTAAGGTGACAGATGTTATCTGGACTTAATGGTGGTGATCATTTTGCAGTCTATACAAATATCAAATCACTATGTTATGCACCTAAAACTAATATAATGTTATATGTCAATTACAGGTCAGTTAAAAGAAAAGCACCAACTTTCTTGCCGCACAGGCAGGGTAACTGATTTTCCAAAGATCCCCCACAGGACCCAGACAATCACCCCCAGTAAAAACTCGCTCAATTATGGTCTGCGTATTGGCGCTTTTTGTTCTCTGCTTCCTTTCCCACTTCCCTACCAGTGTTTCCTGGGACCACCTCCTGATAAACGACCTGCTTCCAAATCCTTATCTCAGAATTGCTTCTGGGAGATCCCAAATGAAAACACAGACAATGAAATCAAGTGCAGGGAGGAAAGCAACCAATATTCCCTTGTATCATAAAGATGAGGTAGGGAAAGCACAGGGTTTGGAGTCAGATCAGGCTGGATTCTAAACCTGAGTTCTGTATATCCAAATTCTGTAATTTTGCCCAAGTCATATACTATCTCAGAGTCTCAGTTTACTCACTTGTAATGTCCTTCCTCTTGGGTTGTTGTACTAAACAAGATAACAGGTGTAAAGGGCCCAGAATATAGAATGAACTTGGAAGTGGATGAGATTACTATGACTGTAAGCCCCCCAACTTCTGCCCCCAGGCTACACAATGAAACACAAAACTGCACTTTTTGTAGTAAATAGCTAACCAAAGAGAATATTTTTTCACACTTATGGGCATTGTTTCAATCTCTCCCAAACACCCAACGTGGAAATGCCCCCTACTCCAGCCTGATTCCTGCAAAGAATATCTTTTAACATCTGAGAGATGAAAATTCACCAAGTTTCTTGAAAGGTTAATGCCTGCCCCAGCTCATCACCTAAAATCAAGCAGATGGTCCTTAGTCACATAGATCATGTGAGGTTTTTTTTCCACAGAAGCAGTCATTTACATGGGGTGGGGGGGGCAGCAAGCCCATCAAAGAGAAGTGGTAACCTTTGGGGAATGTGGGGAAATGGGCAGAGTATTTCCCACCCCCATGGGACCCCAGCATACACTATGGTCTCATCTGACCCATGGGGTTCTTGGACCCTGTATTTTGGGACCCACAGACATTGTGAAACCAATTATGTATATGACTGCTTGGGTGTGTTTAATGGTGGGGATACCACCATTTCCCTTAAGGGTTGAGTCTTAAGGATGCTTTGAATTTGCATTGTACTTGTACGCCTCCAAATGTGTCAATACATGGTTATCCTATTTTATTTTGTATTCCAAAAGTTCTGACTTATAGAAATTGGTCCTCTTTCTCCATCAGAATTTTTGTAAACTGCAGAACATTTCTTCCCATTATCCATCTGGGATTTCTAGACCAAATAAATCCCTCCATGTTAACACCTTTCAGTATCTGCAGACCACAGCCATGGCCCGTTCCCTTCCTCCCTTTCATGCTTTTATCCATCAAATTCACTTCAAACTGATTTGAAAGTCAGGGTTAGGGGCTAGGGAAAAGCACCACAAAACTCCATCAGCAGAGTCTTCACATTTCCTCATCCGTCTTCCCTCCCATTTCTTACCATCATTTCTGTGCCCCTTCTCTTGTTTCAAGAGAAAACAAATATTCTAGGTCAAATGTCAGCAACAGGGGCGCCTGGGTGGCTCAGTTGGTTAAGCGTCTGCCTCCGGCTCAGGTCATGATCCCAGGGTCCTGGAATCGAGCCCCGCGTGAGGCTCCTTGCTCAGCGAGGAGGCTGCTTCTCCCTCTCTGCCCTCTGCCTGCTCCCCACCCCACCCCTGCTCATGCTCTCTCTCCCTATCTCTCTCAAATAAAAAACCATAAAATCTTAAAAAAAAAAAAAAAAAGTCAGCAACATCGCAGTACAAAAGGAAGTTTCAACTCTCAGGCCTGCAGAATCTCTCTAAGACAAAAACAATTCCAGCCATCTTAGGCTGTCTTTCTTTCCTCGATCCCTGGTTGAAGGCGTTGCAATCTTTCTGCAACATGTCCACAAAAATCAAATAGTACAACTAATGCGGATTCAGTTATTTCCTTCCCTCATAGCCCATTCAGACGTTTTAATCTGACAGGTCTGACAGCTGAGGAGACTTCCCTGTAACTGTACACACACAGACACACACACACACACACAAACACGCTCGCGCATGTGCGTGTCTTTCCGCCTCTCTGCAGCTCAAATCCCATTCTCGCTGCAAGTCTGGTCTCCACGTGACCGTGCCATAGCCAATCTCCCACCAGGCTGTGTCCTAGATTCAGCTTCTGCCTCAATTAAGGAAACATGGGAGACAAAGCAGCACTTATTTTTAAATTAAAAAGCCTCCTGGCTTCCTCCCTTACAGACTGCCCTGAGTGTGCTGCCCTGATCAAAGTCTCTTTGAACACTCTTCTGCCTGGCAGGCAAGGGAAAGAAGGTTGCCTGTAGAAAGCGTTCATGTAAAAACATTAGAGCATCAGGGACATGTGAGGGGCCAAAGTCCGTGTGGAAGAAGCTCACAAGTTTGTCTTGGTTTCAGGACTTCTCAAAGACCATGATTAAAAACAGACGTTTCGTGGTTTTAATTCTTTTTACTTATTCTAATTTTTACAGGTGTTTCTTTTTTTTTTAATTCCTTCCTTCCTTCATTTGTTTCTTTATTTACTACTTCTTATCTTTGTCCATTTTAATTCTTCTCTTTTTCCTTCTTAAATGAATTTCCCCCTGAACTCTCTTTCTCAAAAAACGTTTTTTGTTTCATTTTTTAAATTACCCTTCCCTTCTCAGTCTTTTAACTTCATCCACCACTTCTCTTTCTGAAGGAAAGGAATTCAGCGCCTGGGTGGCTCAGTTGGTTAAGTGACTGCTTTCAGCTCAGGTCATGGTCCTGGAGTCTCAGGATCGAGTCCCACAACGGGCTCCCAGCTCCACGGGGAGTCTGCTTCTCCCTCTGACCTTCTCCCCTCTCATGCTCTCTCTCACTCTCTCTCTCAAGTAAATAAAATATTAAAAAAAGAAAAGAAAAAGAAGGAACCACTGACCGATTTATCATTTCTTACCATTTCTCACCCCCTCTAAAATTGATTTGGGAAAAAAAAAAAAAAAGCTTAAGGTGGTTGGATTCCTAATAGACCCAAATTGGAAACAACCCAGATATCTGTCAACTATGAGTAAACAAATTGTGATCTATCCGTACAATGGAATATTACTAGCAATAATGAACCAACTACTGATGAACATGACATCATGGGTGAATCTCAAAATAATTAAACAAAAAGGAAGCCAGACATAACAGAGTATGTACCGTGTAATTCCATTTAGATCAATTTCAGGAATAGGCTGAACAAATCTGTGGTAATAGCTATCAGAAGAGCCATTGTGGGGAGATCAGCTATTGAATGGAAAGAGGCCTAAGAGCACTTCTGGGGGTGATGGAAATATTCCTTACCTTGATAAGGGTGTGTTTTACATTTGTCAAAACTCATCAAACTGTACGCTTTAGATCTATGCATTTCACAGTCTGTAAATGATATCTCTATTTTAAAAGAAGTGTTTTATTTTTAAAGAATTTTAAAGGCAGCTGGGATTTTTTTTTTTTTTTAGATTTTTTATTTATTTGTCAGAGAGGGAGAGAGAGAGAGCGAGCACAGGCAGACAGAATGGCAGGCAGAGGCAGAGGGAGAAGCAGGCTCCCCGCCGAGCAAGGAGCCCGATGTGGGACTCTATCCCAGGACACTAGGATCATGACCTGAGCCGAAGGCAGCTGCCCAACCAACTGAGCCACCCAGGCGTCCCTATTTTTAAAGAATTTTAAAAAGGAGATGATTATTAACTGTGGTACTTACCTTGCATGGCTTATAAAATCACTATTTAAAATCACTTCTCTGAGGGCACCTGGGTGGCTCGGTCAGTTAAGCATCTGTCTTTGGCTCAGGTCATAGTCCTGGAGTCCTGGGATCAAATCCCACGTTGGGCTCCTGCTTCTCCCTCTCCCCCCACTTATGCTCTCTTTCACAAATAGATAAATAAACTCCTTTAAATAAATAAATTCATTAATTAAAAAATCATTTTTCTGAAGACCGATACCACTGGGAAATGTTTAAATGTGAAAAGGGCAGGATGTAAAAATCATGGCCTCGTTTTTTCATAGGAAATGTTTTATACAGCATATGCATGGAAAAAGATGGAGGAGTTAAAAACAATTTAAAAGGAAAGCACTCCTCTTCTTCCCATATAAGAGATTCTGCCTTCCCTAATGTTTGATTCTGACAGTTACATAAAGCACGACCTTAAAGAAAAGGCAATAATTCTTCCAGAGAAACACAGGCTGTAACTGTTTGCCTAGTATGATCATCCAAAAACTTGTACCAGGTTGCACAGAAAGTGAATGGATCCTGGAAGCCTGCTTTGTTTTCTTCCCAAAGTCCCTCTCTTTGGTTCAGCAGATTTCTCACTTGTTTTCTGTCCCTTTGTCCAAGTGACCAGAGCCCTGTTAGCCTGCCCTTCAGTGAGCTGATGACCCACAACTCCCTTGCTTCTTTTTTTTTAAGACTTAGTTTTTATTTGAGAGAGAGAGTGAGGGAACATGTGCAAGTGTGGGGGGAGAGGAAAGCAGAAAGGGAGAAAAAGAAGAGAGAAAGAATCCCAAGCAGACTCCATGCTGAGCACAGAGCCTGATGGGGGCCTCATCCTAAGACCCATGAGATCATGGCTTGAGCCAAAACCAAGAGTCTGAGGCTCAACTGACTGAACCACACAGACGCCCCACCACTCCCTTTCTTCTTAAACCAGATGTGGCCACAGGCACAGGGTTTTCTAACCTTCATTAATCTAAGTAATTTCAGAAAAAGTTAATTAACTATCGGAGAGCTGAGATCCCAACAAGAATGCAACTGACAAACCCATAGTATTTTTAATAAGCATCGATGGGGATGGTGGGACTTCCTTTCTTGCTGTTTTTTTTTTTTTCCCAGATCAAGTTTAACTGAAGAAGGTGCAAAACCTACAGGAAGTGATAAAGGGTTTATTTTGGTGATTCTTAGAAGTGTTTTTTCTAAGAGAAAAACATGTTTTCTTTTTCTAAGAGAGATGGTACAAAGAAGCTGATCACTCTTAAAAAGAGAAAGTAAGAGAATAGGTAGCAGGTAAAGCAAACTAAAGCATGATGGGGTCTTCGATACATACCAATCAAGAAGAAAGTGAATTAAAAAAAAAAAAACTTGAGAAGGACTGACCATATTTTCCCATTCTGTCCTCATTTCCTTAATTCAGTGATAAGTGTATCTTTTTTTTTTTAAGATTTATTTATTTATTTATTTATTTATTTGAGAGAGTAAGACAGAGAGAGACAGAGATAATGAGAGAAAGCGCAAGAGGTGAGTCGAAGAAGCAGGCTCCCCACTGATGTGGGAGCTCAATCCCAGGACCCCAGGATCATGACCTGAGCTGAAGACAAACGCTTAACTGACTGAGCCACCCAGACGCCCCTGATGAGCGTATCTTCAGGAGAGAATCAATCCTTGTTTTTGTGGAGATATAGGAATACTTGTCTTTGACTATTTCAATTCCTCTTTGGGAAAGCGTGGTATTCGGGGGGTTGTGATGAAGAGGTAGAGCACAGAGGATTTTTAGGGCAGTGAAAATCTGTATGATACTCTCAGGATGGATACCTGTCATTGTATATTTGTCCCAACGCATAGAATGTACAACACCAAGAATGAACTCTAATGTAAACTATGAACTTTGGGTGACAATGATGTGTCAGTGTCAGTTCATCAACTGTAACAAGTGGGGAATCTCTGCACCTTCTTCTCAGTTTTGCCGTGAACCTAAAACAGCTGTAGAAAAATAGTCTTTAGTAAAAAACAAAACAAACAAAAAAACGCTGAAGAAATATAATAATAATAATTTCTAAAAGAAGTGCCATATTGGGGTAACACTGTTAGTTGCATACACAGGATGTGTTTCGCTCCTCTTCCTTCTGAACAGAACCCAGTTCTATTCAAGCATCCTCCTTACCTTACCTCCACAGGGTCCAGTTGACTCAGGAGACTCCAGCCCCTTCTTCAGCTCCAGGAATAGGTCTTGATTGCTCTCAGCTATTCCAGGTAATTGTACCATTTTTGTCGATGATTAGTTCAGAAATCCACGTTTTAGGAAAATCAGTGGATGGCTTTCCCCAAGCGACTGTGCCCAGAAGACCTTACGCCACCCAGTTGCACTGTAGGAAAGGACATATAAGCCATGGTTGGAGCTTTCTTGCTCTCTCCCCCTGAACATGAGCATGCTGGCACTGGCAGCCACTTTGCGACCGTGAAGGAGGTCAGACCAAGGACAACAAACAGACAAAGGAAGAAACAGACAGACAAATACATGACGGAAGGCAGTGCCAAGAGAACTGAGAGAAAGAAAGCAGGGCCCTGCTCAAATGGTGCCTTGAGCTTGCATTACTTTTGGGAATGTTGACAGATGTCCTTATTAAGGACATCTTAATTGTCCTTATGAAGGACCTCTTATTAAGGATATCTTATAAATATCCTTATTAAGGACTTCTTAATGCCCTTTATTAAGCCAGTTTGAGCCTTATTTCTGTTACTTGCTACTAGAAATAATCTGCTACATGTATTCCCTACTTGGTTTTTGTATGGCATTTTTTGATCATATAGATCAATAATTATCTTTGCTGTAGTCTTTGGCAACCAAGTATTTTCAAAACATATCACATGTAGTTAATTGTGTTAGTCATTAGTAATAAAACTCCAATAAGACTAACCAAAAACCTAAACTCACAGGACTTGATAAAAGTCTGCCAAAATGGTCAGTCATTTATTTGTTCATCAACAAAGGGGTTATAGAGAACCTGATAGGCACCAGGCACTAAGTAATGAGAAGACTGCTCCACCCTGATTCTGTCCCTTTAAATTACATTTGAGTACAAAGAAAATAGGGCAATCTGTGATTATGCATATATTCATTACAAACTACTGCACAAATATTTGGCTCATAACTATGAGTGAAATGGTATGACATTTCCATGAGAAAATTAATTACTTGAACATGTGCTGTATAAAATATGTCAAATCCTTTATTTGGATGTTGTAGATTGCATATTAGTTTTTAACCAAAGGAAATACATGAGAAATAAACATAAAATGCACATTCTATGTATTGTAAATGTCATGTCATGCCCAAGGGCCTCTTGCAAGTGAACAATTTTCTTCTGGATGAGGAGAGTGGTGTCTGAGACATCCTAAGATTGCAGATCCAAAAAAGGGAGTCACATTGCAATGACTTCTTCATGCGTTTAAGGATTGCGCCTATTGATAACGTGTCTACTTAAAGATTATGTTTCATACAAATAGCTATGTGTGAAAGAATGGGTAGATTAATCATTTCAGATACCAAGCTGTCATCTAAAATCGTTTGGAAGTCTATCTGCCTAGGAATAAAAAATAAAGATTTATGGTTTGCTATGAGTTCCTACATTCTGATGCTTTTTATGGTTTCAATGATTTTGAGAGCAAAAGATCTATATAAAGATCTGTAAGTTAGAGACTGTAATAAATGTCACTCGAGGTAAACATAAACTACCACAGTAAATGGTGGTGCAAGAAAACTTAATGAAAAAAAGCGAAAAAGGAAACCAGGAAGGTCAGATACATACACAAATAAAATGGAGCCTGTGTTGTTCATTGAGAGCCAAGAAACATTCATAAATGGGAAGGAAATTCCCCCAAGGAAGCATATGGGCTTCACTCCATACACTCCAGAAGGCATATGCTTATTCAATTACGCATACAGCAGGACCTTCCCCATATTAATATAGAGACAGGATAAGAATGACACCCATCCTATAAACTAACCATGTTACAGCCATTTTATATACTCTTTGGCGTTAGGCTGAAAGATTTATCCTGTAAAATAGCCACGGTCACATAATTAGAAAGTCTTATGTCAGACTGCTGATTCACAGAATGGTATTTGTCCTTCAAGTCATGGAATTTAGAAATGGCCAAATTTGTTTCTCCAGTTCTTAGCTTCAGTACAAGGATTCTCTAGGCCTCCATTATTTACTTGAACACTTTTGCACTGAGACAGGACATTTTCTGTAGGGCACCAAAGTGCATTCCTTTGCTCTGATGAAGTCTTCTCTTTATGTATGAAGGAGTGTTTTCACAATTGCAGTGGCTAAGGATGAGTTCGCCAAGCATAATGTTCTCGGAGGCTGTGGGTGTTCTGCTCTTGGAGGCAATCACAAGAACTTATCCATGCTAACTTGGACACAGCTGATGATCTGAACTCCTTTAACGTGCGTGCGTGGAGGTCATGGTATTGTTTATAATAATCAAAGTAAAGGAGTATGTGTGCAGTGAAGGAATGTGTAAAGACAGGTTCTCTGGTCAAACCAGTGACCTACACTTCTGATGGTTAATTAGATGTTAATTTGACGGAGCCCCTGGGTGTCCAGATACTTCATTAAAAGTTCTTTTGGGTGTGTCTGCAAGGGTATTTCTGGATGAGATTAGCATTTCATTTGGTAGACTGAGTAAAGCAGATTGCCCTCCCTCATGTGAGCAGGCCACATCGAATCCACTGAAAGTGTGAATAGAACAAAAGGGTTGAGGAAGGAGAATTCTCTCTCTGCCTATCTTTAAGCTGGGATATCAGTCTTCTCCTGTCTGCAAACTTAGACTCACACTGGAACCACACCACTAGCTCTCCTGGTTCTCAGGCCTTGGGGACTCAGACTGAAACAATACCACTGGCATTTCTGGGTCTCCAGCTTCCCAACTTCAGATCTTGGAACTTCTCAGCCTCCATAAGCGTGTAATGCAATACATATAATAATAATAAATAGATATAAATATAATAAATAAATATAATAAATACAATTTAAAATATATTTATTTAAATATATTTATTTACTATGTAATATATTTATATATTTTATAATATATAGTATTTAATATAAATTTAATATAAATTTAATAATATTTAATATAAATAAAATAATATATCTATTATCTAGTATCTATTATATTTATTTATATATTCATATAATATATTTATATGTTAAATAAATATATTTAAGTAAATAATAAAATATATTTATTTAAAATATATTTTAAAATAAATATAATAAAATATATAGATCCTATTTTGTTCCTCTGGTGAACCCAGATGACGACAACTACCTACTGAACCTGACAGCGAGAATCGATCATTTTTTTTTAGCATACCCATCTCTCTATGAGAAAATACGTCATGATTTTCTTGAGGCTTTCCTTTGTTTTAAAATGAGCAACTAATGATTGAAAAAATACAGTTCAATTTTAACAACATTGTTCAAATAACTAAATATTTCACGTAGGAATTAATATTTTCACTTACCAGCCAAAATATTAAATATCACAGTTTGCACTTTGCTTCACTGTTTTAAATTTAAAAAAAAACACACTCCAAGTAATAAACCTAGAATGAAAGAATTAAACCATTTCATCTTCTTCTGGTTCATAATCACCATGGTATCGTTGCTCATTTCTTTTTTTTTCTTTCTTAAAAAGATTTATTTATTCATTTTAGAGAGAGAGTGAGAGATCAGGAGGGAGGGGCAGAGAGAGAGGAAGAAAGAAGCTTAAGCAGACTCCATGCAAGTGCTGAGCCCCACATGGGGCTCGATCTCATGACCCTGAGATCATGACCGAAGCTGAAATCAAGAGTCGGACACTTAACCAACCGCACCACCCTCTATCACTGCTTATTTCTAATCAACTATTTAATCTCAGGAATATGCATTACCACAGGAATTAGAGACAAAGTGTGCCTAAAATAGCTCTAATAATTATGAACCATTACAAACTTATTATTCTCCAGTCAGACAGAAAAAGACAAATACTATAGGATCTCACCTATATGTGGAATCTAAAAAAGGTGAGCTCAGAGAAGCAGAGAGTAGAACGGTGTTTACTGGGTGCCGGGGGTAGGGGTAACGGAGACATACTGGGCAAAGGGTACAAACTTCCAGTTATTAGATTAATAAGTTCTGGTGATCTAATGTACAGCGTGGTGATTTTAGCTAATACTGTATTATATACTTGAAGCTAAGAGAGTAAATCTGAAATGTTCTTACTACCAAAATGGAACAGTAACTATGTGACAGGACGGAGATGTTAGCTAATGCTATGATGGTCTATGATGTTAATCATTTTGCAACCTATAAATGCATCAAATCAACATGCTGTATACCTTTTTTTTTTCACTTCATATAAAATCCTGGTTTACTGAAACTATCAAGGAATTCAATTTTTTTAAAAAGGCAGAATTCAAACCCAGATTCTCTAATTATAAATCCCATCCTCTTTACCCTACTCCAGGAGTCCTCTCATCTGTTAATGAAGGTCCAGAGGAGAATGTTTAGGTTTTTCTCTCCCCCTCCCATATGTTCATCTCTTTTGTTTCTTAAATTCCATATATGAGTGAAATTATATGGTATTTATCTTTCTCTGAGTTGTTTTGCTTAGTGTAATACGTTCTGGGTCCATCCACATCTTTGTAAATGGCAAGATTTCATTCTTTTTGATGAGTAATATTCCAGTGTGTGTGTGTGTGTGTGTGTGTGTGTATACCACATCTTCTTTATCCATTCATCCGTTGATGGACATCTAGGCTCTTTCTATAGTTTGGCTGTTATTGATAATGTTGCTATAAACATCGGGGTGCACGTGCCCCTCCTAATCTGTATTCTTGTCACCTTTGGGTAAATACTTAGTAGTGCAAATGCTGGATCATAAGGTAGTTCTATTTTTAACTTTTTGAGGAACCTCCAAACTGTGTTCACAGGGGCTGCACCAATCTGCAACAGTTCAAGAGGGTTCCCCTTTCTCCACATCCTCATCAACACCTGTCATTTCTTGTGTTAATTTTAGCCATTCTGACTGGTGTGAGGTGATGGCTCATCCTGGTCCTCTCATTGGGTCCTGGCCCCCTTTTCCTCTGTCACCTCAATTTTTTCTGCCATCCTTGTTCCATTTCTATGCTGTGTTAACATTGCTCTTTCTCACCAAATGTTCTATCTGAAATACTCAAGCACTTATTTCTTCCGCTTGTTGAGATTCCACTGCTTTTTCCAGCTCAAGACTCCTCCCTCAAATCTTCGGCTAAGACTCCAGTCCTCAGGGATCTCTCTCTCCTCTTTCCTATTTATCCTGTGTTCTCTGACTTGCTGAGAGAAGCCTGGTTTGTGCTTGTTATTCATTTGAAGGGACAAATGGTACTAGGTCAATGCTTGAAAGTTTTTATTAGGGTGTATGTTTCACTGAGAGGTCCTTACATAGCTAGAATTTAAATGACTTTTTCATCTCATTCAGGACCTAGCACAATGTTATGACATTTTATATGTTCAATAGATAATTGTTGAGTGAGTGAATAAACGAGTGATTGGCATCATAGGTTAGATTTATTAAAATGAGTTCATCTGTAAGTGACAGCTCACCCAAAATAACAAATGTTTGGACAAGATAGACATCTTTCTTTTCCCCCATAATTTCTCTTACCTCTTTGTAGGAGGCACAGAGCTCTTTGGGTCCTCAAGTGTGTAGGGTGCCTTGATTCCTTCCAGCTTTTGGTCTGCCATTCCTAGGATACGGCCCTCATCTTTATGGTTCAAGAGAACACCTCAAACAACAGCATCAAAAGGAACGAAACACTTAAGAATGTATTTAACAAAAAAAGTACACAACTTGTACACTGAAAACTACAAAACACCACTAGAAGAAATTAAAGATTTAACTAATGAAAAGTCATCTTGTGTTCATGTATCAGAAGACTTAATAATGTTAAGATCAAAATAGTCCCTGAAATTGATCTACAACATCTGTGCAATCCCCATAAAAATTCTAGCTGACTTCTTTGTGGAGATTGACAGGCTGATCCTAAAATTCATACGGGAATTCGAGAGGCTCAGAATAGCCACTGCAATTTTTTAAAAGAAGAATCTTTTAAAATTGTTTAAAAAGAATGATATTTCAGAAGAAGACCAAAGTCTGTCAACTCAAACTTCCCAATTTCAATATTTGCTGCAAATCTACTGTAATCAAGATACCATGGTACCAACAGAAGGATAGACAAATGGGATTAGGAGTTGGAAATAAACATTCACATTTACTGTGAATTGATTTTTTTAAAGATTTTATTTATTTATTTGACAGACAGAGATCACAAGTAGGCAGAGAGGCAGGCAGAGAGAGAGAGAGAGGAGGAAGCAGGCTCCCCGCTGAGCAGAGAGCCCGATGCGGGGCTCGATCCCAGGAACCTGAGATCATGATCTGAGCCGAAGGCAGAGGCTTTAACCCACTGAGCCACCCAGGCGCCCCTACTGTGAATTGATTTTTGATAAGTGTGCCATGACAATTCAATTAGAAAGAATATTCTTTTCAATAAATAGTGCTGGAACAACTGGATATCCATAAACAAAAGAGTTAAGTTGACCCCCACCACTTACCATATACAAAAATTAACTCAAAATGGATCATAGACCTAAATTAAGTAGTTAAAACTATAAAACCCTTAGATGAAAAGGTAGGAGTAATCCTTACATGACCTTAGATTTGGCAATGGAGTCTCAGACATGACACCAAAAACAAAAGCAACAAAAGGAAAAATAGATAAATGGGTCTTCACCAAAATTAAAAATTTGTGTATCAAAGGACACTATTGAGAAAGTGAAAAGGCAACCAAACAGAATGGGTGAAAAGATCTGCAAGTCATATCTCTAATAAAGATTTTTGTATTCAAAATATAAAAAGAACTCTTACAATTTAACAACAACAACAACAAAAGATAAATACCCCAACTTTTTTAAATTGCAAGAGACTTCAATAAACATTCCTGCAAAGAAAATACACAAATGGCCAATAAACACATGAAAAGATGCTCAGTGTTATTAATCATCAGAGAAATAAAACAAACCCCAAATGAGAGCCACCCACTAGGATGGCTCTAATGAAAAAGACAAAGTACAAGTGTTGGTGAGGATGAGAAGAAATTAGAACCCTCATATATTATTGATGGGAATGTAAAATGATGCAGCTGCCATGGAAAAGTTTGGAAGTTCTTCAAAAGTTTAAACATAGAGTTACCACAAGACCCAGAAATTCCACCCCTAGGAATTTACCCAAGATAAATGAAAACATGTGTCCACACAAAAACTTGTACATGAATGTTCATAGCACCATTATTCATAATAGCTCAAAAGTGGGAGCAACCCAAATGTCCATAAACTGATGAATGGATAAATAAAATGTGATATAACCATATAATGGAATATTATTTGGTAATTAAAAAAGAAATACTAATACACAGTACAGCATGGATGAACCCTGAAAATATAATACTAAGTGAAAGAGGCCCATCACAAAAGACTACATATTGTACGATTCTGTGTATGTGAAATGTCCAGGACAGGCAATACATAGAGATAAAAAGTAGATTAGTGATTGCTTAGGTTTGGATACCAGGGAGGGAAGGGGAGTAACTGCTAATGGGTTTTGCTGCGGGATGATGGAAGTGTTCTAAAATTGATTGTGTGATGTTGGTACAGCTCTGTGAATATGCTAAATGCTATTGATTGAATTGTACACTTTAAGTAGGTGATTTGCATGACACAGCAATTATATTTCAATAAGGCTTTTATTTTAAAAAAACAGAATTTTAACACCTTGGAAATTATATAGAAGAAGAATCAGGGCAAAAATGGTGAGGGAAAACACACCTATGATTTTTTAGGAAAGTTCATGGACAGAGTCATTTAATCTTCACAACCCATGAGAGCAGAACTACTAATACCTCCACTTTATAGGAGAAAAATTGAAGCACATTCCTTTAAACAACTTTCTCAGCCACAAGCAAATAGGTTTAGTAAAACAACCAAAAAAAGTATATCCCATGTATTTGGAAATTAAGAACTCATTGGTAAAAGAAAAACAAACCATAAGAAAATTATAAAGCTCTTAAACTGAAAAACAATGAAAATGTGACATATTTAATATTGTTAAATAGACACTTATAGTCCTGATCAGAAAAGAGCAGACACACTTCCCCCTATTTCTCCCACAAAGTATAGCCTGGATACTCTATATTAAAAAAAATATGACTTTGAAATGGGGAACACTTAGGAAACTGGGGACCCAAGGAATGACACAGTAATGAGTTTCCTGGGCGTTCTTTTTGTTTTATATATCTCATACTGGGACCTAAAGATGCTGGCAGCACAGAAATACCTATAGACAAAGGCCAAAAAAAAAAAAAAAAATCCCTAAGAAATCTTGCTCTTTCTAACTGTAGGACCAGGAAAGGGAGAAACTTGCAAGACAGAAAATTTTTTGACAACAACCACACTATTCAACCCAAACACCTTGGAAAAAATCGTGGCCCTACCACTCTACACACCAGAAAAGGCCAAGGGGAGAAAGTAGACTTCCACCCTCACCAGGCTTTAATGAAGCAACTCACCTCCCCTGTCAGGGTGGTATGACAGAAGACCAAGTGATTAGACTTTCATCTCAGCCAGACAATAATGAGCTATCCCCCATAGTGTCAATGGATATCACATGGGGAACCAGGACTTCCACTCCCACATGATGGTAAAAAGGAACCCGGCCCTCTCCCTGCTGGAATGGTGTCAAAGGAGGCCCAATAGAGTCAAGACTTTCACCACCACCTGGTGGCAACAAAGTGCCACTTCCAATCCAGGGTGTCAACAGAGGCTGAGGTAGACATCCAGACTTCTGCTTACAACCTGGCAAGAAAGAAGTTGTGTCCATATTACGCTGAAAGCATTGTGTCAGAGGAAGTCTACTAAAACGAGAATTAAGTAAGATCTAGTGTGTCATAACATAATACTAAAAATGTTCAGACTACGATCTAAAATCACCAGTTATACCAACAGCCAGGAAAATCTCAACTTGAGTAAGAAAAGACGATCAACAGATGCCAACAATGAGGTACCAAGACGTGAACTAGAATTATCTGACAAGGATTTTAAAGTAGCCATTTCAAAAATCTTTCAAGAAGCAATTATGAACATGATTAAAATAAATCAAAAAATAGAAAGTTTAATCAAAGAAAGTGTCAATAAAGAAAGAGAAGATAAAAAGAAGAATCAAATGGAAACATTGGAACTAAAAACACAATAACCAAAGTGGGGGGAAAAGCTTCACTTAATAGGCTGAACATCAGAATGGAGAGGACAGAGAAGAGAACTGATGAACAGAAAGAACAGTAGGAACTACCCAGTCTAAACAACAGAAAGGAAAAAAAAAAAAAACCACTGGGAAAAATACATAGAGCCTCAGGGAACGGTAGAACTGTAACAAAAGTTAACAAAAGAGCTAACATTCACTCTTTGGAGTCATGAGGAGAAGAAAAGGAAAAATGTAGGATGGAAAAAGGATTTGAATAAATCTTGGCTGAAATTCCCCCAAATTGGCAAAAAAGTATAAACCTACAGATTCAAGAAGCTTAAAGAATTCTACACAGAATTCAAAGAAATCCATGCTACAGCACATGGTAATCAAAATTCTAGAAATTAAAAATTAAGAAAAATCTTGAAATCAATGAAAGAGAAATAACACCGTATTTACAGTGAAAAAATTCAAATGGCAGTGGATTTTTTTTTTTTTTGGCAGTGGATTTCTTATCAGAAATTGTGCAGGCCATAAGAAAATAACACAAAATTTTTCAAATGCTACAAGAAAAGAACTGTCAATGTAGAATTCTATAACCAGTAAAAATCCTCCTTTGGAATGAAGGGGAAATCAAGATATTCCCAAATAAAGAAAACTAAGAGAATTTATCAGCAGATTTACTCTAAAAGAATAGCTAATAGAAATTCTTGAAAAAGAATTGAAATGATAAAAAATTTGAAAACATCAGCAACAAATAAAAAATAAGGGAAATAGTAAAAATACAGGTGAATAAAATACTTTTGTTCTCTTGAGTTTTTTAAATTTTTACTTTTGAAGCAAAAATTTAAAAGATAACATTATGTGATATGGTTCTCAGTGTATGTAGAGAAAATATTTAAGATAATTACAAATGGGAGAGAGGAAAGGAATTTATGGGGAGATGAGATTTATACACTTCACTCAAACTGGTAAAATGTAGTCATTAGTAGAATGTGATAACTCATGTATGTATAAGTATGCAACATCTAGGGCAACCGTTAAAACTCTGTAGAAAGAGATATACTCAAAAAATACTTTAGGGTCAGAGGCAGACAGGGTTAGAGATGCTACTGGTATCTAGTGTTACATTCCAGAATTGTGAACCATTCTACAACACACAGTACTGTCCCTCACAACAAATAATTATATCAATAGTGCTAAGGTTGAAAAACCCTGGCTTACATGCTCACCAGTGCTGATATTATCATTATTTTTAATAACATTTTTTTAAGTTTGTATTTATGTTTCCCTTTACCTGCTTTCTATGTAGCCAGTGATAATTTGTTTTCCATAACCATCATCGATTCATCATTCTTTTAATCTTGCCAATCTTGTAGTTTGAAAAATGAAAACTTAGTTTATTTTGTACTTCTTCAGAAGAATGGAGTTATCTTTACTTTTTACTTTAGGTATTATTTGAATATTTTATAATGAACACGTATTATTTTTATAATTTTTTGGAAAAGCTCTTAAAGATTTTTTAAAAAATACTACAAATAATTCAAAATGAGATTCTAAAATATGTTCAAGTAACCCACAGGAAGAAGTAAACCACAGCCAGAAGAAACAGAAAAACAAGCCACAGAAAACAAAAATTAAAACGGCAAACATAAGCCTTACCATATCATTATATACACTAAATGTAAGTGGTCTAATTATACCAATTGAAAGGCAAAGATTGACAGAGTAGATTCAAACATATAATGCAGCCATGAAACTCACTTCAAATACCGTATAGGTAGGTTGAAATTAAAAGAATAAAAATATATATACTATAAAGACATGAATTACAAGAAATCAGGAATGAGTATATTATTAATAGACAAAATAGTCCTTAGAGGAAAAAAAAATTACCTTGGACAGAGGAATTTTAGATAATGATAAAAGAGTCAGTCTACCAAGAAGACATAGAAATTCTAAATTTGTATGCATAAACCAACAGAGCTACAAAATATGTGAAGTAAAAATTAATACAATTACATTTGGAGAGTGCTCACTTCAGCAGCAGCACATATACTAAAAATGGAACGATATAGAGATTAGCATGGCCCCTGCACAAGGATGACACACAATTACAGTTGGAGACTTCAACATCCCTCTATAAACAACTGATAAAATGTCTAGGCAATCAACAAGAATATATAAGAACTTAACACATCATCAACCAACAGGATCTAAGTAACATTTATATAACTTTCCATCCAATAACAGCAAAATACACATTCTTTTAAAGTGTCCACAGCACAAAGATGGCACTGAAAGTGAAGAAGGAAACCCCTGCCCCTCCCAAAGTTAAAGCCCAGGTTTCAAAGGCCAAGAAAACAGTGTTGAAAGTTATCTGGAATCACAAAAAGAAGAAAAGAAGAAGGAGGAGGAGAAGGAAGAGGAAGAGGAGTATATTGACACATCACTCAATTTCTAGTGGCTCAAGCCTCTATGGCTCTAAAAGCAGCCAATATATCCTTAGAAGAATGCCCCCAGAAGAAACAAGTTTGTCTATTATGCCATTGTCAGCTTGCCCCTGACCACAGAGTCAGCCATGAAGAAGATAGAAGACAATAGCACACTGTTCATTGTGGATGTCAGGGCCAGTAAGCACCAAATCAAACAGGCTGCAAAGAAGCTCTACAACATTGAGATGGCCAAGGTCAACATCCTGATCAGGCCTGATAAAGAGAAGAAGGCATGTGTTCAACTGGCCTCTGACTATGACACTTTGGATATTGCCAACAAAATTGGGATCATCTAAACTGAGTCCAGGTGGGTAATTGTAAATGTAAACATTTTGCTACACACATAAAAAATAACAAGGTATCTATGGAGCAGAGAATAAGATAGTTCATATTCAGGACCATAAAACAAATCTCAACAGAATGAAAATAATGGAAATCGGAATGTGTTCTCTGATTACAAAAGAATCAAACTAGAAACAAGTAACAGAAAGATAACAGAAAATATCCAAGCATTTGAAAACAAAAAAACATGCTACTAAATAGTTCATAGATCAAAGAGGGACTCTCAAAGAAAATAAGAAATACATTGAATTGGATGAAAATTAAAATCTAGCATATCAAAATTTGTGGGGTGCTGCTAAACCAGTGTTGAGAGGGAATTTTTTACCATTAAATACTTACATTTAAAAAAAGGAAAAATCTCAAATCAGTCATCTAATATTAAGAAACTTCATAAAGGAGCACAAAGTAAGCCCAAAGGAAGTAAAAGGAAAGAAAAAACAACAACAAAATTGAGAACAGAAAGCAATATAGAAAATCCATAAAACAAGGTGCTGATTCTTTGTAAAGAGCAATAAAAGTGACAAGTCTCTAGCTAGACTGACAAATGACAAAAGAGAGAAGACACAAATTTCTACTATCAGAAATGAAACATGGGTGATCACTGCAGACCCTGCAAACATCAAAAGGATAAAAGGAAATGGTGTGAACAACTCTACCAAATTTGATGAAGTAGATGAAAGGAAGCAATTTTTCAAAAAGCACAAGGTAGCACAACTCACCCAATTTGAGTAGCCCTATAATAACTACTTAGAAGTTTGTAACTTTAAAATTACAAAGAAAGTAATCCCCAGGCTCACATAAATTCTACCAAACATGAATTCTAGGTGAAGTTTATCAAACATTTTAAAAAGAACACCAAATTTGTAAAATCTTTTCCAGAATATAAAAAGGAGAACAATTCTGAGCTTATTTTATGAGGGCAGTATCATCCTGATACCAAAATCAGACAGATAGTCCAAAAAAAGAAAACTGCAAATAGTTTTCATGACTATAGGCATTAAATTACTTACCAAAGTATTATCAAATGGAAATGAGCAACATACAAAAATAATTACACATCATGAATGAAGAGGATTTATTCCAGGGATACAAAGCTGGTTCCATATCTGAAAATCAGTCTATATAAACCACCATATTAATTAATGGTCTAGAGAAGAAAAGTAAAACGATCATATCAATTGGTGCAGAAAAAGCACTTGACAAAATTTATCACTCAAGCATGGTATCAGCAAAGATGGTGAAGAGAGGAATTTCAAAAATCTGCCCTTCCATAAAAGCAATTAAAAACCTGGCAAAAGCAACTTTTCCAGAACTCTGGAAACTAACTAAAAGTTTACAGTGACAAGGAGAATGTAATCGAAAACCAAAAACAAAAAGAGAAGACAAAAATCACGCCAAATCTCAGTGAGAAAAGAAGCTTTGTGGAATTTTAACAGATCTTGGTTCCATCCCCCCATCCCAAGCCCAGTGGTAGACTTGAAAATAACCCCACCTTCCTGGTACTGGGGTGGAGGGGAGCAAAACAGATCTCATTTACAAAGAATTATAATTAATTGCTTTGACTCATCTGGTAGCTCCTTGGAAGATCAGCTCACAAGGTTTTCCTTTAACTTCCCTACCTCAAAACTCAGCCTGTTTCTGAACATAGAGTTACTATATGAACATAGAGTTACTATATATCCTAGATATATACCCAACCGAAGTGAAAATATATGTTCACATAAAATCTTATACATGAGTGTTCATAACAGTACTATTCCTAGTAGCCAAGAAGTAGAAAAAACTCAAATGTCCATCAACTGGTGAATGAATACACAAACCTTGGTATAGCCATACAATGGAAAATTATTGTCATGAAAAGGAATGAAGGATTGATACATGCTACAACATGAATGAAATTGAAAAGTTTATACTAAGTGAAAAAAGCCAGACACAAAGGTCACATATTGTATGAATCCATTTCTATGAAACACCCATAATAGATAAATCTATACAGACAGAAAGCAGATCAGTGGTTGCCAAGGGCTGAGGGGAAGGGGGATTGGAGAGTGACTGCTTAATGTGTATGGATTTCTATTTAAGGTATCAAGAGTGTTCTGGAATTGGCTGGTGGTGATAGTTCCATAGCATTGTGAATATACGAAAAAACACTGAATTGTACATTTTAAAATGGTTTAAGTAATTAATATCCTTTGTTATGTGCATTTTATCTTAATGAAAATATTTCAAAAAAGTTCAACACATTCATGATAAAAATGCTCAGAAAATTAGGGATAGAGAGTAGTTTCCTCAATCTGACAAAGAATGCCTTCAAAAATTGTATAATGGACAGGGTGCCTGGGTGGTTCAGTGGGTTAGGCCTCTGCCTTCAGCTCAGGTCATGATCCCAGGTTCCTGGGATCGAGCCCCACATCGGGCTCTCTGCTCACCGGGGAGCCTGCTTCCCCCTTTCACTCTCTGCCTGCCTCTCTGCCTACTTGTGATATCTGTGTCGAATAAATAAATAAAATATTTTTTGAAAATTGTATAACGGACATGAAAAACAATGATTTCCTCTTAAGATCCAGAACAAGGCAAAGATGTCTGCTCTTTTTGCTTTTATTCAGCATAATACTGTAATCCTAACCAAAACAATCAGGCAATAAAAACCTGATTCAGATCAAGAAGGAAGAAATCAAAGCATCCCTATGGTCTACATAGAAAATGACAAAAATTCTGCAAAAGACTCCTAGAACTAATATGTCAATTTAGGAAGGTCATAGAATACAAGATCAACATATAAAAATCAGTAGTATTTCTGTGTATTACCAATGAACACACGGACACCAAAATGAAAAACATAATACCATTACAACCACTCAAAAAAAAATACTTAGGTATAAGTGTAACAAAATATGTACTATACTTTTATGTTAAAATCTACAAAACACCAATGACAGAAATAAAATATTTGTATAGATGGAGAGACATAGCAAATCCATGGATTAGAAAACTCAGCATAATAAAGGTTTCATTTCTTCCCAAATTGATATACA
Source organism: Enhydra lutris kenyoni (assembly GCF_002288905.1). Taxonomy (NCBI): domain Eukaryota; kingdom Metazoa; phylum Chordata; class Mammalia; order Carnivora; family Mustelidae; genus Enhydra; species Enhydra lutris. The sequence goes on from NW_019154107.1 coordinate 25,128,572, forward strand.
ATTTTCATGCAATTCTTATTAATATCCCAGTAAGACTTTTTGTAAATATAAACAAAATTTTCTAAAACGTATTTGGAAAAGTCATGGAACTAGAACAGCTAAAAGAATTTTGAAATAGAATTAAGAAATAGAGAATTGGAAAGGAACACTCCAACCAATTATTATTATATAGCTACAGTAATCAGGACAGTGTAATATGGACAGAGGAATGTACACATAAATCAATAAAACAGAATAGAGAACCCAGAAGTAGAACAGAGAGGCAAGACACACTGAATTTTGATGAGGTAAAAAAGCAATTCGATGGAGGAAAGATAATCTTATTAATAAATGGTGTTAAACAATTGGATATCCATAGACAATCAATCAACCCATAAAATGAACCTCGACATAAACTTCATACATTATATAGAAATTAACTCAAAAATCAATTATATATTTAAATGCAAAAGACAAAACTATAAAACTTAGAGGAAAACATGGGGGAAAATCTTTGGGTCTAAGGCTAGGCAAACATGAAACCAAAAGCAAGTTTATTAAGAGAAAAAAGTAAAAAAAAATTTTTTTAATAAAAAATAAATAAAAGAAGAAAGTCATTAAATTGAACTTCATCAGAATTTAAAACTCTGTGACATACTCTGTTAAAAGAATGGAAAAATGAGCTATATATCTGGAGAAAACATTTATAAAACATATAAATAATGGACTTGTATCTAGAATATATATAGAATTCTCATAATTAATGGTGAATAGTGAACAATCCACTTAGGAAATAGAGAAAAGAAATGAAGTGATACTTCACCAGAGGATGTACAGATGACAAATAAGAACATAAAAAGATGTTCAACATCACTAGCCATAAGACAAGCACTGATATTAGAAAAGCTAAAATAGAAACAAAGAAACAAAGACAATATCAAATGCTGGCAAGGGTGTGGACCACCTGGGTCTCTGAATATGGCTAGTGAGAATGTAAAATGTTACAGCCATTTTGGAAAAAAACAAAACAAAACAAAACAAAAAAACAACTAAACACATACTTTCCATATCATTCAGCAAAAGCACTCCTGGGAATTTATCTCAGGGAAATGAGAACTTATGTCTACACAAAAATGTGTACACAAAGGGCACCTGGGTGGCTCAGTCCGTTAAGTGGCAGATTCTTGATTTCAGTTCAGGTCATGATCTCGGGGTCCTGGGATTGAGCCCTGTGTCAGGCTTTGTGATCATGGGGGAGTCTGCTTGAGAAGTCTCTCTCTTCCTTTCCCTCTGCCTCTCCCCACTCCTAAAATAAATAAATAAATCTTTTAAAAAAATGTGTACACAAATGTTCATAGTAGCTTTCTTTGCAATAGTCAAAACTGGAACCAACTAAAACATCCTTTAATAGATAAATTGTTAAACAAAACAAAACAAAACACCTCCAGAACTGTGGTACATTGATATCATGGAATACCCCTTAGCCATTAAAAGAACAATACACACAACAATTTGAATGGATCTCACGGGCATTATGCCAAGTGAAAAAGTTCAGTCTTGAAGGTGACATACCTTCAAGGGGTTCTAAACAGGAGCTGACAGTCTCGGGGGCTGAGCGAAAGTGGCAGGCGACAGCTAGGGGCTTCAGAGCAAAGGAGGGACCTGGCCTTGTCTGTATGAGTCATTTATATAACATTCTCAAAATGATAAAATGATAGAAATAGTGGACAGACCAGGAGTTAGCAATGGTGGCTTGGAGGGAAGTGAGTAGTATAACCATAAAAGACTAGCAGGCAAGATATACTTAAAGGTATAAGACATTGGTAAAAGAAATAGAAGACACAAATAAATAGAAAGATATTCTGTACTCGTGGATTGGAAGACTTAATATTGTTAAAATTCCATACTACCCAAAGCAATCTACAGATTCAATACAACCCCTACCAAACTTCCAATGGCATTTTCACACAGATAGAATGAACAATCCTAAAATTTGTATAGAACCACAAAAAACCCTGAATAGCCAAAGCAATCTTGAGAAAGAACAAGCTAGAGGCATCCACATTTCCTGATTTCAAATTGTGTTACAAAGCTATCATAATCAAAACAGCGTGGTATTGACATAAAAATGGATGCATGGATTAGTGAAACAGAATGGAGCCCAGAAACAAACTCAGGCATATGTGGCCAATTAATTTACAACAAAGGAGGCAAGAATGTACAATGGCAAAAGGACAGTCTCTTCAATAAGTGGTGTTAGGAAAACTGGACATTCACATGCAAAAGAACAAAACTAGACTTCTATCTTACACCATACACAAAAATTAATTTAAACTAGATTAAAGATTTGAATGTAAGAGCTGAAACCACAAAAGCAGAAGAAAACATAGGCAGTAACCTCCTTGACACTGATCTTGGCAATGATTTTTTTAAATTTGACACAAAAAGCAAAGACAACAAAGAAATATAAACAAGAGGGGACTATATCAAACTAAAAAGCTTCTGCACAACAAAGGAAACCATCAAGAAAATTAAAAGGCAACCTGCTGAATGGTAGAAAATATTTGCAAATCATATAACTGATAAGGGGCTAATATGCAAAATACATGAAGAACTCAGACAACTCAATAGCAAAATTCCAAACAATTTGATTAAAAAATGGGCAGAGGGGGTGCCTGGGTGGCTCAGTTGGTTAAGTGACTGCTTTTGGCCCAGGTCATGATCCTGGAGTCCCGGGATTGAGTCCTACATCGGGCCCCTTGCTCAGCAGGGAGTCTGCTTCTCCCTCTGACCTCTCTCCTCTCATTCTCTCTTTCTCTCTCTCTCTCTCAAATAAATAAATAAAATCTTAAAAAAAATAAAAATGGGCAAGAGGATCTGAAGAGATATTTTTCTAAAGAAGACACAGAGATGGCCAATACAGCATCACTAATCATCAGGGAAATGCAAACCAAAAGCACAATGACACTCACTTTGTACCTGTCAGAATGGCTATTATCAAAAAGGCTAGAAATACCAAGTGTTGGTGAGGATGTGGAGAAAATGCAACCTTTGTATGCTGTTGGTGGGAATGTAAATAGGTGCAGCCACTGTGGAAAATAGTATGGAAGTTCCTCAAAAAATTAAAAATAGTTCTACTATATGAGCTAACAATTCCACTTCTGGGTATTTATTCAAAGAAAATAAGAACACTAATTCAAAAAGATGTATACACCCCCCCCATTCATTGCAGAATTATTTACAATAGCCAAGATTTACAAAAACAACCTAAGTGTCCAGTGAATGGTGAATGGATAAAGGAATTGTGGTATATATTATGCACACACACACACACACACATACATATATATACACATACACAATGGAATATGACCTAGCCATAAAAAAGAATAAAATCTTGCCATTTGCAACAACATGGATGGACCTTAAGGGCATTATGCTAAGTGAAATAAGTCAGGCAGAGAAACACAAATAATATATGATGTCACTGGTAAGTGGAATCTAAAAACAAAAACAGAAAAACCCCAAGCTCATAGATACATACAATACATTAGTGGTTCCCAGAAGCTTGGATGTTGGGGGATAGAGAAAATGGGTGAAGGGGAGCAGTTATAAAATAAATAACTCATGGGCATGTAAAGTACAGCATGGCAACTAGAGTTAATAACACTATATTGTATATTTAAAAGTTGCTAAAAGAGTAAATCCTAAAAGTTCTCACCACAAGAAAAAAAAATGTATATAACTATATATGGTGACAGATGTTAACTAGGCTTATTGTAGTGATCATCTTGAAATATATTCAAATGTTGAGTCATTTTGTTGCACACGTGAAACTAATATAATGTATGTCAATTACACGTCAAAAAAATCAAAACAAAACAAACAAACAAAGCAAATAAATGAAAAAGACTAGGAGGTGGGGATCTGAGTAGTGATGGAATGGTTCTGTATCTTGACTGATGGTGGTTACATAAATCAATACATGTGATCAAATGGCATAAAACTATACACATACATTGTAGCAATGAAAGTTTCCTGATTTTGATATTATACTGTGGTTACTAAATATGTAATCACTGGGAAAAATTGGGTAAAGTGTACAGAGGACCTCTCTGTACTATTTTTACAACTTCCTGTGAATCTATAATTATTTCAAAATAAGAAGTTTGTTTAAACAATTAATTAAATAAATAAAAAATTAAAAAAGAAGTTTTTTAAAATCATGAAATAACATGAAACAAAAAGTAATGAGCTAAGCATTGAACATAAGAAGTTAGTAAAAGAAAAACAGAAAAAACTCAAAGAAAATAGAAAAAAGGAAATGATATAGCTAACTATATAATAAATAAATATATATAAATAAATAATAAAAGGGAAGGCAAACAACAGAGAGAATCAACAAAGGCAAAAGTTGGCTTAATTGAAAAGATAATACTATGAAACACTTAATATCAATAAATTGATAACTGATACAAGACGGAAAACCTCCTAGAAAATATGACCAACCTAAACTGACTCAGGGAAAAACAGAAATCTTAGGTAGTCCTATAAATACTGGAAGACAAAATCAATACGTAAAAACACCAGGCTCAGCTGGTTTTATAGTCAAAGTCTACCAAGTGTTCAAAAAATATCTCATCTAAAAATTATGAAAATTCTTCCAGGGAACAAATAGAAAGGAAACTCTCCAGCTCTCCAATGTTATGAGGCTAGTACAACCTTGATAGAAAACACAGATATGAGTACAAGAAAGGACTACTATAGACAGCATAATTTTACTTACCCACACAGATTTAAAAACCCTAAAAATATTGTATGCAAACTAAATCACCAATGAACTGAGGAGATAAACATCACAACTAAGCTATGCTTATTCCAGGAAGGTAAGCTTAGTTTAATATTAGAAAATCCATTATTTTTATTAACTGAGTAATAGAGAAAAATAAGTATCTTAAGTGCAGTGAAAGCATTCAATGTAATTCAATACCTATTTGGAATAAAATTGCCTAATGATCTAGGATTAGAAGATACCATAATAAAATTATTTACCAAAAACTAAAAACCCACCTAATACCTAAATTTGAAACATGAGAAGTTCACCTTTAAAATCAGATCAGACACAACTCAAGGACTACTACCACCTCATTTCAACACCAAACTAGAGGTCCTATCTGTTAAGTAAAATGAGAAAGAAAATTTATAACTTTTGTAGGTTATAGAGATTGAAAAAGAGGAAAAAATGATCATTATTTGAAAAGCAATTGAGATTGAAAAGGGGGAAAAATGATCTTTATTTGAAAAGTAATTGATTGCTAACACAGAAAACCCAAGGGAATTAGTTGACAAATAATTAGAGTTAATAGAATAATTGAAGATGTTGTTTAAAATGGAGAGATCTAAAATTAATTTCATTTCAGGGCACCTGGGTGGCTCAGTCAGTTAAAGTGTCTGCTTTTGGCTCAGGTCATGATCTCAGGGCCCTGCATCAAGCTCCCTGCTCAAGGAGCCTGCTTCTCCTTCTCACCCCCTTGCCCCCACCACTGCTCATGCTCTCTCTCACTATCTCTCTCTCTAAAATAAGCCTTTAAAATTAAATTAAATTAAATTAAATTTCATTTCTATACAACAGCAACAGATAGAAAACATAATGTTTCAAAATATACCACTAATAATAGCAAAAAAAGTTAAATAGAAATAAATCTAACATATACATGACATTTATAGAGAAAGTTATGAAGCTTTACTGAAAGCTAAAACAACTGTTCCTCCCCAAACTGACAGAAACATGGAGGTTTATTCTTTATACAAGTCAACAGGAGGCCTCTGCACTGCAGACAATAGCTACATTTGAAGACAGAAGTACCTTATTACCAACCCAGGAAGTATGTGACCAAATCACTAAACGTTAAATACTGAGATTCTACCCCACTGCTCTCTCAAGTCTTCCTCTCCAGTTGAATCACAAAACTCTGACAGTCAAACCTTTAGCCTCCAATTAGATGATCCTCCTCTAATTCCCTCTGGGGAATTCAGCAAATCTATGAAGAAAGACTTAAAGATACTGACCTTAAGGATTACCCCACCAAATGATGTACTCAGATCACTCAGTGGTAAAGCTCAAAGTCAACAAGTTCCATTCATGGGGTCAGAGATTTCAATCAACTTTTTAATCCTAGACTCTTAATCATGAGCAGTCAAACAAGGTCTAACAAACATCAAAGGAAAACCGCTAATGTGGAAGATAGAGTCCAAAACAAACAGACCAGTGAACACACAAAGGGATGAAAGCAACCTGAAGGAAATATAATCTATGCAAGGAAAAGAAAATTTTAAAAATAATATTATTAATATATTAAAAGAGACTGGAAAATATATTGGATCTCTGAAACAAGAATCGAATTCTATTATTAAAATAGAAAACAAAAATAGCTCTCGGAAAGTAAAAACATGGTAAGATGGTAGCAGAAATGAAACACTCAGTAGTGACATTGAAGGAGAGAAAAGGAATAATAATGATCAGGAAAGAAATGTAAGAAAAAGAAAGGACCAGACCAAGAAGTATGACATCTGGAAAATATGAGTTACAGAAAGAAAGAATATTGAAAGCAGGGATGAGAAAATCATCACTGAAGGAATTAAAGAAAAAAATTTTCCAAACTCAAGGACATGAATTGTCAGATAAAAAAGCCTAGTTAAAACAAAGCACCACTGAAGAAAATCGACCTACCTCAAGGTAACTTTAGAACAATGAGAACTAATGGAAGATTCTAGAACAGAAAAAAATGTATAGGTTTTATACAAAGGATCAGATATCAGAATGGCTTTATCCTTAGCAGAACAGAATCAAGAAAACAATGGAATGATGCTTCAAAATTCTGAAAGAAAATTATTTCCAATCTAAAATTCTGTACTTGACTAAACTCCTATTTTAGCATAGATAAATAAAGGTATTTGTAGATATGCAAGGTCTCAGAATACTTATTCTCCAAGCTCAGTTTCCCAAGTAGCTACTGGAGGAAGTGCTCACCAAAATTAGATGACCAAATCAAGACAAAAGAAGTTATGAGACCCAGGAAATAGGAGATCCATCGCAGAAAACACAAAGACAATCCCCAGGTAGACAGTGAAGGGATATCATGGGATGACAACTGTGCATCATCAGACATAAGCAACCAGCCCAAATTAGAACAGGTGATGCACGTCATAGAAATGTTGAGGGATGCCACTACCAAGATGCCCACTGCCTTTGCCCCATCTTTCTAACCTGAGAACAGGATTTGTGAGTGAACCTGACCAAGAATTTTCTTTGCGTTTGGCTAGTCTGGACCAGAACTTGTGAATTTCTGGCTCTCCACTTCATGCTTTGTTGCCTGGGTTGACTGAGGACACACACTTCGCCCACAGGAATGTTCTGCTTTGACCCTCTCCTGGGAATGAGCACTCCTGCCTTGCAGAACATGCAGACTTTTTTTTTCATGTGGCCATTTCTTATATAGATTTTCTAGGAAATTCTGGAAGCTACTTACTATCTGGCTTCAATTCGGTGAGTGCTTTTTAATATTTCTTTATATTTATACTGGTAATAATATGCCTCTGGCTTATTGCCTTCTAGAGATCAAACAATACAGGAGAAGATCTTAGGGAAAATAGAGAATGAGTGGTGTGTTTGTTTTCTGTGGCTACAGTAACAAATTAAACAAACTGGGTGGTTTCTTTTTTTTTTAAGATTTTATTTATTTATTTGACAGACAGAGATCACAAGTAGGCAGAGAGGCAGGCAGAGAGAAGGGAGGGGGAAAAGCAGGCTCCCCACTGAGCAGAGAGCCCGATGCGGGGCTCGATCCCAGGACCCTGGGATCATGACCCGAGCTGAAGGCAGAGGCTTTAACCCACTGAGCCACCCAGGCGCCCCCAAACTGGGTGGTTTCTAACAACAGAAATTTATCCTCTGAAATTCAGAAGTCTGAAATCTAGGTCTCAGGAGGACCGTACTCCCTCTGGAGGCTCAAGGGGACAATCCATTCCTTATCTCTTCCAACGTCTGGTGGCTATAGGTATTCTTTTGGCTTAGGCCACATGACTCCACTCTGTCCTTGTGGACACTTTTCTTCTTCCTCTTCTCTTTTGCCTTTTTGTGTGTCTCTTATAAGGATACTTCACTTCACACTGGAATTAGGGCCCACCTGGATAATCCAGGATATCTCCTTATCTCAAATCCTTAATTATATCTGCAAAGACTCCTTTTCTGAATAAGATCACATTCACAGGTACTAGGGATTAAAAGATGGACATATTATTTTTGCAAGGGGGGCATGTGGGAAGACACCCTTCGACCCACACTACAAGTCATTAGCAAATCTCTCAATTCAGTGTTTCTCAAATTATGATAGGATACAGACCACTTCTAAAATAAAGCCATTTGCAAAGAAAACAGGACAAAACAAATAATTTATAATAGATTTTGGGTGTGTGCAGAATTTGACAAACTGATTTAAAATTTATATGGTAGAGCTGAGTCAAGAATAGCTCAGATATCCCTCAGATATCAAAAGAATGACAATGTTGAGGGAAACTTGCTCTAAGTCTTATAAATTTATAGTAATTATGGCACTATGATATTAGCTCAGAGATGGACAAATGAGCCAACAGAACACAGTAACACAATCAACAGCCAGTAACACACTAAAATATACAGAGACACTTAATATATGACAGAAGCATCACTGCAAACTAAGTTATTTACATGAAAAAAAATAGATGTTTACCTTATACAAAAAAAAAAAAACTTCCAGATTCATGCAGGAATTAAATATGAGCAGCAAAATTTTAATATAGTTAGAAAACGCAAGAGAAGGGGTGCCTGGGTGGCTCAGTTGGTTGAGCATCTGCCTTCAGCTCAGGTCATGAGCCTGGAGTCCTGGGATTGAGCTCCACATCAGGTTGTCTGCTAAGCAGAGCTTCTCCCTCTGCCGCCCCTCCTGCTCATGCTCTCTCTCTCTCTCTCAAATAAATAAATAAAATCTTAAAAAAAACCCACAAGAGAATATCTAATGATTTTAGGAATCCAAATATCCATCAATAGGAAGAGTTAAATATATAATCACATACAATACAGTTTGTGGATACCGTGATCCACTTCCAAGACTCCCTTCAAGGAAGGACTGGTGGCCCCAGCTGCCAGAGGCGCTGTCAGCTGTTGACCTTCACCTGTCAAACCCTTCAGGGACTGCCTCAGCTTCAGAGAACTGCCTGGTACAAGGTCACCTTCCTTACTGGGATGGCCACATCCAATGACTGGTCAACCCAACTCGGGATAGCCATGAATGTTCTGAAGGGCCATCCTAGTTTCATTTCATTTGCTCATGATACTGTGAGACAGGAATTTGCTTTGGGCTTAGCTGGCCATTTGGGCTCCACATCGTATCTGCTGGGGTTATTCATTCAGCTGCATTCGGTTGGTAACTAAGCAGAACTAGAAGATCCAATAAGCCTTCCTTCATTCACGTGCCTGGCACCCAAATGCTCCCTTGAGTGGACTCTGTCTTACCACTTGATTACCTAGGACAACCCCACAGCACGGTGCTCTTGCAACAATCTGATTTCTTACGTGGTGGCTGGCTTCTAAGAGGGATCATTCCAAATACTGAAGGCAGAAAGTATAGATCTCTGAATTCCTAACCTTGTTAGTCAACTGCCATAGCTTCTGGTACATTCTATGAGTCAAAATAACTCAGAGGGCCAGCCCAGATCCAATGGGAGGGGAAAAAGACTTCTCTTGCTGATGAGGGCATGATGAGATCAGAAGGCAAAAGAGCCTGTGGGATGGGAAAGATTTTTGCGGCCTTCTTTGGAAACACAATTTATCATAGCCATCAGGTACAGTCAAGCAAGTCATCCACTGTACATCTCCAGGAGTTACCATTTGCCTGGACCTCAAAGCAAATAGATCCTCTACAGTTGTGTAGTACACAGCCAGGATAATTTGTCCCTATTGCCTTAGACTCCCATACATATAATGCTGATCACAAAAAGCAAGTCACAGATAAATATACACAATATTACACCATTTGCATGAAGTTTAAAATGTCAAACTGAAGAATGTGTTATTTAGTGCTATGTAAAAACATAGTAAGCCTATAAAGACAAACAAGGATATGACAAGCACAAAATTTAGAAAAGAGCTGGAGGATGTAGTTTCTCTTAAAAAAAAAGATTTTATTTATTTATTTGAGAGAGAGAATAAGAGAGAGAGAGAGAGAGAAAGAGTATGAGAGCAGAGAGGGTGAGAGAGAGAAGCAGACTCCCCACTGAGCAGGGAGCCCGATGTGGGACTTGATCCTGGGACTCCAGGATCATGATCTGAGCTGAAGGCAGATGCTTAACCAACTGAGCCACCCAGGCACGCAGCATGTGGTTTCTAAGATCAAAGAGGAATATAGACACTTGGATGGTCTTGGTAATAGTCTATTGCTTCAGCTAGTTGGTAGATACATGGGTGTTTGTTACCTATCTTACGTTCTTTTTTTTTTTTAAGATTTTATTTATTTATTTGACAGACAGAGATCACAAGTAGGCAGAGAGGCAGGCAGAGAGAGAGGGGGAGGCAGGCTCCCCGCCAAGCAGAGAACCTGACATGGGGCTCGATCCCAGGACCCCGGGATCATGACCCGAGCAGAAGGCAGAGGCTTTAACCCACTGAGCCACCCAGGCGCCCCTCTTACGTTCTTTTGTATGTACAAAATAATCCTTACTCAATTAAGAAAGAAAACAAGCAAATAACATAAAATAGAAGAAATAAATAAAGATTAATTCAGGATAGGAGTAGCCTCTGGAATAATGGAAAAGGATCTGTCAGGAGAAGGATATACAGGGGATCTAGTAGTATTTATTAAGTTGCCTTGGCATATATTTGTCACATTGTCCTTTATACCTTACGAATTGATTGCATACTTTCTTTTGTTTGTGGCTGTCAGAAGATGTAGACCATAGAATCAGCAGTGAACAGAACGGTGCCCTAACAAGAATTATTCCTAACTGAGTGTACTTCAGAGAGTATACAAGAGAGACAAAGTCTAAACTTCTCATTCTAGAAAGTCCTTAGATAAGCTTGTAAATGAAGAAGAAAGAAATATTCAGCTTCTCATTCCATGTTATAACGTTACATTCTAACCCAAGAATACTAAATATAATAGAAGTTTAGGGGCGCCTAGCTGGCGTAGTGGTTTGGGTGCCCAACCCTTGATTTTGGCTCAGATTGTGGTCTTGGGCTTGTGGTATCTAGCCATGTGTCATCTTGTTCTGTGCTCAGCTCAAAGTCTCCTTGGGATGCTCTCTGTCCCTCCCCAGCCCTCTCCCTCTAAAATAAATAAATACATCTTTAAAAATAATAATAACAATAAAAGTTGAGATGGGGGCTCCTGGGTGGCTCAGTTGGTTGGGCGTCTGCCTTTGGCTCGGGTCATGATCCTGGAGTCTTGGGATCAAGCCCTGCATCCGTCAGGCTCCCTGCTCAGTGGGGAGTCCGCTTCTCTCTCTCCTCCCTGCTCTGCTCTCTCACTCTCTCTCTAAAATAATAATAATAATAAAAGTTGATATGGAGAGCAAGCACTGAAATTGTGGAAGATAGATATTTCAGTACTGAATATAGCCTGAAATGGCTGCAGATCTCATCATATCATACTTCTGTGAAAAAAAAAAAATTGAGATGGAAGAGACTACTGTTCCAGGACCACTCCAGTGAGTTTGATCATGGTTAAGTACAAAAGACCACTCAAGGCAAGTGAAAGGGAGACAACTTCTATGCTTAGAATCTTTCACTGTAATTGTAACAGTGTAATCTTACACTGTAATTGTAATATTGGAAGAGCTTATTTTATAACTCTTTAAATTCCTAAATTTCTACCCAGCATTTTCAGGAGTCACTCAGAAGCAAAGATGACATAAATAATACAATGTTTGTAATGTATTCTCTCTTTTCTGAGAATCAGAATGGTGCTCTAAAGAGGTAGTTTTTTAAAAAAACAGACCACACGTATGAAACCACTTAGGTCATTTGTTGTGAGAGTAAATGAGAAACCAAGTAAGCTATATTTCAACAAAGAAAACTTCTCTGAGCAGGAAGACAAGGACTTTAAAAGACATGGTGTCAGGATGGAATCTCATGCCTCGATTCTTCATGAAAACCTTAGCTCTGTTTTCCACGGACTCATCCATGGATGTAGAGGACTACATTGTTTGAGTTACAGGCAGAGAATTTTTCCCAGATCCCTTCAAACACAGAGGCAAAGGCAGGAGAACGCTTGTAATTTTTAAAATTAATTAATTAATTAATTAATTAAAATTCTTTATTAAATTCAATTTAGTTAACATATAGTGTATTATTAGTGTCAGGGGTAGAGTTTCGTGATTCATCAGTTGCATGTAACACCCAGTGCTCATCACATCACATGCCCTCCTTAATGCCCATCCCCCAGTTACCCATCCTCCCACCCACTTCACCTCCAGCATCCCTCAGTTTGTTCCCCATAGTTAAAAGTCTCTTATGATTTGCCTCCCTGTCTGTATCTTTTTTTATTTGTCCTTCCCTTCCCCTATGTTCATTTTTAAAGCCATCTCGAGTAAACGGTGTTTGAAGTGTTTTCCTCCCACTTTTCCCTTCTTCTAGAAACAGCTCTCTCCTTTTTAGAGAAACTGCTCCTTCTTCCGTGCCATCCAAATGCTCCCATTGGGACAACAAGCCATACTTGTGACCATGTGACCCCATGACCTCATAGTCTTCATGCCCCTTTACACTGGAGCTCGGGAAAGAGTAGCAGTCCCTCTCAGAGAGCAAACCTGGTCCAAACCGCCATCATATCTCACTTGGATTATTGCAATAGGCAACTGGTCTCCCTCCTTCTGCCTTTGCCTCTCTACGGTTCATTCTCAGTACAAGACAGAGCCGAATGCAAATCAGATAATGTCATTCCTCCTTGCAAACCCCTGTGGCGGTTGTCTCAGACTCTGTGAAAGTCAAAGTCTTTACTATGACCCACAAAGCTCCATGTAATCTGCTTACCACCCTGGCCTCCTTGCCTACTAGTTTCCCCCTGCTCGCTCCAATGCGGTCTCAGTGGTCTTGCTAATGTTCTTTGCACATGCCAACCCATGCCTACCTTGTGTTCTTTGCACCTGCAGTTCTCTCTCAGTTGTTACTTGCATGGTTCGCCCTTTCTCTTCCTTCAGATCTTTGTCCCAATGCGATCTCCTTAGTAAGGCCTTGCCTGACTTTTTAAATCACAACGTTCAACCCCACCCCCATCCCAGCACTCCCAATCCCCCTTCTATGGTTGAACTTTTTCTTCCATAGTGTTTATTACTTTCTCACATACTATAAACTCCTCCCTTTTACTTTTGTATACTGCCTGAATTTCCTCCCCCAGAATATAAAAAGAAGGATTTTTTTCTTGTTTTTCTTTCCCTGCTCTTCCGGCATCTGAAACAATGGCTGGCAATGTAATAGGTGCTCCATAGATACTTGTTTTGTGACTTGGGTGAATGAAACGTGGGAAGATGAGAACTGGCAGCTTTGTCATCTGTGGTTCAGTCTAGTGGAAAAGCCTGTCTGAAAGAGGAAAGCTGACACAGAGGAACCGGCACTCTCTACCCTAGTGGGGCAATAGCCCCTATCCCTGTTCCTCCCAGAAGCCAGCGCCATCTCTGCCTTTCCCAGAGTTTTCTACATGAGCCACTATATCTCCCATTTTGCCTAAGGTGGTTCCAGGTGAGTTTCCATCATTTTTCGACCACAAGAGTTGTAACATGTGAGCACTCTTTGCATGGACACCTATGGGACACATTTTCATTTGCCGACACTTGAAATCTCTATGTTTACCAACCTTGTGCAAAAGCGGGATATAGGCAGGGTGGGCAGCCTCTCGCCTCCTGCTGCATCCCATCCAGTCCTTCGCTGATCCAGCTCTGTAGCCACCCCCACCCCCAAACATGGGGCCTCTAGTCACTCATGTGTATTTGCCTGTGTTGTCCCACCTCCTCTTTCTACCACAATACCACTAATCCTACCCTCCCTGTCAGAAATTGATAACAGAGAATGAGGAAATCAAGGATATTGTGACACATTAAGAACATCTTCATGACCTACCAGAGTGTCCCAACCTGCTAGTTGGGAAATACCAGGCCAGAAAAAAGAATTGTTTTGCAAGACAGCCAGCCAGTCAGGTGAAAAGGGACTCAGAAGATTTAAAAGACCCGTTTATTGCAAGCTTATTTATTTTTTATTTTATTTTATTTTAAGATTTTATGTATTTTAAAGAGAGAGAGTGAGTGCACAAGTAGGGTGAGGGGCAGAGGGAGAAGCAGGCTTCCTGATGAGCAGGGGACCCAATGGGGGGCTTGATTCCAGGACTCTGGGATCATGACCTGAGCTGAAGGCAGACACTTAACTGACTGAGCCACCCAGGTGCCCCGTTCTGCAATTAATTTTAAAAGATGAGTGGACGTTATCCCAACAAAGGAGGGGAAGGACATTCTAAGAAGAGAGGCAGCATGGGCAAAGGCATGGAGCGCTTTAGTACTGCTGGAGTACAGGTCTCATTGAGATCCCATAAATAGACATTCTGGACTCCCTTGTGTGATAAATTTATGAATAATGGGATACAACAGAGAAATTCTTGGTTCCAAAAACAAACCAGAAGATTTTGCCCAGAAGTGGCATTCAGTTCAATAACATTTATTAAGCTCTTTGTGCTAAGCACTGTGTGAATGCAAAAATAAGAAGACATATTCCAGTCCTTACCAAGCATATTGGCGGATGAGACAAGTGCACAAATGACTGGCATAATTAACAAAGATGCAAGATATAATAAAGGGAAGAAGAAAGGAAAGTGTTGGCAGGATCTTGAACTTGGGCACCTCTTATGCACCATTTGTGCATTTTATCTGCGTTATGTCACTTAATGCTCATATTAGTTCTACAAAGTAGCCTTTTTCCCCTTATTTTATGGATAAGAAAAACTGAGGAGTCCATGGTCACCTGACTAGTAAGGGGAGGAGTACCAATCTGCTAGACTCCAAATTCTGAACTCTTCCCTTACAACCTGCCAGCCCCCATAGCACCGTTAACAGAAGCATGAAAAGAATATTGCTGATGGAGTGTTTGAGGGGAGAGCAAGGACTTCTGGGTTCAAGAATCAGGGATAAATTTATGGAGTGGGTGATTTTAGGGGAGGCTGTGAAGTATGGGTAGAGTTTTAACCAGCAGAAGATTATAGGGAGGGTGTTCCAGGTGGAGGAAATAACATGGTCAAGGGTCCCATGGGAAGGGCCCAAGGACCTACAGGGTGTGTTTTATGTCAGTATCTCCCAGGAAGCAGACTCTGAGCTAGAGTTTAGCATTCCAAAAATGTATTATGGAGTCATTGAGGTCAACCTCTATGGGGGAGCGAGGAAAGTAGGATTAGGCAAAGGAGGGTGTTGGGCTATAGTACAGTCATTAAAAAGGCCTTAGCCAATTACATGAATTGTTCAGAAGCTGGAATGACTTTTCAGAGTTGCCTTGAGACAAGGGGGACAGGTCTTTATAGACACCTCCCCCCCACTGTGTACCAGTCATTGGATGTAAGCTGTCCCTGGGAAAGGAATGTGAATCTTGTGTGAGGTGGTCCTCTCCATCCAGGAGCAATCCACAGAGAGGTACGCATATGAAAGCCAGCATCCACCAATGCTCCCAGAACTTGGGGGAATGAGTAACTTGGTCCTGAAAGGAAAATTCTGGGTGAAGTTCACTACAAGATGTGTGCTCTGGGCAGCAAGCAGGTTGATCTGGCAAGACATGAGCCTGCAGGACTAAGGAAAGGATGAAACTGGAAAACTGAGAGGGGGTGGACCTTGAAAGTCAGACGTCACATTTTGTAAAGAAGGAAAATGGGTTACTGCATTTGGCATGAGGCAAGGTCATGGCTAGAAGTTGCACCTGTCATAATGCACAGGATATCTGAGGGTGGACAGAACCAAGAGGAGAACCAATGGGTTTTTCCACAGTCAATGTAGAAGGTGAAGAGGGGAGAAGTGAACAGATGGCAGTTGTGATAGGAAGGAAGGGATGGAGGGGGCAGAAGATTTGAAGACACACAGATATTGCATGTTAAACATTTTCTACAAAAGGCCTCTGAGACTCAAAAAGAGAGAATACTTTACTACGGTACAACTGTTCCATGGAGTACTACCCTGATTTTTAATGTAAAATCTATGTAGACAGGGATTTTTGTTGCTTTCCCAGCATCTAGAACAATGCCTGGCAAATAAAACATATTTGTATCAGTCAGCTTTGGGTGTGATCATGCTGAGTCACAAAGATCCCCAAATCCCAATGGCTTACAGCAACAAATATTTTGTTTATTGCTTATCATTCTATAGTCACCTGTAACAACTCCGTTCCAGGCTGTGGGTTGCGTTCAGGTCTGCTCCATGTGTCTTCCTCTACCAGGGACCAGGCTGAAGGACATGGGGGCATAGTATTCTTTCAGCAGGAGCCCAAGAAGGCTAACAGAACTTGCAGTGCTTCTAAAAGCTTCTGATAGGATCCGGCGCACTGTCACTTCCACCAACCACATTCCATTGACCTATGCGAGTCATAGGAGCAAACTCCACATCAATGGGATAGGGAAATATACTGGAAATATACTCCTCCCCTGAGAAGCTGGGGAAAGGAGAGGGAATATTTGCTGAACAACAATAAAATCCACAGTAGGGGCGCCTGGGTGGCTTAGTCAATTAAGCATCTGCCTTCGGCTCAGGTCATGATGTCAGGGTCCTGGGATCAAGCCCCACATCGGGCTCCCTGCTCAGTGGGGACCCTGCTTCTCCCTCTCCCTCTGTGCTATCTCTCTCTCAAATAAATAAATAAAATCTTTTATTTATTTATTTTTAAAGATTTTATTTATTTATTTGACAGAGAGAGGCACATCGAGAGAGGGAACACAACCAGGGGGAGCAACGGAGGGAGAGGGAGCAGCAGACTCCCCGCTGAGCAGGGAGCCCAATGTGGGGCTCAATCCCAGGACACTGGGATTATAACCTGAGCCAAAGGCAGATGCTTAACAACTGAGCCACACAGGTGCCCCAAATAAAATATTTTAAAAGAATAAAAAAATAAAGTCCACAGTAGTGCTCAATAGATATTTGTTGAACGATAGTATGAATAAATCTACATGTACTGATACAAAGAGATCCGTAACATCCCCATTAAGTGAAAAAGGCAAGTTGCAAAGCAATATATACACTATGTTCCAATTTATAAACACACACACCAAAAATAAAACCATATACTAACTGACCCGTGCACATATTTTTTCATAAATACATACAGAAGTGGCTGGAAGTAGAGACACTAAACAGTTAACTTCTGGAAAGGGGAGTAAGATTGGGTATGAATAAAAGGGAACATTTGCTTTTATATCATTTGAACTTTTTCTCATGACAAGAAAGTTCTTTTTAAAAAATACATTGTAAAAAAGAAGAAGGAAGATAAGTCCATGTCCATTGTGAAGCTCCTCACACGGTCTGGATTGGAAAAATGTCAAATGAGCAATTTGGAGGAAGGAAGTTAATGTCACAATAAGAGTGACAAATTAATAATAAAATGTGCCCTAACTCTTATAATTGTTCAGTTACTGCTCTGACATTTAAAAAACATTACAACCTTTATGGTAAGTGCCTTTATCTGGCTTATGAAATGATTATGAAATTAGTTTGACAGTATCTTGCACTTAGATTGTGTAAAAAAGAACATTTACTTAACCCATGCCATGTACATAGCAGATACTTGGCATTTGTTGTACTTAACAAACAAAATCCCTAGCAAATCTATTAATAGTTTAATATTTGCAATTCCCATAGGAATATCAAGTCTTCTTAATGAAGAGACATCTTCTCTAAATGTCATTCTTTATCTGAAGATGCTGCAGGAAGCCATATTGTCAAATAAATTGGACATTTGATTTTTTCCACCACTGGTTCTAGAACTTCACACCTCCCCAGGGTAGTCATGGATATAAACTTTCTGAAAGACTGAACCACTTTGTCAAGTACCATTTTAGAACATCTTACCAGGGCTGTCACAGCTTCTCATAGCTAATACCTAAGCAACCACACAAAGGATTGTGAAGTTTGGTGGCTGGGGTCTTGGGGAAAAGCAGGCAAGTCCATCAGCCCCCACACCCTCACTGAATGCCGGCGCGATGCATACAGGATCTTAGATCTTAGATAAGGGAAATACATTTCAAAGAACATGAACTCCAGTCTACGCTCAAGAGAAAACAGCAAGTATGTGATTTAAAGATTTGGTATTTTGAGCTCATCTTTAAGGTGGTTCTTCACTTGCTGCTAATCATTACTGTTTAGGATGCGATGATTTTCAAATTGGCAGGTTCAGAAATTCAAACGTGCGAAATTATCTGAAGTTGAGCTCACTAATTGGACTGACTCGTGATAATCAGATTTGCAGGAGGTTCACTTACAAACGAGACCCGTGAGTTTATTTATTTGTACTACCTCCCAAACACCTCCCAGAGTATGGGTTTCACCTGCTGTATGTACTCCCTTCCCAGAGAAGGGCTACATTAAGTCCAAATGATTAGCTGGCAGACACTAGAGTCAAGAGTAGGGAGTTGGGTGATTTATTTTTAAAAAAAAAGGTTATCGATTTGTGGTACAAGGATAACTTCAGGGCTAATGAAAATATCTGCCTGGCTGATTTTACACCTGGGTTGGTCCAGCAGGGCAAGCCTCTTCCTTGATGGTGCCAGGGGACCTGAAAAACTATTCTCATCGACTCCTCGTTAAGGGTTTAGTTCTCGCATGAGCCCATGGCTATGCGAGTGTCCTCAGTTGCCAATTGGTCTTGATTTCCAATTACATTAGTGAAGATGGACTTTTCCAACTGAACATATTAAAAAGTTAAAACTCAAACTAGATTAAGCAAAAAATGTTCAGTGATTTACTCATCCCTGTAACAAATATGGTGGCCAAAGGGATAAAATGGGCTGATTGTCCAGGCCCGGGTTTCTCAACCACCCCTAGGATGAATCTGACCTCCGGACATCACAAGGATGGAGGGAAGATAGAGTTTCTCCGATGGAAAAGAAGACTGGATGCTGGGCAGACAAAGCATCATTACCATCCATCATCATCATCATCATTATCATCATCATCACCATCATCACCTACTACACCAACTTTGTGGTTGAGATCCTTGGCCACACTCCCCTCCCCAACTCAGAGCCATTCTCAGTAGTTAGGGGAACACTAACACCAATCACTAATACAGTGATGGATCATTGATTCCCTCTGGGAGAAAAAGAAGCAGTACAAAGCAGAGAGTATTGGAGTCGGCTAAAGACTTAACTTCATTTCGACAATTTAAAGATTTATCTTTCTATTTGCCTATTAGCCTATTTGATGCTTCACCTCGTTCCTATTATCCCAGAAGCTCAGTCTCGAAAAGATAACATATGACAACTTAATGTAACAAATAATAATTATAAAAGTCCTGTGTGCATTGACTTAAGGATTACAATTTCAATTTTAAAATGATGGGTTCAACATGATTTATGCCTGGTGAAGATCGTAGGAATTAGGAAGAGCAGACAGAATTATGAGAATCAAGGAGTCTGGGCCGTGACATGAGAGACCGACTCACAGCACATATAATGAGCTATTTCCCTCACTATCTGAGGCTAGAATTTAAGGCTAATAGAGAAGGAGCTCCGTAACTATGGTTACAAACTCAGTTCCAATCTTGGCTTTCTCACTCGCTAGTAATACAGCCTATGACCAAGTTACTGAAATGTAACAAAGTTTCTTGAGCTCTGACTCTGTATCAAGCACTTACATAATCTTTCATCTTTATAAGAACCTGGAAGGGAATGGCTCAATTATCAATTATCAATTATCAATTATCAAATGCTGTCAATGAGAATACATCATCAGTTTAATAGCAATTCCACAGGGATCCCTGGGTGGCTCAGTCAGTTAAGCATCTGCCTTCCCTTCGGGTCATGATCTCAGGATCCTGGGATTGAGTACTGCATCGGGCTCCCTGCTCAGTGGGGAGCCTGCTTCTCCCTCTGCCTGCTTCTCTTCCAGCTTGTGTTCCTCTCTGTCAAATAAATAAATAAAATCCTTTTAAAAAATTAAAATGAAAGGCTCTTTAGAGCAAAAGAAAATGGAGTAGTAAGTATCCCATTTCATGTATGAGAGCACTGAGGCTTAGGGAACCTTATCTGGCCTAGGTCACACAGCTTACAAGCAGTGTGAAGAAGAAAAGGCAAGAACGACCCCTGGACCAGCCAAAGGCTGAGTGTCGCTGCATCCCAGCGTCCAGGACCTACGTTCCGCCATTGCCACCGTGCCCAGGAGAAAGGCTGAAGGGGGAGCTAAAGAAGATAAAGTCAAGGTGAAGGATTAAGCCACAGAGAAGATCTGCTGTCTGCTAATCCTGCTCCTCCAAAGCCAGAGCCCAAGCCTAAAAAGGTCCCCTGCCAAGAAGGGAGAGAAGGTACCCAAAGGGCAAAAGGGGGAAGCTGGTGTGGGCACGGATGGGAATAACCCCTCAGAAAACCGAGGTCCCCAATTGACCAGGCACGGAAAGCTGAAGGTGCTGGACATGCCAAGTGAAGCATGTGCGTTTTTGATAACTGTGTACTTCTGGTGACCCCACAGTTTGAAATATTGTTTTTTTTTTTATCAAGTTTTATAAAAATTCAGAATTTTGTTTTACTTTTTTTTAATGATGTGTTGTTGGCACACAGAGTGCTTTGTTGTTGTTTTGGGCGAGGGGCATATTGTCACTAACATATCTCTGAAGCTAGATCGATGAAAGGGTAAAACACTTGGGCCCCTGGGTGGCTCAGTCACTTAAGCATCTGCCTTTGGCTCAGGTCATGTTCCTGGGGTCTCGGGGTCGAGCCCCACATTGGGTTCCCTGCTTGGCAAAGAGACTGCTTCTTCCTCTCCCTCTGTCGCTGCCCCTACCCCCCTGCTGTGCTCTCTCACTCTCTTTCAGGTAAATAAATAAAATCTTAAAAAACAAAACAAAAAAACCAAGGGGAAAAACACCTTTCCCTTCTAGTTTTGAGAAACTTCTCTCTCGGTTGCCAAGAGGAGGAATTTCTTGATGTTGACACACATGAGCTACCTTGGCACAAATGCCTTGGTGGTGTGGAAAGACTAAAATTCATTTTTTATATCCTCTTCTCCCTCTCTGCCTTCAACATAGACTTGACCCCCTTAAACCCAGAGGCCTGGTTAGAACCTGACCCCAAGGCATGGTTCTCATTATGTCAGGCAATCTGGACTTTACAGCGTCACCATGGAGAGGGCATCTCTCAAAAGAGTTCCTTTTTTAGTTTGTGGATCTTTAGATTCGTAATTCTGCCATTTTCATTTCATTTCCGGAAAATCAGGGTCAGCTTGTGAAAAGCTGTTAAGCAACATGCTAAATGTCAACTGTCAACCCTCACTCTAAACCTTCCGTGTTCAGATCATCAAATGAAGACTTCATTAGGTTTTGTAGTGGCTTTCTGCTTTTGGTAGCCCATTGAAGAAGGGAGTTCAAAGGTTGTTGTATACTGTTAACTATGATCTGCCCATGTCCTGCCTGAAATACTGTGATTGTTTATGAAAAGTATCTTTATTTTTTTTAATTTATTTATTGGGGCGCCTGGGTGGCTCAGTCGGTTAAAGCCTCTGCCTTTGGCTCAGGTCATGATCCCAGGGTCCTGGGATTGAGCCCCACATCGGGCTTTCTGCTTGGCGGGGAGCCTGCTTCCCCCCTCTTTCTACCTGCCTTTCTGCATACTTGTGATCTCTGTCTGTCAGATAAATAAAAATATTTTTTAAAAAAAGATTTATGTATTTACTTTAGAGAGAGAGAAGGAAAAAAGCATGAGCAGGAGGGGCAGAGGGAGAGAGAGAATCTCAAGCAGACTCTGCACTGAGTGGGGAGCCTGATACGGGGCTCCATCTCAAGACCCTGAGATCAAGACCTGAGCTGAAACCAAGAGTAGGATGCTTAATCAACTGCACCACCCAGGTGCCCCGAAAAGAATCTTTAATAAGGCTGAATACAGTTTGAAACAAAATAAAACAATGTCATACAGCTTATTTCTGAATATGGAGCCAGAAATTGAATCCCAAATCTATTTGACTTCCACTCCCCACACTACCTTCAATGTTGCCATAGCTCCTTGGTTTCCCCGCGCATAAAACAAGGATGGTAATAGGTACCTCCCGAGATCATCACAAAAGTCAAAGATTATCTGTGAAATCATAAATGCCCAGAGGTAACTGGTGCTTATTATTCTTTTTAACAACCAAACAACCATAGAAATGTATCAAGTGAGTAGAAAAGAAGAAAATTAAGGGGGTTGGGGATTGACAAAATAGGAACCAGGCAGACTTTACCTTAAAGTGACTTCTGCCTTGGGCGGGACTTCCTGTAAATCGCCTTCTGGGGAAGAGATCAGTCTCAGGACATGGAAAATCCAAATTATCAATTAGGGCTCCAAGTGGTTGAGCTGCAGGTACCAGGTACCTCATTAAAGTGGCTTAATTAGTCAAAGACTTCCTTTGCTGAGACTCACCCCAATTAAACAATGAAATTTTCCCAACATGACTTGATAAAAATCAATCTCTTTATTAAAATGTTTAAACACAACCGATGGTGTACTCTATGTTGGCTAATTGAATCTAAATTTTAAAAAAATGTCTAAACACAACTAAATGTAGTCAAAAAATAAAAACAGGTAAGGTCTGAGCAAAGGAGGTCTACATTCTGGATCGATTAGGTGTTCTTCTCTTCTATTCCTTAATTGTTTCCATTCCTAATCCCTTTCTTCTTTTATCCCCATGTCCCACTTTGAGAGGAAATGCTCACCTGCTTAATTCCATGCCAAAAGTCTTTCCTTAATACAAGATAAGGCCACTCAACAGACTCAATCTTATTATTTGCTGTGATTACTTTCCTTCCCGACCTTCCCCTAACTTGCCTTTATTATAGCTTTTAATGCTGTTTTCCTCTGGTCTGTTTAAAGTGACTGTTTAGAGAGGACAGGCAATAAACTTTTTTTAATTAGAAAAGCCATGCACTGAAGATTGCCAACCCCAGGCTTCCCTTGTCTTTCAAAACTCTGCTCATTCCCTGACCTGAGGAAATTCACTGGGCTTTTTTTATGATGAGCATCTCTGTTAATTTTGAAGGACGCCCATAACAAATTACCACAAACTAGGTGGCTTATGACAATAGAATTGTATTCTCTTGGGGCACCTGGGTGGCTCGGTTGGCTTAGCGTCTGACTCTTGATTTTCGTTCAGTTCATGATCTCTGGGTTATGGGATCAAGCCCTGTGACGGGTTCCCTGCTGGGTGTGGAGCCTGTTTAACATTCTCTCTCTCTCACCCTCTCCCTCTGCTCCCTTCCACCAAAAAAATAAGAATGTGTTCTTTCACTGTTCTGGAGGCCAGGAGTCTGAAATCAAGGTGTCAGTAGAACCATGCTTCATCTGAAGATTCTAGGGAAGACTACTTCCTTGCCTCTTCCAGGCTCTGGTTGGCTGTGGACACATCACTCCAGTCTGCTTCTATTTTCACACGGCCTTCTTCTACATTTGTCGCCTGTGTTTCTCCTCTTCTAATAAGGGCACTTCTTTTAGGATTTAGGGCCACCCAGTTAATCCAGGATGCTCTCATCTCAAGATCCTTAACTTAATCATATCTGCAAAGACCCTCTTTCCAAAGAAAGTCACGTTCACAAGTACCTGGGGGCTAAAACTCACACATATCTTTTGGGGGCTCCCATTCAACCCCTCATGATAACTAATAACCTCTTAAATCCTATAACTGTCTTTCCCTTTTAAATTGTTTCCTATATTTTTGTTACGAATATATATTTCCTATGTCGTGGAATAAAAGAAGACATTTTAAGTGTATAATACTTTAATGTCTCCTAGTTTCCAGTATTTGAACATCATTCAGGAGTTTACAAAGTTCCTTTCCATTTATATCTCTTTAGATGGAAGGAGCAATGCTGGGTGACAGGTCTAACATATATTATCACTCTAGAGATCCAGAAGCTGAGGCTCAAAGACTTGTCCAAAGTCTCGTGTCACTGCAAGTCAGGGTTTCTTGAATCTTCATCTTTTCATCATACAACAGATGAGAAAAGTTGATTGCTTTTCTTTCTTTTTTTTTTTTGAAGATTTTATTTATTTCTTTGAGACACAGTGAGCTAGCCAGCGAGAGAGAAAGAGAGAGAGAGAGAGAGAATGAGCAGGGGGCGCGGCAGAGGGAGAGGGAGAAGCAAACTCCCCACTGGGCAGGGAGCCCGTTATGGGGCTTGATCCTGGGACCATGGGATCATGACCTGAGCTGAAGGTAGATGCTTAACCAACTAAGCCACCCAGGCACCTGAGTTTTTTTCATTTTAAATATCTACAGAACATGTTCATCTTAAACATTAATCTTGTCAGAAGTGAGAAACCCCACTAGCATTTAATCCCTAGGACTTAATTAGCTCACTCAATGCAACAGCATCTAACACATATTTGGAAACCATTTATCTGTGGTCATCTGGTCAAAACATAACCTCTGGCAGCTCATTCTTACATGGTTGTCTGTCCAGCATAGAAATGGTGATTGTCTGTGAGTGGTTTTCATGAGTATGTTCTCTCTTTCTGAAACTGAGGATGTCTTAGATGGCTATAACAGAATAAAGTAGAACCATGGCGATAAATAGATGAGCTCAGTCCAGTAGGAGGGATTCCTGAAGAATGGCCAAAGAGGGTCATTTATAAAAGGCATAAAACAGGGGTGCCTTTCCCTTCTAGAAGGATTTTGAGTGCTGAAAACCTGGCTTGGAGGCAGAAAATAACAACTATTATTTTCCCACGAACTTGAGAGAAAACAATATACAATCGTCATGAGAAGCATAACATTTGGCCTTCTCTGGAATGCAATATCCTTTCCAAGTGGGCAAACCCTTGATGGTGTTGATTCGGTTTTGTGTTTGCTTCTAATAATAAAAGGGAAGTGGGAGATTTCTGGTGGCAGGCAGCCTAACCATTCATCTACAGACTTGGTATGTGTGTACGTATTTACTTTGAATTATGTAAGTTATTCTTGTTTAATCATTTCTGTTGACTTTAAAGAAGGAAACAGTACCTATGCAAAAAGTTAAATTTATCATGCCCCATGTACAGAGATTGCTTCAGACGTTTCCTGTTTCAAAGAAAAGAGTGATTTGTCTAATATCAATCAAATCCAGTGTGCATGGAACAGAAGATCGCAGAACTAGAGATGAAATAAATAGCCCTTGCTGGGTCCTTTGAGAGGCACATAAATTATGAGGAAACTTCTTCAGTAAGTATGATGTAATGCATATCTTCATGTGCTGTCTTTTCTATGGGTACTTTCTCCCTCCCTCCCTTTCTCTCTCTCTTCCTGTCAGCAGGCCAAGAGGCTCCATAGACTCACCACCAGCCTACATTTCAGCCGTCTGCACACGCATAATGCCATACTCTAAGATTCTTTAAGAAGACACGATGAACTCCTAAACATAGTTTTTATCACAGCCTGCAACCTAAAGGAATAGTCTACAATGATCAGAAGCATACTGAGCAGAAGTGCAGTTGCCGTGGTTCCCCGACTCAGAAAAGGTATTGAGCAAACTGATCATAACCCTTACCCTTGTAATGGTCACACTAGTGGTCCTCATCCAAATCCCCTTTCCCAGACCAGTATGCCTGTTTCCTAGCTGCTAGGGATGGTAGTTGCTGAAAGCTTACAGCTTCTTCTTTCTTCAGAGAATTGCTCTTGGCCAAATGGAACCATCTAGCTAGGAAGTTGACACCTTACCCCAAAGCTGACAACTGACTGGCTAGGAAGCACAAAAGTCAGGCCCACTCTGCCTGAAGGTGTGGCTGTGTGGTATAGTCAAACTGCAAACCTCCCTATGGGATCCCTCTGAAGCTAGTCTCCAGGTGAAACCACCATGTTTTTTCATGTTTTCCCTTGTTCCATCCAGCTTCCCTCCTTCTCATTCTCCTGAGAATCCTTGCCCAAGAAATCCCTGTCTCAGGTTCTGCTTCTAGAACCTTGTGGAAGACACTTCCTTGATGTGGAGAGCAAGAGCCATCCTAGACAACAGAAATGCTGCTTTTTTGTAGCAACCAACCAAGAGGACCTGCCCTCTGCACTCTGACCTCTGACCCAAATCAGGTGCTCCCTCTTTCTCCCTCACCCTTGTAGCCAATGAGCCACCAAATAAAACCTCTATCTCCTCAACATCTTGTTATCCTGAGTGCTTTCCAGTCACCACCCCAGTTCAGGCTCTCGTGGCTTCTTAACTACAGTAATGGCATTTCTTCCTACTGGTCTTCCTGACTTCAGGCCTAGCTGGTAATCTTTTTTTTTTTTAATATTTTATTTATTTATTTGACAGAGAGAGAGTACAAGCAGGTGGAGCGGCAGGTAGAGGGAGAAGCAGGCTCCCCGCTGAGTGGGACTCAATCCCAGGACCCTGGGATCATGGCCTGAGCCAAAGGCAGATGCTTAACCTTAACTGAGCCACCAAGGCGCCCCTGTCTGGTAACTTTCTGAATGTCAAATCTGATCATGTTCCTTTATCCTCAAACACTCTCATTGGCTGCCTTATTATTATCAGCGTAATGATAACGGCCACCCTTTATTATATATTAAGTGATTCACATGCACTATCTTATCCTGTAAAGTAACACTGCAACAAAGTTACAATAATCCCCTTTTGCTGGTAAGAACATAGAGTCTCTGGAAGGGTAAGATTTATCCAACATCCACAGCTAATCAAGGGTTGATCCAGAAAGTGTTTTGGCTGACTCCTGGCCATGTCTCATCACTAGGTCGCCTCTCAGTAAACCCAGACACAGCATTCGGGCTTTCAAAGCCCTCTATGGACAGGATCCAAAATAATTTCTCAAATTTATCTTCTCCCAACTCATCACACTCCTCGTGTCAGCTCTCCCAGACAACTGGTTCTTCCTTCCAAACACTTTGAACATCCCTCTTTCCTGCTCCTGCCGATTTATCTCACTAGAGCTCAATTTGCCCACAACTCCACCTTCACCCTTGTGGCTGACTGTGTGCATTCTCTTCTACAGTGTGACCTTGATCCTTGAATCTGGACTGGCTCTCTCCTTACCAATAAGATACAGCAGAAGTGACATTGCGTGACTCCCAAGGCCAGGTCAGAAAAGCCCACACAGGTTTCTGCCTGAGACCACCATGCTATGGAGGCCACGTGCACCCCAGTGACAGCCCACCTGAGCTCTCAAATGATTTCCGGCTGAGAGCCGGCATCAACACCAGCCCTGTGTGGGTGCCATCTTGGACATCCAGCCCCTGGAGGCTTCAGATGACTGTACACCATCATATGTGACCACAACCACTTAAGAGACCCCCAGGAAGAACTGCTCCACTGAGACCTTCCTGAATTCCTAAACATAAGATTTTTAGATAATTAAAAGGATGGTTTAATGCCACTAAGTTTTGGGGTAAATTACACAACTAAGTTCTGAGGTAAATTACACAACCAGAGAAACCATGACAGCCTTATGATCTCCCAGTGCCCTAATTAAACGCTAGTCTCTGTAGGAGGCCTCTTTTGTCAGATTTAATTTCCACCTCTGGAAACTCTCATAACAATTAGCTTCTCAAGTACATCACATATTAAAGTTGGCCTTGTATTAGTTCTTCGTGGGCTTACCTTTTCCCTCTAATCCACACATCTTGAGGGTAGAAAGAGTGCAGTACTGATATTCATTAATCTTTATATTCCATTGCTACTAACCCTGTGCCTGGTACTAAGTAGATCCTTAATATATGTGTGTCATCCTGAACTAAACCAAATAGATAAGGAATAACTTATTCTCTGCCAATAGGAAAGAGTTGTAAATCTCCTGTTGCAGATATTTGTAGAGAATTGTAGGCCTAGTGGAGTTCTAGCCTTTTGCTGCACTCCAGACCCAAATAAAACAGTAAAATGTGCCAATAAAAGAGTAGAAAGCCCCCATGAAATAGAAGAGATAGTATAGAGTCCAATCATTGAAGAAAATGGGTTCTGCCAGCCTAGGTAGGAATATCAGCTCTACCACTTATGAGCTTCACGTTCTTTGTAAGCTCCTTCTCATCCAGAACTTTAATTGTCTTCTCTGGAAAATGGATTTACAGTGCCCCCCACCTAGGGCTGTCCTAAGGAGGAAACGAGATAATTTCTGTAAAGCACTTAATTTGATGTTTCAATAATAAACTTTTGATAAATGATACTCATATAATAGGTAAATGAGTGCACTTTACAATTCCTAGGACAACATCAATTTCATAACTTCATTCTTAGAAAACACGATGATTTGTCATGTAAATCACATAAAACCACTATTTGTAAGAGTCCTTTTAACTATATCCACAGACTATAAATAAACCTTTGCCAGATCCTTTGTCTTGATTTTTGTTTGAAAAAATATAGTCACCATGCCCATAGATCACAGGACCAAAATCTCCTGCTTTTTTTAAAAAAAAGATCTTATTTATTTGAGTGAGAGAGCAAGCATGAGTTGGGTGGAGAGGCAGAAGGAGAGGGAGAAGCAGACAGCCACTGAACCCGGGGGTGGGAAGATGTCGAACGTGGGGCTCAATCTCAAGACCCCAGGATCATGACCTGACCTGAAGACAGATGCTTAGCTGGCTGAGCCACCCAGGCACCACTAAAATCTCTTGCTTTTCATGAGTTCTCCTCTATGCCGTGAGGACCATGAGGGCCCAAGCCTTAATCACTCTTCTACACCCCACTGGGACACAGAGGAAGAAGAGTGTCTTAAGCTGGATTTGGCGGCCAGCTTCTGCTCTGACAACACTGATTGCAAGTTGTTGGCCTGGACTGTAGATAATGCTTCCTAGGGAAACTTGATGAGGCAAGACCCCCAAAGCGGCATTTAGAGGCAAAATGTGACATTACTAAGTGAGGTGCAATTCTGGGGCTCAGTGTTTACACTTTCGAATTCCCGGGGGTCATCATTCCCATAGGACACAATGTAATGGCATCCCCTGGATGTGTGCACTGTGAACACTACATACTGCTTGGACCCTTACTGAATATGCCTTCCCTACTGCAGGGGGTGGGGGTGGGGGAGCTTGGAGCACACTCTGCCCCAATCTGTAAGTTCTTTCAAGTGTGGGTACCGAGAAGTACTTTATTGTGGAAAAGAACACAGAATAATTTGCGTAATGATTACAAGATGTAAAGAGATACTCTGAAACCATTATCTCACATGAAAGGCTCATAACAGATTTGGCTTCCCTATTTTTCCAAAACAGAGACAACTCTTTCAGCATAAACTTTTGTTAAGTAAATGTTCCAGTTTTCTTTTCTCAAGAAAGCCTTCCTTCCTTCTTCAAAACAAATCAGCAAATAAAGTTGTCCACAGCCCTACTCATTATGTGACATTTATGAGCAGGACATCAGTGGGGAATATAATGAAAGCAGATAATTTGAAACTTCCCTCCAAAATGATTTTAAACATAATGGAGGGCTAAAAACAAAAACAAAACAAAAAAACAAACAAACTCCCAAAACCCAATCTTTGGCTTTGTTCCTTTGTTCTTAATGTGTGCATTTTGTATTATTCATGAGAGTTCTTTGGGGTGGCTTAGATAGTACAAAGCCAATGCTGAATCAAAAAGCTGGACTACACTCAAATAAACCCAGAGGTATGGAATGTTCTAGCAATGCGGGTCTTAGAAGATCTTGCTTAAGTCCATCCTAATCCCTTGGGCTCCAGCCTTTCCATTGCCTTTTAGGCTGTCTTCAATGGAAATGGAAAAACTTCTCACCATTACCATCCTTTGCCATACAGGAAGTCAGTTCGTCCTTTTGGGTATATGTCATTGGGTTCCCAAACATTTACCCAAAGAAAAGACCCTGAAACCCACATGCTTTAGCTTTCTTTTATTTGTTGTCTCTGCTGGCCCCTGAATGAACTGGGGAGATGGAGGGGATGGGAGGGAAGCATGGACCTTTGTTAGTATGAAAGAATTGGAATAGGACAACGTTAATAAGTAGCCTTCTTCTGTACTAAACACAATTCCCTAGTGTGGAAAACTTTTATCATGATCAGTGAGAGTGCTATGATAATAGCCACAATCCCTACTCGCTTCCCACTACTCTTTACAGAACCCCAACTAGGGACCAAACACAATGAATCTTCATAACAACTTGGCAAGATGGACATTACTGTTTTACTGAAAATGAAACCAAGATTCAGAGATAAGGTCATCAAGCTACAAGTCAGCAAGAGCTGGGATTGGATGCCAAGTCCACTGACCGCAAAGCCCACAGCCACCTGCCTCTAGCTTATGCAGACAACGCTGCAGCTTAAACCATATGCTGCCTAAAAATATAGGTCGGGTTTAGATCCATAAGCAGAATCTCCCGGTAGGACCCAAAGATTTTCCTCTCATTTGGATATCTTGTGCTTTGCCAAGATTTCAAAAGAAAAGAGTCACCAGTCCTTATATCCTGTTATATCCTAAAATGTACTAAACCTTCCTCACCCTTCCCTCTGCCTACCCATGCCGTCTACTTTCCAACACTCGCTGGCAGTCACGGCAAGGGGAAGGGCCATGGAATCAGTAGCCGCATGGGATGAGATAGAAGCATAAATTTTAAGCAGATGTGTGTCCCTGTTCTTCTGGAAACAAACAAAAAAGTATGGGTACACTGCACCGAAGGTAGCATCACCAAAATAAAATATGGCATATATTCATTCATTCACTAATACTTGATGAGCAATTAAGATGATCAGATTTTCCCTAACACTTTCTCTTCTCTAGGAGGAGTCTACCTTGGTACAATCTCTCTGGAGGACAACTGAGCAATATCTATGAAATCTACAAAAATTACACGTGCATGTACCATTTGTCGCAGACTACTTTCCCTAGAAACAGAGACTGCAACCAGGATTCTTGTGCAGGTGACTTACTGAGGAAATGTTCTCCAGAGAAACCTGCAGGGGAGTAAGGGAAGCGGGGTGTCAGGAGAAGGAACTAGGGCAAGATGCAGATTCAGATCCATCTAGCCTCAGCCTGATCCCACAAGGCGCTCTTGAGTGAAAAGTGGATCGTAGAGGCTGTCCTGGCCAGAGACAAAGAGGCCAGGCTGCTACACCCATGCACCTGTTAGTCGTTGGTCAAGGGCCACCTCCAGAAGGGCGTGTGACTTCTAAGACATCTGCAGGTCAGGCAGCAACTGTCAGTCAACAGCAGTTCCCCAGAAAAGAAAGCAGGTGTGAACTTTCAGCAACCACCACCTGCTGCAGCTAGGAAATGGGTATGCCAGTCCCATAAAAGAGTTCTGGGCCAGGCACCAACAACAACTGCCATCGTTGGACCCAGCAATCCCGTATCTAGTAATTTATCCTCTGTATGTTTGCACTTGTGCAAAGTAATGCACATCCAAGTTTATTCATCGCTGCATTGTTTATAATTGGAAAAGACCCATCAATAAGCGACTGGTTAGTTACATTACGGCACAGCCATACAACAGAATATTTGGTAGGTGTGGGAAAAATAAGAGTAAGGAAACTTCCCATGTATGGATATGGGATGCCTTTAAGCATGTATTTCCACGTGAAAAGAGCAAGGTGCAGAATGTAATATGTATAGTATGCCACTATATATGTCTGTTTTAAGAACATATATACACACGTGTTTATATATGTTTAAGTTAACCCTAGAAGGATAGACAAGACATTGGAAACAGTATGGCTGGAAGACAAGTGGAAGGGAAATTTATGGCGTATATCACTTTGTACCTTGTAAATTTTAAACTATATGAATATATTACCTATTCAAATAAAATGAATGAAGATGGATGGATGGATGGGTAAATAGATAGATAGATAGATACATACATACATACACACATACATACATACATACATACATATATACATACATAAATTTGTCCTGAAACCCACCCAGGAGTTTCTGCCTCTCCTTTGACAACCCAAAGAGGCAGAACCATAGGACATTTTAAAACCCACATGTTTTCCTATTCAGGGTAAGTAACTTCCTTCCTGATGATAGCTGATGTACTCCCTGCACTTGTGCGTAATTTCTGTTTTAACCAATAGCCCCTTACTTTCCAACTGCAATAGGCTTTCTTTTTGAATTCAGAGCTATAATGGAAAGTCAGTATTTCCCAAAATGTTTTAAATTTAGGCCCCATAGGTTTCTCTCTCTCTCTTTTTTTTTTAAAGATGTATTTATTTATTTTGGAGAGAGAGGTGGGGGGAGAGGCAGAAGGAGAGGGGGAGAGAGAGAGAATCTCAAGCAAACTCTCCACTGAATGTGAAGCCTGATATGGGGCTCGGTGGTTAGGTTACATTCTCCACAGCCAGGTGTCCCAGGAACCAAACAGAAGCCACATGGCCTTCTCTGAACTTGCCTCAGAGATTATGCGGCTCATTTCTGTTGGTTCCATTGGTGACAAAGGAGTCGCTAAGGACAGCCCAGATTCAAGTGGAGAGGCCATAAAACACACCTGAGAAGAGCATCAAGGAATTTGTGGACATGTCTAAAAATTGTCATGGTTCTTTATTCCTGTGATTGTACAGATGGGGCCCAAGAAGAATATTTCACCAAAATAAACAATTGAATCCATGCTGCAGAAAAGATCAACTTGTAGTAGATGCATTTCAGCCTCAAATACAAGGTTTCCTTAAGCACTCGGAGGGTACTCTATAAACATGCAGTGACTTTTCATCAAAGGCAAAGCTGGTTTCTGCATGAACCTGTTCTGGACTGTGAATCATGTCTAATTGTCATGGAATCATGCCATGTGTTAACTGCATGTTTCACTGACTTATTTTTGAAAACTGACAGATAAAGCTGGTTTCAAGATTAATTATAGTGTAGAAGAAGGAAAGAGCTGTCAAGTGTTCTATATCAGTCTATTTAATAATCATACCATTTGCAACTATGAAGAAACTATAGAATTTCTGACCAATTTCACCATGTTTATGAGGATTGCACTGTGCATCCTTTTTGAAACTAAAATTTGTTTTTTAATATCGATTTATTGATTGATTTATCTTTGAGAAAGAGACAGAGAAAGGTGGGGAGAGGCAGAGGGAGAGGGAGGGAGAGAATCTTAAGCAGGCTCCGTACCCAGTGCAGAGCCCGATACACGGCTTGATCTTACAACCCTGAGATCATGACCTGAGCTGAAACCAAGAGTCAGATGCTTAACCAACTGAGCCACCCAAGCGCCCCTGAAACTAAAATTTGAGGGGATGAAATGACATACTACGGTTTACTTTGACAGAAAAAAACAAAAACCCATTAGTCTTTACTAGAGGAATTTTGAGTCCTTGGTTTGGATCATCAGTATTACCTCAATCTTTCAGAGATGTTTGTCTATGGAAGTAAAGTTGAACATTCAGATGAAAGAAAATGCTGACTTCCTTTACCATCTAACTAAAGGAAGAAAATGTCAGTAGGATTTTATTTCATCAGGACAATAAATCAAAAACGAGGACCCCCCACTTAAGCATATTATAGTGGCTTATACTTCCTTGTCAGCAAGTCTGAAGATTATGTAATCACTTACAAGTGCCTTCTCCCCAGTCCAGTAAAACGACATTAGCAGCGAAAGCTCAGAGAGTGTGTGAGTAATGCATAATTAACACATTTTGGAAATCATGTGGCTGAGGCAAGGAAATCTTTCACAAGCTCTTAATGTACAAGAAAGATTTTACATATTCCGTGAAGAGAGGAGAGAAAAACAGGCTGGCTGAAGAAGCAGTTTGAAAAAAGATGGGATAATTTTTTAAGTGGGAAGGAGGCGTGGGTCTTTGTCCCAGCACCTGGTGCATTCGGTTAAGCAGATTGGTCAAGGAGCCAAAGGAGGCAAATGGGTTTCTCTCCCCTCCAGCCAAACTGGAAAGAAGGACACCATTAATGAACCAACATTGAGCAAGTAAGTTGGGGCAGGATAGTGTGTCCTCAATGGCAGGTCACAGCACCCAACGCAAGGGACCGAAACAATGGGAGAAAGCTAAGGAGTGGAGGAAGGGTTGGTTTGTTCAGGAAAGCTGAAGTTCAAGAAAAGCAAACCATAGTGAAATACTGGGCACCACCTTCCCAATCATAGGCCAGTGTGCAAAGGGCTCTTGTCACTTTACTAAGAGTGGTCCAGCTTCGCACCCTTCTGGGTTTTCCTTTGCTATCAATGAGTCTACAGGGGACACTGTGTGGACTGTGTTAAAGACTCGCCAGATCTGAAAACTGGAAAAGGCCTTAGAGATCATTTGGTTCATCCGTTTTCACCTCAGGAGTCCTCTGGTTCTCAATACACACGATTTTCTTGTCTTCAAGGGTCCTCGGGCTCAACTGTTTGTTGTCAGCTTTGCATGGTTACCTCCTACTTCGAAGTTCTTCTCCACAATCTCCATTTTCTCAGAGCTCTCTGTGAACTCCAGACTCTTGGAATTGCCTGCCACTTCCCACTTGGCAGTCACCGTGGCCAAATGCCATCACTTCCTGAACGTCTCAGGTTCCCACTTCCCTGCTGGAGAGAAAGCTGGCTGGGTCATTTCTGCACACTTGAGAGCTGTAATTTCCTGGAGAACTTTTTTTTTTAAAAGATTTTATTTATTTGAATGAGAGAGAAAAGGCACGAGACAGGGGGAGGGTCAGAGGGAGAAGCAGACTCCCCGATGAGCAGAGAGCCCGATGTGAGACTCCACCCTGGAACTCCAGGATCATGACCTGAGCTGAAGGTAGACGCTTAACTGACTGAGCCACCCAGCCTCCCCCCACCCCCTGCCTGGAGAACTTTTGAGAATGGCGTGTCCCTGGCCAGTGCTTCATGCTGGAAGCATTGATGGCTGTTACTCCAATCTTCCACCCACAACCTGTAGACCCTCATTCCCCTAGGTTCCCCACATCATGTAAACCCTTAAGCACTTAGTTTCCTGCAATGCACAGTGCGGCAGGAAACCAAACCAAACCCTGTCTTCCCATCAAAGTTTGCTTAGACTGAGAGATATCCAAACCTTCCTGGTGCACAGTGAGAGCCAACATTGCTACTTGAATGCAGGGGTTCTGGGACTGAGAACTCCCACAGTGTGGGATCCAGCAATCATAAGCACCCTGGACCAAGGGATGCCCAAAAGACACGTATTCACTGTGCCTCTTGATTTTAAGTATCAGAAACCCTTTGGAGCTAGCTTCAGCAGAAATGTATGAGAGGGGTATTATAAAGATACTAAGGTGTGTCCTGGAATAGAAGGTAGAGTTAGACAATCAAACTTCAAGAATAGCAGAGAGAACAGGGCTTGAGGAAAATGGGGTACTCATGAATTCTCCCTCTTCATCTTTAGATGTTTTTATTTCTCTCTGAATTTCTGCTTTGTTCTTCCCTTTCACTGCAGAAAGGTTTTCTCTGACTCCCCGGCAAATGGAAGCAAAGATTCTAGAATAGTTTATATAGAAGAAGCAGGTAGAAATAGGAAGAGAGCCATTCTCTTCCATCAAACCTCGACTGGGGTCAAGTTCACCAAAATTTGAATGCAGCCTGTGCACACAGAGGCTGGAGTTTCAGGCTGGAAAGAGGGCATGGCTGGGAATCTGGTAAGAGAAGTCTGAATTGGTACAGAATCATTTTCCAAGAGATGCCCCGGGTTCACTATGGAAGTAAACATGCACATATGCGCGCTTGCGCACACACACACACACACACACACACACACACACACACACACGATGGTATACAGAGTAACGAACTCAGGAAACAGGGTGTGTATGTCACTTCCATTCAATTTCCCACTGTGAAGGAGGGCTGAGTTGAGGCAATTGCCATACCTTTCAAGGAAGTCAAAAGGTAGGTGAAAAACAAACAAAGGAAAAGGAAAACAAAAAGCAAGGAAAAGGCACTCCGAATGAATGCGCAAACAAAAATTCTAGAGTACATAAAGAAGTCGTATGCTAAGGAAAAAATCTAACAAAATAATCTGATAATGAACTCAGTACAGGTGAAGTCAATGTTATGGAACAGAAAGAAACTTCAGAATAGTCATGTTTAAGGTGCTCTAGATCAGTGAAGGTGTAACATGCATTAGAGGAAGAGCAGGGGTCCTGCAGGGGCGTCTGGGTAGCTCAGTCAGTTAAGTGTCCCACTCTTAGCTTCTGATCACAAGCACTTACCCCCTCAGTGCCTTCTCACCCCCAAGACCTGCTTCCCCTCTCCCTGAAGGCCATGAGTCCCATGCAGAGCTACTCCTTTGCCCGTGGTGGCTCTGCTTGGTCATGACCCTGGAAAGCCTGGTCTCCTTTTCTCTTCCAGGTTCTGGGCTCAGTGAGCACTCTCCACTATGCTCCAGATGCCACTCTCATCTGGGAGACTTCCTACAAAAGGTCTTTTCTTTTCCTCCATGGTTGTGAGGGCTTTTTGAAAAATTATTTTTTAGAGTAGTTTTAGATTTACAGAAAAATGAATTGAAAAGTACAGAGAGTTCCCAAATGCCTACTCCCTCCACCACCAACCCAGTTTCCCCTACTATTTACATTTTGCATCAATGCAGTACATTTGTTACAATGGATGAACCAGTATTGGTATATTATTAACTAAAGTCCATAGTGTAAATGTGTAATGACATGTATTCACCATTACTGTGTCATACAGTATAGTTTCACTGCCCCCCAAATCCTCTGTGCTCCCCCTTCACATTCCTCTCTCCTACCCAATCTTCAGCAACCACCAATCTTTTTACTGTCTCCATAGTTTTGCCTTTTCTAGAAGATCATATAGTTGGAAGCACACATGTAGCCTTTTCACATTGGCTTCTTTCACTTAGGAACAGGCACTAAAAGTTCCTCTAAGTCTTATCATGACTTGACAGCTCATTCTTTTTTTTTTTTTAAGATTTAATTTTTTTTTTAAGAGAGAGCAAAAGATCACAAAGGGAGAGGGAGAAGCAGACCCACTGCTGAGCAGAGAGCCTAATGCAGGGCTTGATCCCAGGACCCCAAGACCATGGCTTAAGCTAAAGGCAGATGCCCGACTGACTGAGCCACCCAGGTGCCATGATAGCTCATTTCGTTTTAGCACTGAACGACTCTATTATAACATTCCATTTTTATCTATTCACCTACTGAAGAACATTTTTATTGTTTCCAAGTTTTGGAAAATACGAACAAACTATGAACAATTATGCTATAAGCATCCATATGCAGGCTTTTGTGTAGACATAAGTTTCCAATTCCTTTGGATAAATACTAAGGAGCATTATTGCTGGATGGTATAATAAGAGTATATTTACCTTTGTAAGAAACTGCCAAACTGTCTTCTAAAGTAGCTGTACCATTTTACATTTCGACCAGCAATGAATGCACGTTCCTGTTGCTCCATCACCCTGCCAGCATTTGGTGTCGTCAGTGTTCTGGGTTTGGACCATTCTAATAGGGCTGCAGTGGTATCTCCGTTGTTTTTATTTGCATTTCCCTAATGACATGGGATGTGAAGCATCTTTTCATATGCTTATTTGCCATCTGTATATCTTCTCTGGTGAGGTGCCTGTTCAGGTCTTTTTGCTCATTTTTTAACTGGATTGTTTGTTTTCTTATTTTTGAGTCTTAAGTGAGGGCTCTTCTTTAACAACTAGTTTTTGAAAAGCCTAATTTCCAAGTTCTCCCAGGGCATTAACTACAAGCCACCAGACTGTCTCCTGAAATGTTTCACAGACCTTGAGTTGGGATTTTCCTTCTCCTTTCTGACTCCCATGGGAGTATTTTGATCCATGGACATGGACTGTGGAACTGTATGGGGCACCATTGGTAGACTTGCTTCTGGGTCCAATTGATAACAAGAGTTGCAGCCAATGCATCTGGCCAAGCCTGCTAGCAAGGAAACATTTGCAGCCCACCGTGCTGTTACACTTGTGACAGTGATAG
Organism: Enhydra lutris kenyoni; assembly: GCF_002288905.1. Taxonomy (NCBI): domain Eukaryota; kingdom Metazoa; phylum Chordata; class Mammalia; order Carnivora; family Mustelidae; genus Enhydra; species Enhydra lutris. Next base: position 25,166,591 of record NW_019154107.1, read on the forward strand.
CTGCCAATGTTTGTTTGTAGTCATGTTGGAACACCACAGGATCCAGTTCACCTCTTTTCCAGGCCCTCTGAATCTCACATTTTTAAAGAAATCTGGGCATGAGGAAGTTGGGAGAGCAGAAGAGCATCGAGATTCTAAGCTGGCTGAAGCAACTGTTCAGATTACACTCATGTCTTTGACCCAGGTGATGAAGGTGCCCAGAGTTCTACCCAGGGCTAGTGAAGAGTGTGCAGCAAAAAGGAGAAGGTCTTCAATCTGGAAATGAGGTGGAAAGAATCATGGAAAAGACCAAATATGGGAGTTGATTGGTATGGGGCATGAGTGTGATGCATCTGACTCTTCTGCCTGTGGATTTGGACTTGAAGCATGTAATGAGCTTCTTCCTGCTTCTCTGATGAAGTATGGGAGCACTTTACATCAACCTGAGGATCTGCAATTATGACAAGCAACAGAATTTGACAACAACTTCACTAAAGAAGGAAAATTACTGAACAAGTTGAAGGAAGAGAGTAAGAAGAGAAAAAAGGAAAAAGATGACACTTTCAACAGGGAGAAGAAGTGAAAAAAGCCCAGGTTTTCCTAAACTGGTTTCACAGCCCTTAATGCTGGGAAGAAGAAGGAGAAGGAGAAGAAAGAGAAGGAGAGGAGGAGGAATAAGAAGAGGAGGAAGGAAGAGGAGTGCTCAAGGGGCACTAAATGATAAAGAGACAGTAAAAAAATTTCAGAAAGAGAAATAGTCTACCCCCAAAACAGGCATGAGGGGCATAAGCCTGTGGGAATAGGGGAGCACCTCCCACCCCTTGATCTCAACCCTCTGCTCTGCTTCTGACAATGATTTGTCCAAGAGGTCACTGCCATGGTCTCTCTCACTGATTTGGACTTGAAGTAGCTGCTCAGTGAGTCTACAGAAGGAAGACCCCTCTGTGATATGGGGGATGAAAGAGATTCCCATGAGGTGGATTGAACCAGGAATTCAAAGAGTTCTCTTCCCTCTGCAAAGACCTGTCAGTGCCTTGGAGAGATGTACTGAGGAGTTGGGTCGGGCTTCCAGAACCACTAAGAGAGGGTACAAAGGAAGTCCTTTGCCTAGGATATTAATGGGAACCTATCAGACATGGAGGTACAAACGTGGGAGCTGAGCAGCCAAGTCCATTCTGAAATGCATGGCCATGGGAGTTCCTTCCTGCTCTGCAGCAAGAACATCCTGCTTATACTGTCTCAAAAACTTCTCTGGGAGCTGGGGGGTGGCAGGAGGGGCCAGTGCATCTGAAGGAGCCACCATAGAAACCGAAAGAAGCTATTGGCAGGGCGATGCCAGAGCAGCTGGCCAAGTACCAGGATGAATGCCAGGCACACACACAAGCAAAGATTGCAGAGACGCAGGAAGAGGAGAAAGACACGGAGCAGAGAGAACAGATTTGTTCTGGTAAAGAAGAGGAAAAGGGGAAGAGAGCGTGGAAGAAATTGGAAGAGAATGCTGAAATCAAGGAGGTGTTCTGTCAGACACTGGTCTGGAAAGAAACAAGAGCCATTCTGGGGAATAGAAAGGTGAAAGCTTTCCTGGATGCTGAGATCCAAACTCTCTGGCCCCAAGGCTGGGTGTAGACCACGTCTCCATGTAAGGAGAGTAGACCACATCATGGGCTGCTGACATCAATACTGACCAAGAAGAAAGGAATGGCTCTTTCAAAGTCAGGGTGAAGGAATCATAGACTAAGCCTCATAACATGGTCCTCATCCTTTCAGCCAAAGCTGGCAACACCATTGCTTTGCATCAAAGTCTCAGATCTTTATGTATAGTAAAAAAGGAATTTTCCAAAGCCCAACCCTCTGGACCATCCACCCTGCTCTGGTTCTCTGTAATCATCCTCAATTTTCTGGTGGAATGAACAGTGACACTGGAGCAGTCTGAGGAGAAAAGTCCCAAGAGTTCTGGCTACAAAGTGCGCTCCTGCCAGGCTCCCCTGAGCAAAGCTTTCCAGAAGAACAACAGACTTCATTGCAGCACCACAGAACCTGGACCCAAGTCAATCTGTACGTGGCATTGGGCAGCACAGAACTTTCACTCCCGACCCCACCCCCCTAGCTCCATTTGGCAACGACCTCCCAGACCTGAAGTCTTCCACTGAGTCTCAGAGTCCATTCCTCCCCAGCATCCTCTTCAGGAAGCATTTCAGCCCCCAGCACGGTTCTTGTAAGAACCCAGCTTCATCCTCCACCTCCCCGAGCCACATGGCAAGATGACATTCCAGCTCCTCAGGGCTATCCTACAAGTCTGCCCTCGCTGGGTCTGGCTCCCAACACAGGGTTTCTCCTAGCAACTCTCCTCTGGAGGAACAACGATCCAGTGAGCTCCATTTCTTCATGGAAAATGCGCTTCCATGTGTATAACCTTCCCCCCATGGGACAGTTGGCCAGGGAACCTGTCCCGAGCCCACAATGAGCAAACCTCTGTTTTCCAGAAGCTGGCCTTGGTGGTCCAAATGGAGATTCTGGTGATAGAAGCCAGGGAGGAAGAAAGGTACTAACTTCATCCCTGAAGCCCACCATGGGTAGCAGCCCATGCTCCCTAAAAAGGAGCTTAGCTGGTGCTCTGGGTTTCACATCTGTGTTGCCAGACAGGTAATAGACAGGCAGATCTTGGGAAGGAGTGAGTTCTGGGTTTGGAATATAGAAGCATATGTGCTTCAGAGTTTCAGCACTGTGACAGATCAGCTTGTATATCTACATTTTATTTATTTATTTATTTATTTATTTATTTATTTGACAGACAGAAATCACAAGTAGGCAGAGAGGCAGGCAGAGAGAGAGGAGGAAGCAGGCTCCGCACTGAGCAGAGAGCCCGATGCGGGGCTCGATCCCAGGACCCTGGGATCATGACCTGAGCCGAAGGCAGAGGCTTTAACCCACTGAGCCACCCAGGCGCCCCGTATATCTACATTTTAAATCTGCCAAACACCTTGGCATTTATTTGGTCAGAGTACTTCATGCAGTCCCATAAGCTGAGGGCTCCTGGCCATGAGGGGGTCCATGGGATGGCCATGGTATCCATCCCACCCTCAAATGGTGTGTTCGCCAGGACAAAAGCCCGGAGTGAAGCCACAAGTGAAAGAAGTAGCTTTGCCTTTTTAAAAATATATTAAGAGGGTGCCCGGGTGGCTCAGTGGTTAAGCCTCTGCCTTTGACTCAGGTCATGATCCCAGGGTCGTGGGATCAAGTCCCGCATCAGGCTCCCTGCAGGGAGCCTGCTTCTTCCTTTCCCTCTGCACTCCCCCTCATTCTCTCTCTCTCTCTCTCTCTCTCAAAAATAAATAAATAAAATAAAATTTAAAAAAGAAAATATATTAAGAACACTGACTTCATACTCGTTGTGGGGGACCGATTTCTCCCACATGACACCAAAGCTCTTTTGAAGACTTGCAGATCTATCAGCAGCAAGACAATCGTGATGGGATCTCTAAAGGCACTTTTGGGGGCTCAGCTCTCACCTCTGAGCACTTCTCAAAGAACTTTGTTGAAAGACATGTCTGTTTTTGAGACAGGGCCAGTTTTCTTTAGTCAAGTTTTTTACAGTTGACCTCTATAAATCTGTGTCATTCTGACTTAGAAGTCATTTGGGCCCACAAGACCTGATTCCCAATTCAGCCAGAGTCCCAGTTTTGTTTTTTTCCAGAGTTTATACAGCTGGACCACAGATCTCCAAAGCCCTTGTTGGTCAAATCTTCATTTCCTGACAAGCAGAAGTCTTGGGGGATTCCAAGTCACTGACAGACACGCAGTTCGTTTTATTCTTAGAAAATCCCCTTAGGGGGCGCCTGGGTGGCTCAGTGGGTTAAAGCCTCTGCCTTCAGTTCAGGTCATGATCCCAGGGTCCTGGGATCGAGCCCCACATCGGGCTCTCTGCTCGGCGGGGAGCCTGCTTCCCCTCTCTCTGTCTGCCTCTCTGCCTACTTGTGATCTCTCTCTGTCAAATAAATTAAAAAAAAAAAAGAGTCTCTCTCTCTCCCTTTCCCTTTAAAAAAGAAAAGAAAAGAAAAGAAAATCCCCTTAGGCAGGGCCATAGGTACAGGCCTCTTTGAAGTTATCTGTCATACAGAAACAGGCCTTGAAGTCCTAGAGCTTTCCAAGCACTGGACCACTCATTCACAAGAGGGTAACGTGCCGTTCCACGTGGAAGATGATCAAGGACAGACCAGAACAGATATTCCAGAGTTCCCAGGTCACCCAGCTGTTCCCTCAACTAGTAGCTTTTTCACAAGAGTCTTTAAAATGCTTGCCTGTGCCTGTGAAATGTGTGCTGCAAGGTGTATTTGAACTGTCTGTTCTAGCTCAGTGAGTTCAAATATGTCACGTGTAAACGGTGTTTTATGGTTATGTAATTTATGCAAAATCCTGAACATGGTAGACTCTATAGAACAAATGACTCATTTTCTTCTACAAATATATTGCAAGGGTGGGGGGTGGGGGAAGAGGGAAGAGGAACCTATAAGCTAAAAGAAACTTAAGATACATATCAACCAAGTGCAATGTGTGAGGCTTGTTAGGATACTGATTTATAGATATCAACTGGCTTTTTTTTAAAATAGACAATGGGGGGAAATTAGAACCTTTATTGGATATTTGATGACAATAAGAAATTGTTTTAATTTTTTAGGTGTCATAGTGGTATCATGGGAAGGAAGGACGGAAGGAGAAAGGAAGGAAGGATGGATGGACAGACTTGGCTGGCCTTTGCTCTCAGTTCCTGGGAGCTAACCTCTAAACCCTAGGAATTTCTTAAATGATTGGAATGTCTTTTTATTCATGGTGGGTTCTTTAGCCTTTGCCTGATAGTCTATGCTAATGAGATGACTCAGGGTAGGAGATGACTCAGGGTAGCGACTGGCCCCGACAGAAAGACCAGCCGTGTAATTAGAGGGTTGGGGTTGTGAGCCACATGTATCAGCTCGACCTCTGGGAGCAGAGGGGGCCTGGAGATTGAGTTCAACCACATGGGTGATGATTCAATCAATCATGCCTACATAATGAGACCCCAGTGGGAAGTCTGTACGCCAAAGCTTGGGTGAGCTTTCTGACTTGGCAGTACTCCATATACTTATTGCCACATATCAATGCTGGGCGGGTAATGCATCCCTGAGGACATGGAAACTTTACATTTGGAGCCCTCCTAGTCCAAGATACTGCCCTATGCGTATCTTCTAGTTTGCTTTCTTTGCCTATAATAAATGTGACTGTGAATATAATCAGTTTCTGTGAGTGCTCTGCAAATTTCTAGCAAATTATCAAAACTGAAGGTGATTTTAGGAAACCCCTGAACTTGCAGTTGGTGTCAGAAGTCTTGGGCAGACTTGGCAGTCTGAAGAATGGTGCCCGAGTTTGGCTAATTCCAGGCAGAACGAAATTATTGTCTTTAAAGATACATATGGAAAGATTTACAGACTACTAAGTCTCAGATTTGCTGAAAAATAATCTGCAGGTGGGGTATGGGGAGAAGGGGATGTAGATGAAACAAAATTAGCCATGTGAAATTACAGAAGCAGGGTACTGGGAACATAACAGTTCATGAAATTATTTTCTCTACTTTTGTATATGTCTTAAATTTTCCAAAATGAAAGTAGTGATCCAAATGAAAAAAAAATATTCATCCTTACTTTATAGCATGTGGTAGGCCAAATTCTAAGATGGCCCCCAAATTATGGAGGCCATGGTATACCCACAGCTTCTCTTACTTATTTAATCAAGCACCAATCTAGGTGCTGCTGTGTAGGAATGTTGCAGATGTAATTCAGATCCCAAATCAGTTGACTTTAAAATAGAGAGATTATCCTAGGTGGGCCTGACCTAAGCAGATGAGCCCTTAAAAAGGACAGGACTCTTCCTGAAGAAGAGATTCTCAGTCAGAGACATCTGAAGCATGCAGAGTGATTTAACACAAGAGAGTGGCCTTAAAGATGGCTTTGAAGATCGAGGAGAGCCACATGGTAAGGAAGGTGGATGGTCTCTAAGAGCTAGAGTGGCCTCTGATTAATAGCCAGCAAGGAAATTAGAAGTTGAGTCCTACAGCTGCAAAGAACTAAATCCTACCACAACCATGTTATCTTGGAAGATGAACACACAAATAGTCAACAACTAAATTTCAGCCTCCTAAGATCATCAGCAGAGAACTCAACTATTTTGTATTAGACTTTTGACCTACTGAATTTTGAGCTGATAAATCTGTCCTACTGTAAGCTGCCGTTTGTAGTAATTTGTCATACAGCAATAGAGAACTAACACACAATAAACAAAAGTAATAAATTCCAGTTGTGAAAAATCAAGCCTTACACATTTTTGAACCCAATTTAGGAAAATATATTTGTGACCAAGGTATAGGGAAAGATTTCTTAAATATACAAAAAGCAAGATCAATAAATTCAACTACACTAAAATTACATACTTCAGACCTACAAAATACTCCCAAAGATAAAATGAAAAGAAAATCCATGAACTAGAAGATGCTATTTGCGAAACAAAATTACAAAGGGTATTTTTAAAGAAGATCTTACAAATCAATAGGAGAAAAAAAACAAGCCAGCAGAATAGAAATTGGTAACTCACAGAAGAGGAAGCTTAAGGGCCAAAGGATATAGGAAAGTTATCTAATATGACTGTTCCTCTGAGAAGTACAAATTAAAACAGTAAGGGAATGCAATTTTACCACCATTGGACAACCAATAAAAATGTAAAATCCAGATACTACTGAGTTTTGGTGAAGAGGTAGAATAACAGAAAATCTCACTTCCGGTTGATGGGAGTATAAATTGGTACAGGCATTTTGGAGAGCCATGTGATAATATCTAGTGAAATTAAAGATGTATACACCCTTTGACCCAACGGTTCTACTTATGAGAATATAGTCTAGAGGAAATCTTACACAGCCACGAGTATCAATGCAATATTATTTGTAATACTGAAAAAGAGCAGACAACCTAAAATGTCCATCAACAGGAGAATGAAGTTAATTAAGTTCTCATTTTTTTTTCAGTCCTCAATATGCTGCTTTAATCTTGACTGCCAACCCATCTGCTAATCTATGAAAGAACCACACCTATTGAAAATGCACTGATTTCAGTGGTTCTAAGAGTTACCCAGAATTCTCCCAATTGTTGTTATCCACAGAAAAATGTTTTTCCTGACTGTGATCTTCAAAGAAGTCCCCTGAGCCAACAGGGATCAAAAGTGCCCAATATATCCGGAAATGCACTTCTGCCCAAGGATGAAATGACTTTCTACAGTGAGGTGGAAATTGCTGAGCCGAAAGAGAATATGGGTAATCCAAGGGAGGCAAATGAATGCTTCTAAGCTACCGAAAAGGGAATATTCCTTTGAAAGGTGCTCCCCCAGCCCACGTGAGAATTAATTTCATTTAAAGAGAAAAGCATAAGTGAAGCTTAGTGTCTGAAAGTCAGTCTGTGGATTCCCTCCGAATGTACTAGCCCTGGGTATCATGTTCAGCGATTTAGCACACATCCAGCTTTTTAAATTACCTTCAAACTTGCCATCTTCATTCTGGTGTTATTTATACCTTCCTATCTCAGATGGCAAATGCCTGAATAAGATCCTGGCTAGTAGATACCCTCCAAAAGTTTTTATGTATGGATTTAACAAAATAAAATAGAGAAAGGATTTTTCTGTCTTTATCTATCCATGGCAAACCCTGACTTTAAAAGGATTTTTTTTAATATCTATTCTAGACCAAAAGTGTATTTCTTTATTTACATTGGATGTTTATTGGGGAGTACGCATTAGAAACAGGCATACATTGTATTATTTATAATTGTATGTCTTGGCTATAACACCTTCTACTGCAGTAAGTGACTAAACAGAACTAGCCAAGAGACATTTTTCCATTTTTGCTGATAAATGGTTACAATGGAGTGATATTTTTAGATTCAAATAATGTATTTTCCTTTAAGATTCCAATTGCAGAGTTATGTATGAGATGCCACAAAATATATGAGTTTGATTAACAGTTTTATGAATAATCTTATCACATAATTACCCAGATTTATCACCCTAAGTTAAATGAAAATTCTTTGTGGCAGAAGGTTTGTATGAATATGAAAGTGTTGATTTTTGTTCTCATTTGCTCAGTTTGAACCCTGCCACACTGTGACTTGCAAAGCCATTGTCTCTTTCTGCTAATTATCCAAAAGTGAGTTCAAAGTGCTTTTCCATTTACCTAAGTTTGCAAAATCAAAAACTTAATTGTGAAGTCAAAGTGCTAAGCTAAGGCTCTAGATTTCTTCAATTCCAACCCTAATGACTCTTAACATGATGACTCTTTTATCAGACTAAAGAAGACTCTACTGCTTAAAGCAATTACAGAGCTCAAGGCAATAGAGTGTGTCATTAGAATAAACTGATGACACAGTAAAATAATAAGACCTGAAGTCCAAGATCAAGTATGAAGACCCACTTCCTAGTTCACAGGCGGCCATCTTTTTGCCAGATCCTCACATGGTAGAAAAAGCCAGGAAGCTCTCTGGAGCCTCCTTTATTAGGGCACTAATCCCATTCATGACAATTCCACTCTGATGACCTAACCACTTCCTAAAGACCACACCTCCTAGTACCATCCCCTTGGGGATTAGGTTTCAACATGTGAATTTGAAGAGGACACAAACATTCAGTCTACAGCAGACCCTTTACACAATATTGGGGGGAAAATGGAATATATCAGTACAAGAACGGGTGGTATTGCCTGTCATAGCCCCACTTTCTGGGCCAGAGCCTTGTTTCAATGAACCTGAGCTCTCCTTTTCTCCATCATGTGGCCACGATGTTGGCAATCCCTTCCCTTTTGGCAGCCTTCAAGCAGGGTTTGTAGGGATTTCTGTTCTCCAGAGAGAATTCAGCTGGGCCAAAGCATTCAGAAGTAACTTGGATTTTCTGAAGTAGATGTAGGAAGGGATTACATCACGCCTGGCAGAACAAATTCAATTCCTCTATTTTTTCTCTCCCATACCCCACTTGCTCATCTGGCCACAAAACTGCCTCTTCTTGACAACCCCTCTCCCACGCCCCCTCCCCAAACACACAAATGGGCCTCTGCCCCATCTTCTGCTTCTCCCACCCCTGCTCCAGGTTCTTACCTTATCTTCAGTGTCTTAGCTGATTCTATCTTATATAACACAGTTTAGCCCTCTGGCAAGTCCAAATCTGTCCCCCATCAATTGCTGAGCAAACAAAGGGTTCTCCATTTATGGGACCCACCCTCCTCTTTAGGGTCCAGTCAGGGATTATAATTAACAACAAAATGGGGCGCCTGGGTGGCTCAGTGGATTGGGCCTCTGCTTTCGGCTCAGGTCATGATCTCAGTGTCCTGGGATAGAGCCCTGCATTGGGCTCTCTTCCTGCCTCTCTGCATACCTCTCTGCCTACTTGTGATCTCTCTCTGTCAAATAAATAAATAAAATCTTAAAAAAAAAAACCAATAAAACAAAAAGGTTTTGTGTTCTCTCACTTCTACTGACCTGCCCTGGCTGCCTCACAAGATTCAAAGATAATGCAAAAAAAAAAAAAAAAATTTAAAGTAGGCTCTACACCCAGCATGGAGCCCAGCCTAGGGCTTGAACTCACGACCCTGAGATCAAGACCTGAGCTGAGAGCAATAGTCAGACACTTAACTAATCGAGCCACACAGGTGCCCTGTAAAAAAAGTTTCTTTAACCATAAGGAGCTGTACATTGTTTTCAGTGATTATTTATTCCAAGCTCTCCATTTTACAGATGATTTGCCTGAAGCCCAGAGATGTTAAATAACTTGACCAGTTAGTGGTAAAGATTAACTTTGAAACCTGGTCTGTAGCCTACTGTCCTATCATTCCTTCCAATAATCTGAGGTGCCGCAGGTAATTTGTGGATTTCTGGAGACTCTGCTGCCCCGCACGCCATTAATTTGGGATTAGATGTGACCTATCTCTTAAGGCCCTCCACCACACTCATACACATACATGCAATCATTCACACAGATCTCATAGTTGAAGAAACAGAAGGGAAGGCACTATTTACTCTTTCACTAATTCATTTATTCAACAGATATTTATTGACTACCTACTGGATTCTAGGCACTGTTCTAAACTCTGAGGCTATAGCAATAAAAAAAAAATAGATGAAAAACCCATGCCCTCATGGACTTTGCATTTTCGTGGGAAAAAGATATGATAAATACATAAAATATTTAACACAGAGGTGGTGGGAAAAGCTCCGGTGAAAAACAAACCAGAAAAGGGGCATGGAGAGTGTGATGGGGGAGAGAGAGAAAGTTGAAATGTTAAATAGAATGATCAGAGGGGCACCTGGGGTGGCTCGGTCAGTTAAGGGTCTGCCTTCGGCTCAGGTCATGATCTCAGGGTCATTGGATCGAGCCCCGCATCCGGCTCCCTGCTCAGCAGGGAGTCTGCTTCTCCCTCTCCTGCTGCCCCTCCTCCCCCCACCCCAACTTGTGTGCTCCCTCTCTCTTTGTCTCTAATAAATAAATAAAACCTTTTAAATAAAGAAATAAATAAGTAGAATGATCAGAGAACTCGTCTTCCCAGAGGTGATGACTTTTGAGCAAAGACCTAAAAGAGATGAAGGGTCAAATGAAGAGCATTCCTGGCAGAAAAAACCAGCCAGTAAAAAATGAGAAGTCAGCCTGGCCCATTCTAGGAGCAGGGAGGAGCCAGAGTGGTAAGAACAGAACGAACCAGGGGAAGATCAGCAGAGTAGGGCAGAGAGGTGATAGGAATGTCATTCTGTAGGCCCTTATGGGCCACAGTAAACAATCTGGCTTTTGATCTGAATGACAGGGCAGGCTATGGGATATGGGAGGAGTTGGAGCCAAAGACGGACTTCTACTTCCCCATCACTCCTGCTCCTTCCAACAACCCCACTCAAAGGTTCAGGATAAGGGGGTCAAGTCAGTAAGTCCTAGCGGAAAGCTCAGGAAGCCCTTCTCCTTTCACTTTCACTCCTTTTCACAGCCCTTTAAATCTGACTTTCTTGGTGGGGGTTGGGGGGAAGAATTGGAGAATGTTTGAGAATCTGGGGGCAGTGTTTTCCAGGACCTCTGTGGGTTGCCTCTGGGCATCTATCTGCAGGAAACAAAATCGAAGAGAAATCCACACTCCCATGTTCATTGCAGCATTATTTACAATAACCAAGACCTAGAGACCCAGAACAGGAAGTAGAGAAAAGTAGGAAAAAGGAGGTAATGGGAGAGAGCTAACCCAGGGGGCTTTGAGGAAGTTAAGAAACAGAGGGCTATCACACAGGTCAAAGAAGAAGGAGGTCTAGAACACAACTAGAGGCTCCTTACCCAGTGCTCCCACTGCCACTCTTTACTGTTCATATAGTAGTATGCAAAATATTTAGAAAATCCAAAATAGATAAGTGGGGCTACATCAAATTAAAGCTTCTATGCCACCAGGGAAACCATGAACAAAATGAAAAGCAACCTACGGAATGGGAAAAATTTATTTGCAAGTCATATATCTGATAGAGGGTTAATATCCAAAGCATACAAAGAACTCTCACAGCTGAATAGCCAAAAAGAAAAAATAAATAAATACATAAAAATAAATAAAAACAAAAACCCCCAAACAATCCAATTGAAAAATGGGCAAAGGAACTGAACAGACATTTTTCTGAAGAAGACTAACAGGTGCATGAAAAGGTGCTCAACATGGTTAGTCACCAGGGAGATGCAAATCAAAACCACAATGAGATACGCCTGTCAGAATGGCTGCCATCGGAAAAATAAGAAATAACTAGTGTTGGCAAGGATGTGGAGAAAAGGGAACCCTCATGCACTGTGGGTGGGAAAGTAAATTAGTGCAGCCACCATGGCAAACAGTACGGAGGTTCCTCCAAAAATTAAAGGTAGAGCTATTATACGATCCAGCAATTCTGCTTCTGGGCATCTATCTGCAGGAAACAAAATCAAAGAGAAATCCACACTCCCATGTTCATTGCAGCATTATTTACAATAACCAAGACCTAGAGACAACCTAAGAGTCTAGCGATGGACAAATGGATAAAGACAATGTGGTATATATAGATACAACAGAATAGCATTCAGCCATCAAGAAATAAGGAAGTCCTTCCATTTGTAACAACATGGATGAAACTTGAGGGCATTTTGCTAAGTGCAATAAGTCAGACAGAGAAAGGCAGATACTGTGCAATCTTACCAATACGTGAAATCTAAAAAAAAAAAACCAAACAAACTCACAGATGCAGAAAACAGATTGATGATTGCCAGAGGCATGGGAGTCAGGGGTGGGGCAAATGGGTGAAAGTAGTCAAAAGGTACAAACTTCCAATTATAAGGGGAGGTAGTTAACAATATTGTACATCTGAGAGTTCCTAGGAGAGTAAATCTTCAAAGTTCTCATCATCACAAAAAAATTATAACGATGGAAGGTGATGGATGTTAACTGAAATTATTGTGATGATCATTTCACAAGATATACAAATATCAAATCATTATATGGCGCATCTGAAACTGACACATATTATATGTCAATTATATCTCAATTAAACTGTGGAAAAAGTTAAAATTTTCGGTTTATGGGAAGGAAGAAAAGGAAGGAAGGAAGGAAGGAAGGGGGGAAGAAAGGAAGGAAGGAAAGAAACAAGAAAGAGAGGGGAAACCCATGCCCTTGTGGAGTTTACATTCTAATAGGGAAAAGATATGCCAAACAAATACGTAAACTATTTAGCAAGCTTACAAGACAAAGATTCTGAAAGGGGAAATAAAGGCAGCCCTCCTCAAGAGAAAAGGTGTGGCTCTGAGGAGACAGCTGTTTATGTTGTCACACACAAATTTTTTTGAATAGGAATTAGCAGAAACAGAGATGAATCTGGAGAGGTGTTGAGTGGTGACCCAGAGAGCAGGTCCCTTGCCCTTCTCAGCACTGCTTGATTCTCCATGTGCTCACAGGAAACTCCTTGGGTTCTGGACATTATACCTGTTCCATAATCTTCTGCGGACTGGAGGCGGGACTTATTCAATGAGATGCACTCTGAGCACCTCTCCTGATGGAAGCTGAGGGCATTTCTGTCTGGGGGAGGACAATGCTGGCTGGTTCAGGATAGCCTCCATCCAGACACAGTTGATACTGGAGCCTGGGACTCTGGCGCATCCTTCCCATGTATCCTTCCTAACACATTGAACTTCTAGAAATCCTTCTTGCACTCCTGCTCCTGTGTCCCACACAAGCCCTTGTTTCCTTCCCAAGTCCTGAATGTCAGAAAGCAGAGTCAGAGGGAGAAGCTGTTGCCTGGGGCCTGAGGAGCTGAGTTTCTTTCTCTTCTTCTTCTTCTTCTTCTTTTTTTTAAGATTTTATGTATTTATTTGAGAGAGAGTGTGTGTGCGTGCACAAGTGCAGGACCAGAAGGAGAAGTAGAGGAAGAGGTAGAAGCAGACTCCCCGCTGATCAGGAAGCCCGATGCAGGGCTCGATCTCAGGGTCCTGGGATCATGACCTGAGCCGAAGGCAGACACTTAACTGACTGAGCCACCCAGGCGCCCCGACAAAGGACATGTTATTATCATAACAGTAGCAGTAGCCAGAGTATCATCATTCATCCCCGTTTCCTGAGCTCCAATTCCCTAAAGGTGATACTGTGAAGATCACGTGAAGCCTGGCACACACAGTGGCTGTATTCCAGGAGAGGAACTCCAGTCTTAAGGAACCCAAATCTCTTCTAACGGGCAGTAAGCCTTCCTGAACTTTGCTCCAGAAAGAGACATTGTCTTTACAATATAGGACAGCAAACAAATCGGCCCTCTGCTTTGGTGGGAGATACTATCTCTATCTTCTGAAGCGGTTTGCTGTACAAACACCCTTGAACACACACTCTGGAACAAAAGCTGTTTTTGTGAGCAATATCTCTGCTCCTACGACCTGCAGATATACAAGAGACCCGTGGAGAATTGTCTCCCGACAATGGTAGCTGGTTTAAGCCGAAACAGTCATTGTTGCCCCCATTCTTAAGATGAGGAAACGTGAGGCCCCGAAGCTAATTTGTCTAGGAGGTGAGGAGGCAAGGTCTGTGTGAGCCCAAAGCCTGGGCCACATCCCTAAGTACCCAGGGCAGATAACAGTCAGGCACTCACTGTGTTACACACAGAAGGTACAAACACTGGAAAGGCACAACCTTGCCTCCGAAGGACTTAAACCGGGGAGAGAGTACATGTCCTCTGCATGCCTGAGAATTACAGGGGGACCTGGGCAGGGGACCCGGGGTCCCAGCCAACTCCAGTAGGGATGGTCTTTCCTCACTTCTCTATCTCTGTCTCTGTCTGTCTCTCTCTCTCTCCTGGGCAAGCATGCACACACAAGAACAACTTAACAGATAAATCGCTTAGAAGTTGTTCTCTCTTTGGTGCTTGCTGCTGCCTATCTGGTAGAAGTCAATAAAATAAATGAAATAGTGAGGGTAAACACTGCCTTTTTTTCAGGGACATGTTTGCTCCTGGCTGTGTGTTTTTTTTATATTATTAATATTATATACTTATAACATAGTCTTATTTCTGGTAAATGTAATCATTCTGGGTTGCTCTGAGGTACACAGCTCCACATTTTATATCTTCCCGTAAAAAGTGCCCTAATCCTAGGGACTCCCCCACCTCAGACAGCCATAGAATTTCTGGTAGGAGCTTAGGCTGAAATGTGGCTCATCACACATTTGGGGTTTTAAAACACAAAAACTGGGACGCCTGGGTGGCTCAGTGGGTTAAATCCTCTGCTTTCAGCTCAGGTCATGGTCCCAGGGTCCTGGAATTGAGCCCCACATCGGGTTCTCTGCTCCACGGGGAGCCTGCTTCCTCCTCTCTCTCTCTCTGCCTGTGTCTCTGCCTGCTTGTGATTTGTCTGTCAAATAAATAAATAAATAAATAAAATCTTTAAAACACAAAAACTAAACCAGTTTGGCTGAGGTGGGGCAGCCATGGAAGAGGAAAGATGGTGACTCAGCAGACAGCTCTGAAATGGGGAGCCAGTCCCAGGAAGCCTCAAATGTCAGAACAGATTTTGTTCTGAACAAACAGATAACTAGTGACCATTTCGGAGCTGGGGATGATAACTTGATACAAGTAATGTGTTAGGAAGCTGTGCCTGCAAACGTACAGGGGATGGACTACAGAGGATGTGACCAGACACAGTGCTTTTCCGCCCTAACTGCACGTGAGAATCGCTGAGGGAGCTTTTTAAAAATACCGATTCCCAAGCCTCACCATAGATTGTCTGAATCTAAATCTCTGGGAGTGTAGCCCAGGCACTAATACTTTTTCAGAGCTCCCCAGAATGATGGACTGTTAACAGGGATGCGATTTCTTTGGGGGGTGATGGAAATATTCTGGAATTAGACAGTGATGATGGTTGTACAATTTTGTGAATATACTAAAAATCACCATGTTGTACATCTTGAGGGGTGGATTTTATTGTATCTCAGAAGAAAGCAAGTAGAAAGCAAGAAAGCAAGAAAGGATGAAGGAAGGAAGGAAGGAAAGAATGAGGGAAGGAAGGAAGGAAGGGAGGGAGAGAAGGAAGGAAGGAATGGGAGGAAGGGAGGGAGGGAGGGAGGGAAGGAAGGAAGGAAGGAAGGAAGGAAAAGAGAGGGAGAGAGAGAGAGAGAAAGGAAGGGGAGAGGAGCGGGGAAGAATAAGAGAGAAGGAGAAAGAGAGAAAGAAGGCTCCCCAACAGATCCTAACATGCAGCCAGAGCGGAGAGCCATTAGTCTAGAGAAAGGGAGACTTCTGCTGTGATTTGGACCCAGAGCGCAGGGACTGTGGTGGGGTGTGGCAGTGGGACAAGTCCCAGGGGAAGGGGGAGCTGGGAGGAACAACATAGAGGAAAACTGACCAGTAGTGCAGTTGGGTTGGTTACAGAAGGTGAGGAAAAGAGAAAAGAAGGTAAAGTCCTAAGCCAATGTTTTGAGCCTTGGTGGCTGAAGAGACACAGATTTGGTAGCGGGAAGGGGAAGCAGCCAGAAGTGAGTTCCATCTGGATGTGGGGAATTCAGGCTGTTGTGAAGAATTCAGATGTTCAGGGGCACCCGGGTGGCTCAGGTCATGATCCCAGTGTCCTGGGATTGAGCCCCACATCAGGCTCCCTGCTCAGCAGGAAGCCTGCTTCTCCCTCTCCCACTCCCTCTGCTTGTGTTCCCTCTCTTGCTATGCCTCTCTTTCTCTCTGTCAAATAAATAAATAAATAAAATCTAAAAAAAAAAAAGCATTCAAAAGTTCAGCAAGCAAGTAGAGATTGAAGTGAAAGCCCTACACCGTGAACCAGGAGATGGGAAGCAGAATATATAGCAATGAGGACTGGGTGACCCCTTGGAGGCTATATCTTACCCTCTCTGCCACTGATGGGTCTGTGAGTTTAAACAAGCCACTTAACCTCTGTGCCTCTGTTTCATATATGTGAAATGTGGTTAATGATACCTGCCCTACCTACCTCACAAAGTTGTGTGAACAAAACAAACGTTCAGGAGCTTCGAAAACTATAAAGTGTAAGGTATAGGACATACACAGGCACGTGATTTTCAACAGAGGCACAAAAGCCAAAAATCCAACATGGGGGGTATGTTGGGGGTGGGGGAGAACTGTCAAGCGATTGTGATAGAGCAACTGGATATCCATATGAAAAAAAAAAAATCAACCTTGACCCCCTACCTCACACCATACAGATGGGAGACATGAAGTTTTTCACGTGTTCCCACCTGTGGAAACATCAAACACTCTTTAATAAACAAATGCAATCATTCATCCTTAAATATTATTAATGTTGTGATTTGATTTTGCTGAGCTCAGTCAACTGTAAACCGCTGGGTCCGTAAATCGCTGCAGTTACTACCGTTCTCTACTCTAAAGAAGCTCATTCAAATGATGTCTTGCATTGTTGCCAAGGATCTTAAACACTGATTCCTGCACCTGACTCATCAGGTTAACCAAGTATGAAATAGCAGATCAAAGGGTTAGCCATTTCTTATCAAGCAGATAAGATTACTTTTCTGTACCTTAGCTAGGTGGGGCAGGGGTAGGGACAAGAGGAAGAGAAATTTTCTTACAGGTGGAGCCATTGAAGGGGATTACATTAACTCTGAGTTAATATCTTTTCTTTTGAGGGGGGCGGGTGGTTAACATCTTGATAGAACCAGAGAAGAAAAATCTGTCAGTGGTTTGGCCGCAGCTGTCACTGTTCTGAAGCCCAGCTTTAGAAATGCATTCGGATTTTGTGGAAGAGAGCAGCCTTCAGCTCCTGCGAGGGCTATAGCTCCTTATCAGGAACAGAAAGAAGTAAGAAGCCCTTTTTTTCCCTAATACTTCTCTAAGATGGCAGCTAGGCCTCTAGGTGGTCTTCCAAGATTGTACCTGTCCACTCCAGAGAGTACTAGAAATTCCCTACATACCAGAGTCTAGTGAGAGTGAATCATCGGAGTCATGGCTTTTGCCATTCTCCTCACTTCTTGGTAAGATTCCTCTGTCGGAAG
The DNA here is from genome assembly GCF_002288905.1 of Enhydra lutris kenyoni. Taxonomy (NCBI): domain Eukaryota; kingdom Metazoa; phylum Chordata; class Mammalia; order Carnivora; family Mustelidae; genus Enhydra; species Enhydra lutris. The sequence goes on from NW_019154107.1 coordinate 25,184,112, forward strand.
AGGGCAAGGTAGGAGAAGGGGTAGAAAATGACAGGAAGACTCAACTCAATGAGTGACTTGTTAGGCCGTCAGAGAAAGTGTATTGCTAACCAATGGCAAACACTAAACACTTGCATTGTGTAATGTTTTCGCTGTTATATTTTTATATCCCCACTGCACAGGCAGGAGGGACTCGATCCCACAGAATCTGGTCTTTACTTTCTGGGTTAGTTTCCCAGGGCTGCATGACAAAGAACTGCAGACTGGGTGGCTTCAAACAGCAGATATTCATCACTTCACAATTCTGGAGGTCAGAAGCTTAAAACTTCCATGCTCCCCATGGAACCTATAGTGAATCTTCCCTCACCTCTTCCTAGTCAGGCTCCCTGCTCAGTGCGGAGCCTGCTTCTCCCTCTCCCTCTGCCCCCCTCCCACCATGTTTGTGCTCTCTCTCTCAAATAGATAAATAAATTCTTTTTTAAAAAATTAAAAATATAAATAAGGACACATTCTGAGGTACTGGGGGTTGGGACTTCCAAAATATTTTTTTTTCCTATTTTGAGGGGGAAACCCGGGGTGGGGGGTGGCACGCCGGGACCAATTCAATCTATAACACGATCAAAGAATGTCGACTCATGCCAGGAATTGCACATAGGATCCACAACAATATACTTCCCTGACTGGAAGGAGAAACCCAAACTCAAAATATTGTTAAGCTGTTGTAAGATTCCCCAAATTTCTAAATTTTGGTTTTACAGAAATAATTCAAAGGCAACCTGGATATTCCATCCAGGTCGATGACAGGGAGCGTGCAGATGAAAAAGCTGACAAAGCGACATCAAAAATTAAAAGTAGCCTATTAGCAAAATTGAAAAATGAAGCAATAAGTGGTACAGTCTAGTGTCAAATCATTGGATTAAAGCAGTTCACCATGTCAGCAGTGCTGTTATCAAAATCATTTACTTCATTTATGGGGAGAACAGCATCTGAGCACCTCCTAGAGCCAATCACAGAATCCTGACACTGTTATAAGTCCGCATAATCTGATTCAACATAAAATAAGTTGTGGGGCTCATTTAGCCAGCACTACACTCAGCTGCCATCACTAGAAACGGACAGCTGTTGAGAGAGAAGGACTATTTATTTAGGCTCTTCGCTAATGTGAAAATTTAATCTTCAACCAATAAAATGCACCCCAATTAAATTCTTCGGGGACCATGCAACTGAGTGAAACCCAACTGGATCCCATATCAAATACTCTGTGTATAATTGAATTTTTGTAAAATTTAATCATAGTATAAACCAAGAGTCAGCAAGCTTTATTTGGAAAGGGCCAGACAGCGCATGTTTTAGGATTTGTGGGCCAGATGCTCTCCGGCAACTCTTCAGCTCTGCTATTGTTGCACAAAAGCTGTCATAGACGATATGTAAACAAATGAGTGGTGCGGCTTTGTTCCAATAAAACTTTATTTAAAACTTTATTTACAAAATGAGACAGCAGGACAGAAAGACTACATGAAGCCACAGATAGAAGACAGCCGTCTCTAAACCAAGGAGAGAGGGCTCGGAAGGACCCAAACCTACTGACACTTGATCTTGGGTTTCTAGCCTCCAGAACTGTAAGAAAATAAATTTTTGTTGTGTAAAACACACACACACTCAAAACCAGACAGCAGGCCAGATTTGGTCTATGGGCTGTAGTTTATTCACCCCTGGTTTAAACATACTAGAAGGACACCTTATTATGTAAACGAAACTTGTAAGGAGTAATTTATTACATTAAAGTCCTTTTGGGAAGGACTTTGGGTGGTTCAGTCAGTTAAGTGTCTGCCTTTGGCTCAGGCCATGATCCAGGGGTCCTGGGATCAAGTCCCGCACTGGTCTCCCAGCTTGGCAAAAAGCCTGCTTCTCCCTCTGCCTGCTGCTTTCCCCCTCTTGGGCTCATTCTCTCTCTCTCTCAATGTCTCTCTTTCTCTGACAAATAACAAAATCTTTAAAAAATAAAAAATTAAAATAAAAAAGTCCTTTCTTTCCCTGTTCCCTACCCCACATGCTTTTTTTTTTTTTTTTAAATAAATTGAGTATAGATGATTGGATTTGCTCCCAACAAGGTAAGCCCATACTGAATGTCATTTCCACTGGAAGGAATCTTGAGCAGTGATTTTGCTTAGTCTCCTAATATGAAATAAGCCTGTGTCTAAATTGCCTCAGAAAGATGAGAATGTGATAATCCACTAAGAGCTAAAAGAAAGACAGATCCGTAATTGCCTTAATAGTCCATGCTCTCAAGATAAAATTGTTTTCCCTGATATCTAACCCCAATTTCTTGCTGCTACTTAACCATTTCTTTCTGACCTATCTTCTCCAAGAGAGAATGAACATCCAGCTTGTCACTCCTTGTAATGTTACCCACCCCTGGATGATAATTCATAAAGTCTGCCAGGGATAATTAAGGTTCGCTTGGCCAAAGGTTGCCTGTCCCCTTGGGCAGCTCCTTAAAGCCACAGGCATTTTCCAAAGAGGCAGCGGTGTCTTGGCATGGCATCTGTAATCTCTAATGCCTCTTTTAGAAAGCCTGTATCCCCATCCTTCTTCCCTCCCTGCAACACTCCTACCAGGTACAGCAAGTATTAAAAACAACAGCGACAACAAAAACCCAAAAAACAAAACAAAACGAAAAAAGGAAAAGAGGGAGAAATACTAAGTGGTCATCGGACGGGTTAAAGTATGAATTTAAAATATCCATTGTTTAGCCAACACATTTGGCTTCTTCTGTAACACTCATGTGGGGAGCCTTAAAAATACAATTGACCTCTGAGAGAGAGCTAGCAAAATCCACACAGAAATTCAATAGGCCACCTGTGGGGGGAATGTGATGGGATTGTCACAGATGGAACTCCTCCAACCTAGTAGACATGATTTTCCTGGAAAGCATAGAGCCCCTCATGGCGGAGCATCTTCCCCGGCCCAGGAGAGGAGTGCCAGCTGCGTGTTCATATAGTTAGACATTTCTATAAAATTTGCAAGTCGATGTCTTAGTAGGCTGCTGAACAAAGTACCACAGACTGGGTGGTGTAGACAAACATTTTATTTCTCACAGTCCAAGATCATGATGTGGGCAGATTCAGGTCCATGAGAGCCCACTTCCTGGTTTGCAGACAGCTGTCTTCTCTTTTGCTCATGTGCAGAGAACAGAGAGAGGGAGCTCTTTGTTTGTTTGTTTGTTTTAAGATTTTATTTATTTATTTATTTATTTATTTATTTATTTGAGAGAGATGGTGAGAACACAAGAAGGGGGAGAGGCAGAGGGACAAGCAGACTCCCCACTGAGCACGGAGCTGGACATGTGGCTTGATCCCAGGATCAGGACCTGAGCTGAAGGCAGATGCTTAACTGACTGAGCCACCAAGGTGCCCCTGGATTTTTTTTTTTTTTAAATAAGGGCACTAATCCCATCACGAGAGCTCCAGCCTCCTGACCTCCAGTCCCACAGGCCCCACCTCCTAATACCATCACATTGGGGATTAGGATTTCAACATAGGAATTTGGCAGAGACGGAAACGGAATTTGGCAGAGACGGAAACAGTCCATGGCAGTCAGATAGTATAATTATAAACAATAAGACCACTGTCCCTTTTTACTCCAATGTACTCTTCATCATACTTTCCCTTCTGTAGGGTGGTGGTGGAGTGGCTGTGGACGTTCTTAATAAATAAGTATTCACTCAAATTGGATTTAATTCAAAATAAATATCCTCGTTCAAATCTAATTTTCTTTTTTTTAATTTATTTTTCTTAATAAGAGCCTCTGTTGACCCCCAGACACACACACACACACACACACACACACACAAGACTTGTCTTTGTATCCTGGTTACAATCTCAGAAAAGGAAAAAGACCAAATGTGATTTTAACACATTAAATGGAGATGAAATCTATTGGACTATACCTATTTGGAAAAAGCGTGACTCCAAAATGGGAAGAGTCAGGTTCCAGACTAGAAAAGGAAGCCCAGAAACCCAGAAGTGGGTCATGTTTTTCCAACACTGACAAAGAAGAAACACACACAGCTGGGTTAAACAAGCCATTGAGATTAGTCACTACACTTTCCTGATCCCATCCTTACCCCCCTCTTTTTTTTTAATTTAAATTCAACTTATTAATGTATAATATATTATTTGTTTCGGGGTACAGGTCTGTGAGTCATCAGTTTTATATAATACCCAGTGCTCATTATAACACATACCCTCCTCAATGTCCATCACCCAGCCTCCTCAATGTCCATCACCCAGCCACGCCATCCCTCTCACCCCTCCTCCACTCCAGCAACCTTCAGTTCATTTCCTATGATTAAGTCTCTTATGGTTTGTCTCCCTCTCTGGTTTCATCTTGTTTCCTTTTTTCTTCTCTTCCCCCATGATCCTTTGTTATGCCTCTTTTCTTAAATTCCACATATCAATGAGATCATATGATAATTGTCTGATATACTTATTTCTCTTAGCCTAATATCCTCTAGTTCCATCTGGGTCATTGTAAATGGCAAGATTTCATTTTTTGATGGCTGCATAATATTCCTGTGTGTGTGTGTGTGTGTGTGTGTGTGTGTGTGTGTGTACACATATACATATGTATATATATACATATGTATATATATACATACCACATCTTCTGTATCCATTCATCAGTCGATGGACATCTGGGCTCTTCCCACAGTTTGGCTATTGTGGACATTGCTGCTATAAACATTGGGGTGCACGTGCCCCTTCGGATCACTACATTTGTATCTTTGTCTTACCCTCTCTTTTTATAACAAGTCCTTCATCTCCCCAAATTCCTTCAATGAGAAGACAGTTACTGTGGCCAAGATACATGAGTCTTATGGCAAATGAGGCAAAGTATCTGCCCCCAGCCTGAAAAATTAATGAGTTAGCATTCTGTCTCTTGTAAACATGGGTCAGCTCCCTCAGAGTACAATGAACGCTGTGACCATTAACAAGGTTCAGGTTCTGGATGCTCAAGGCTGAAACCAATCTGGGCAGCCTAATCTGCAGCCAGTCAAGTCCTCAATAGTCAAACCTTTATTTTGATATCACCACCCTCAAACTATGGCACTTTAGGGGGGTATGTGGGGAACAGGATGGACCCTAAATGGTTTTTGAATTAGAGCACCACCATCATGTCTCCTCCAGGCACATTTCCCCCAAGAGATTAGTAAGTTCCCCAAATGTATTCATAGTGTTTTGTTGAGAAAAGAGAATCTCAAACTCTGTACAAGAACGTAAGTTTTCTACCATGTTATCATTGAAGCAAAATCCTCTCTGCTGTGGTTCTAAAGACATTCTCTTTCCAATGTTCTAGCCCTTGATCAATCCTCTTTTCTGATCAGATACCATGCACCAGCTACCATGAGAATTTACTATTTACAGTTCTCCCACCTGCCTTGCCAAGTAAACATTACTGCTTACACAGAGGAGGAAACTGAGTCTCAAAGAGATTAAGAACTTGTCAATAATTACAAAGCCATTAGGCAGGTGGTAGAGCCAAAATTAGAACGTGCTTTTCAAAGGACTCTGCCTCTCTCAAAATTGCCAGCATTTTCTAGACTCCCTTGAATCAAGTAAATAGTGGGATTTCAGTCCTACCATTTATACTTTAAAAAAATTAAGAACATACCTACAACAGGTGTTAAACACCCAGGAATTCACGTATGACTGGCTTGGCAAAGGGGCAAAGGTGCACATAGAAATTTCTTACTTTGAAAAAAAATTATTGCCACTCCAAAGCTTCAAGGGAGGAGGGCTCATTTAGAGCCCTCTTGGTTTCTCTCAATATCATGGAACCTCTCATGTGCTGTTAACATCTCTACCTTGACTGGTTTCACAGATGGATACTCATATAAAAATTCATTGAGTTGTATACTTTAGACTTGTGCTCTTTACTGTATATATGTTATACCTCACTTAAAAACCATGGTTTAGGACAGTGTGTACAGAAACTTCCATTTGAACAAAATGGAGTACAGAGATTCTCTAAGTACGTGCTTGGATAGGCATGTAATGTGTCTGGAATGATGGACAAAAATCTGGTGACAATGGTTGTTCAGGGCACTGAAGGAAGATGCAGGGTGGACATATGAGAATTTTTTAATCTATTAAAAATTATTTAAAATTCAATTTTTTAAATTAGTAAATAAACACTTTGAAGGATAACGAAATGCTCAATCCCACCAATTCCTGTAAATGTGCCAAAATCAATCTGGTGAGGCAGTCTGCATTTGCAATGCTTGGAGGAACCAAGATTTGAAGGTGGAGATTTTCAAATATAGTATTATATTTTTCCAGAATCAGGAGAAATGAGAACTTGCACTCCTTCTCTCCACAGTGGTTGTTATGACCCTCGGCTAATGATGGGGGATGAGGGTGAGGTTGGTGGGTACATGGAAAAGGAACATCTAACTTGTTCAGAGGCAAACACACATTGATAATTACCATGAATGAATAATTGCTACTGGGTAGGATTTTTACATTTTTGCTTTTGTCTTTCAACCCTTTGTTTTCCTTCTATTTTTTTTTTTCTTCTCGAGTATGTGCTTATCATAGAAAGTAGACAGGAAAAATTCAGAGCAAACTCTATTCAGATGACCTAAATTGAGATGCCACTGGGGTTAAGGAGACAATGATGTACATGAAAACTACAAAAACACATCAATCCATGTGCCTGATTTAAATCCCTGTTCCTGTTCCACTTGTCCCTTTCCTCCCTAATTCCTCAGATGTGGCTTATTCATTCTGAAGGGGGCGTTTGTGTGTCTGGAAAACGTTGAGTTCTTTGTCCCTTGTTATCTGATTTCAGACCACTTTGCAAGAAAAAGGCATGATTATTCTACACTAAATGAGAAAAATGAGTTATAGAAGAAATTAAATGATAAGAACAAGATGCTTCAGTAAAATAATTGCACAAGCAGAATAAGGACAGCTAAAACAAATGAAAATTTTACTTCAAGACCTTGTTTACTCTTAGTTTTACTGAGCTCTCTCTTACAGTATATTGAAAGAAGTTTATATTCTGGTTTATTTCTGGGTAACAGAGAAGTCAGCCAGAATAGAGATAAGTCTACCATTTTCTAACACAGGGTTTCTCAACCTTAGCGCTATTGACATGTTGGGCTGGATGATGCCACTAACACACCTTGATCATGACAACCAGAGATGTCCCTAGATATTGCCAAACAGCCCCTGTAGGGCAAACTCACCCCGGTTGAGGGCCACTGTCCTAAAGGCTAATGGCTAGAGGTATTTATTCCAGGAAACAACACTAGCATCTCTTATTTCCAGAAAACAGGCATATGTATGCAGCAGTGCATACATATACCCAGAGATTCCATCCTTAAAAAATAATTTTATAAGCTCTTAAGGGGAAGTGTACTGGTATCTGTCGTTTGTTTTGAAATATGTTAAAAAAAAAACTATGATGGATCAAGCAATAGATGGATAGACATGTAATAAAAGAAGCGTAATAAATCTTAATATAGAATCTAAGTGGTAGGTATCTGAGTGCTCATCCTAACATTGTCTCAACTTTTCTGTTTGTTTGAAAAATGTTCATAAGAAAATGTTGGGGGAAAGATTTCGTGCATACTTCCCTAACACGGTTAGAAAATTAAGAGGCTCATTTCACATTATTATCTTCAATAGAGTTATAAGGAACTGTCAGTACTAACAGGGATATTCTTTTTCCTCCAAAACCATGTTAAAGCTAAGTAATCTAATCACATGAACAACCTACCTAATAGTCACGGAAAGTTCAAAATAGTGAGCATCGACTCTAGCTGAAGGAGGACAATTAGTAAATCTAATTGTCCCATTTTGTAACTGAAGAAACTACATCCAGGAGAGAACATTCTCTGTATTTTTAAAGAACTGCTTTACATGGGAGTCTTTTTTCTAATCTTTCAGTTTCAAGGATTCTGTCATTATTATGAACATTTATTCAAAAGTCTTAAACACTAGTTTCCCCCCAGGAGTTTCACCACCTAATAAAGTGGGAGATGTTGAAACATTCAATTTAAATCAGATACATCTCCTTCTGAAAAACCCTGCTTACCCTTACTTATGGAAACAGTTGCCTTTAAGCATCCCATTAGACCAGAATTCTTGCAATGTTTATTGAAACTATCATATGCCAGGAGCCATGAATACAATACTGACCCTAAGAACACTGTGATTTGTAGACATGTATGTCAACATGAAATGTACTATTGTTACATCATCCTAAGACTTTTGGAATCAGATGACTCCACAGGTACAGGCTAGAGTCTTTGAGTTTATTACTGTGCTCTTTAAAAAAGCAGACACAGAGTGAAAGATGCTGAAAGTCATAAGTCACGAGAGAAATGCACATTCATACCACCGTAAGGTACTACTATACCCCCACTCAACTATCTGAAATTTGAACACCTGATAATTGGAGGTGTTGGCAAGGATACTCATATAGTGTAGCTACTTTGCAAGACAGTGTGGCAGTTTCATATAGAGTCAAACGTAACCTACTATATGATGCAGAGATTCTACTCCTAGATGTTTTTCCAAGATAAATGAAAATATGTCTAAACATAGAACTATATAGAAGTGCATCATTTAACACATCAGCCAAAAGCCTGAAATATTCCATATCTATCAACAGGCAAATAGATAAACTGTGGGTATATTTACACAATAGAATACTACTGGCCAACAACAGTGAACAAATTACTAAGCACACAACATTGATTCATCTCAAAAACATAATGTTGAAAGATTCACATTTTGAGAACCACTGCTTTATTCCAATACTTATAAATCAGTCAATCCCATATAGCTACTAAGTTCTCATGATATACTTTCTTACTGAAGCAACAGAAGTGACACTTCACTTTACTATGAGCATACGGTCAAAGAAGTAACTCTATAAGCACTACAACTGTGGAATCAGTTTTAGAAATGTAAGGGAGCTTTGAGGTCAGCTATTGCAACTTCCCAACCCTTTCCAGAAATTTCCCTAAAGTGTACCAGAGTTCTGCTTCAATTTTCATTGATTTAGGAACTTGTAGCTCTTTATCCAAAATGCCAATTTTTATCTTAAAGCACGGCCATGTAGACAACAGATTTACAGATTTGTCTGAATATTTTGTGGTTGCCTTTTATTTCTACTCCTGCAGTTCCCCATCTCTAGCAGTTCTTTAAGATGTGGTTTCCCTCTCCCCCACCCACTTTCCACCACTTGATCAGTTTATTCACAAATTAGGAATACTTCTTTCTTCGATTTTTTTTTTTTTTTTTTGCCACTTCTCAATCAATAAATGACCAGTACTATAGGGTTTTTGCTAGTTTGGTTGTTTTCAGTTTTGTTTTGATATGCGTCTCTAGCTATAAAAATTCCGTTTCTACAGTTTTACATGCCTTGATTCTTCTAAATCTCTTCAGACTCTCCAGGACACTTGTTACTCATGGGCCATTCTCCAGATATTTTGCTGAATATTCATTTAATATTCTCACATAAAATATGTTTTCAAGCAACCCTGACTCAGGATGAGAAATTACAAATTAAATAACTACCCCCAGGCAGCTAAGCACTGACTTCACTAGCCAGCTGATCCCATTCATTCTTGTTCAGTCAGTTTCTCTTAAAAAAGGAATCTACTAACATAGTGAGTCTATCTCAGCTTCATCCAAACTCCCAATCAGTTCTTGCTTTATAGAAAACAAAATTACTTCTTCTCCTCTCAATCAAAAACAAGCAGGTAACAATCTGTTTCTCTGATTACCATCAACCAGAAACTCTCCAGGGTAGGAGAGGAAAGAAGTTTTCCTTGACCCTCTTAGGGTCCCTGGCTAGGTCTGAAAATTAAACTGACAAAGACAGATTAACAGGAGAAAAGCATACATACTTGTTTAACATAAATTTTACATGACAAGGAGGAAATGAAGGCCCAAAGAAACAGACCTGAGTATTTTTATGTTAGGTTTGACAGAGAGTGGACAGTCATGGAGATATATGATAGGTCAGAGGGTATGACATAAGTGTAGTAAACTGGAAACTTACTTAGTTTGTTAGGCCTGTTTGTTGGGATCCTTCTCAGTTGCCTTTGTCTATGGAGATGAGGTATCCCTTTCCTCTAGGTATGAGGTGGGTACCTCTCACATGAGGGTCTTCTGACCTGCTTGGGGATGGGAGTGGGAGTTCAGAGTGACCTTCCTATTTCTGCTGTGTTCTCAAACCCCTTCAACTTAAAAATATTCAGCACACTAAGGTGTCACATTTTAGGATAGCACGTCCTGAACCAAATCACCAGTCTTTGTTAAAAATAAAGGCATTCAGGGGCACCTGGGTAGTGCAGTCTGCTGAGCATCCGACTCTTGGCTTCAGCTCAGGTCATGATCTCAGGGTCGTGAGATTGAGCTCCACGTTGGGCTCTGTGCTCCGTGCAGAGTCTGCTTGAGATTCTTTCTCTCTCTCTGCCCCTCCCACCTGTGCTCTCTCTCTCTCTCCCTCTCAAATAAATAAATAAATAAATAAATATTTTAAAAGGTAATGAAAGTAAAGGCATTCATTCAAAAAGATGAATAAAGTTTTCCAAATGTTGGCTGTAATACATTACTGCACTAACTCAATTTGAATGGCAAATGTGAGGCTGTATTTCAGCTCTCCAGCTTACATTAGCTTAATTTTGTAGAGATAGAGTAGACATTCATATGAATCAAAAACCAAAATAAAAGTGTGGCTGTTGAGAAGTTGTACTCCCAGTGTGATTCCTTTGACCCCATTTCCTTCCCTACCCCATGTAGATAACCACTTTGACTTATTTCATATCTATCTTCTCCTTTTCCTAAGTAAATACACCCAAACCAATATGAGTATATTTCATATAGCCCCACCTCTTTCTTTCAGTAAAGGCAGCATTCACTACTCTTTACCTTGCTTTTCTCATTTAGTAATAAAGACTTTGGATTTTTAATTTCATAATTTAACACATTTTTTTAAGCTAAGTAGTATTCTACGGTGTGAGTATACAGATCTTCCTCAACTTCCTCAACCTCCTTAACTTACAGTTAATACACATAACCTATTATTAAACATCATAGCTTTGGCTGGCCTACCTTTGATGTGCTCAGAACACTTATAACAGCCTTCAATTGGACAAAATTATTTAATACAAAGCCTATTTTATCATAAAGTGTTGAATATCTCATATAACTTACTGACTTGGGTACCAAAAGTGAAAAACAGAATGGTTGTCAGTTTGTAGGCTGTTTTCCCTCATGATCATATGGCTGGTTGACTGGTATAATAAATAACCTTATACATAGGTCAAAAAAATTTCATTGTGATTATCTTCTCTCTGGGAAATAATAGATGAATTTGTTTTTATTATGCTCTCCTCCATTTCTAAATTCACAATAAATATATTTTATTTTTATAAGGAAAAACAAGAAATAACTGCTATTTTTCTCAGGTGTACTTTTGAAAACAAGTGTCTGTAGTTAGACTTCTTAGAGATGCTGAAACCTGGCAGCCTAGTCCACATCCTGGTGTGTAGAGCAAATTTAAAACAGTGGATCCAGTCATCTAAAAGTGGTGTTATGGAAGTTCACTAAGTCTCAAACAGCACATCCCTATGCCCATAACTTTCTCCGCAAAAAAACAAAATATGTATCACCACTAAGCACAATGAAAGACCACTCTCTACAATGAAGGACAGAGGAAACTCCAAAATAGTTTCCATTTCTCTCATGCCACTTCATGACATTTTGTGAGTGTATTAGCGCCGCTAACCTTAGTATACCATCTGTTTGCCCGTGACATACAATCATCCTTAAACTAGTAAACATCCTCCTCCCTCACCCCCCAAAAATAGTATATTTAGGCTCATCTCTTGCTTTTTTTTTTTTTTAATTGTTTTTAGATGTTTGCTAAAACAAACTGAAAGCAGTGCTGGAGACAAATGAAATGAAAACACACGTCACCCCAAAGCAGGACTTGACATTGCTAAATCATTTCTTTTTGTTCTGTTTTTAAATATTAGTTTATATTCAGTAACTACCCTTTGTTTTACAAAGTATAGATTTTAATGGATTGTGACCAGTAAAGACTTCATTTTCCTGCATTCAGGTTTCACTTACAAAAAACATAGTAAGGTTCCTTGGGCTTAACAACCAAAAGAAACAGAAAGGATGTTGTTTTATTTCTAAATTATCTGATACATTATAAATATTTGAAAATTCCTAATTTGAGAAAGGCTCTTTTTCTTGGATGCTTCCACATCCTTAACTTTTCACTTGTTTTATGTTATGAAAATTCTTTAATTACACTGAAATACTGACCCACTCTACGTGTAGTGCAAACCAACAATGTTAGAGGATGTTCTTAAAAAAGAGAAAAGTTCAGGTAAGGATTTCGGTGAAACTAGAACTACTATTCCCCACATAAAAGAGTGATAAACAAGAGGTGCCTGGGTGGCTCGATTGGATAAGGGTCTGTCTTTGGCTCAGGTCATGATCTTAGGGTGCTAGAATTGAGCCAATTGTCAGGCTCCCTGCTCAACGGGGAGTCTGCTTCTCCTTCTGCCCCTCCCTCTGTCCATGCTTTCCTTCTCTCTCTCTCAAATAAATAAAGTCATCAGCAAAACAAACAAAAAAAGAATTATAAACATATTTTATGATAAAAATGGATGAGAGAATATTATTTAGGTCTAAAAACGAATGAAAAATGGATCAGAGAATACTATTCTGCCATAAAAAGGAATGAAATTTTGATATATGCTACAACATGGATATATTCTGAAAACATTTTGCTTGATAAAATAAGCCAGAAATAGAAGGACAAATATTGTGTGATTCCAATTATATGAGGTACCTAGAATAAGCAAATTCATAGAGATGGAAAGGAGAACACAGGTTACCAGGGCCTGGAGAAGTGGAGAAGGGGAAATTTTTATCCAATGGGTGCAGAATTTATGTTGGGGATGATGAAAAGTTTTTGGGCATAGAAAGTGGTGGTGCATACACAGCATCGTGACTATATTTAATGGCTCCAAACTACACTTACAAATGATTAAAATGATAAATACAATGTTATATTTATTTATTTTACCACAATAAAAAAATCAACTTTAAAAAAGGGGGCAAGGGAGGGGCGCCTGAGTGGCTCAGTGGATTAAAGCCTCTGTCTTCGGCTCAGGTCATGATCCCAGGGTCCTGGGATCGAGCCCCACATCAGGCTCTCTGCTCAGCGGGGAGCCTGCTTCCCTTCCTCTCTCTCTGTCTGCCTCTCTGCCTGCTTGTGATCTCTGTCAAATAAATAAATAAAAGTCTTTTTAAAAAATAAAAAAAAAGGGGGGCAAGGGAAAAAAATGGATCAGGACTTCTGTTCAATGGGAAGACTGAACATGCATGTAACACTTCATCCCGTAACACCCAAATTCCATTGATATGACAGAAATTATATCTTTTTTTAAAAAGATTTTATTTATTTGACAGAGAGAGACACACACAGAGAGGGAACACAAGCAGGGGAAGCAGGAGCGGGAGAAGCAAGCTTCCCGCCGAGCAGGGAACCTAATGTGGGCCTCAATCCCAGGACCCTGGGATCATGACCTGAGTGGAAGGCAACCACTTAACAACTGAGCCACCCAGGTGCCCAGAAATTATATCTTTTTTAAAAAATTCTTTTATTTCTTTATTTTAGAGAGAGAGAAAGAGAGAGCACGAGTTCAGAGAGAGGCAGAGGGAGAGGAAGAGAGAAGCAGATTCCCTGCTGAGCATGGAGCCTGATGCCTAGGGCTCAATCTCATGACCCTGAGATCATGACCTGAGCTGAAATCAAGAAGAGTTGGATACTTAACCAAGTGAGCCACCCAGGCACCCCAGAAGTTATAATTTTTTAAAACAGTAACAACGCTAGGCATAAACATAACAAGAAAGGTTCAAAACTTATATGAAAAAAATTACAAAACTCTTCTGAAAGACCAAACGTAGACTTGACACAACAGAAAATACTTTATTTTTGGATAGGCAGACCTAACATCATAAAGGACACTGATTAATTCTAAGTTAGTATTATATATATTTAATACAATCACAATAAAACATCATCAGATTTTTGTTCCCTGGAGTTGGTTATAAAGCACTTGAGGGAACACAAGCAAGCAAGGATAGCTAAGAAACACCTGAAAAAGATAAACAATGATGGGTGCTTGCCCTTTCAGATATTAAAATGTTATATAACCCGAAGCAGAAAATAAATATTCATACTGATATAGATTAAGTGATTGAACAGGTAAATGGGGAAGAGACAGATGTCTTGTGCATTATTTCATCTAGTGTAGATACTTGACCTCAAAGAAGCAGAGTATGACTCCCAACTCCTTAAATGTGGGCTGCACGTAGTGACTTCCTTCCAAAGAGGGCAATATGGAAAACAAGGGGGGAAAAGAGTACCTTTACACTGAAACAATCTGACAAGCACTTCCTCAGCCAAGTGATCAAGGTCAACATCAACAGTGATATATCATATGATATATAATATGTACCCTGGGCACAATGTGATGTGATGAAAATGGCACTTTACCTCTGTGGTCTTCCTCCCGAAGGCTCATAATGCCAGTCTAATCTCGAGAAAAACACCAAACGCTTTCCAGTAGAGCAGCATTTTGCAAGAAACCTAACCAGTGCTCCTCAAAACTGTCAAGATCACCAAAAAACAGCAAAGTTTGAGATACTGTCACACCAAGAGGAGCCTAAGAAGACCCAATGATTAAATCTAATGTGGTATCCTGGCATGGAAAAACGAAATTAGGTCAAAATCAAGAAGACCTGAATGAAGTATGCACTCTAGTTAATAATAATGTATTGGCATTGGTTCATTCATTTTGATAAATGTGCCATACTAATGTAGGATGTTAATAACAGGGGAAATGGTGTAGGATATATTGGAGCTCTCCACACAATCTTCTCAAATTATTTTTGTAAACCTAAAACTGTCCTTAAAAATTAGTCTATGATGCATGAAACATTTTTGAAGCTGTCACCCTGTGACCTTTGCCATAGGTTAACTGGAGAATATGCCTAGGAGTGGAATTGCTGGGTTGCAGAACACAACTTTGCTAGATATTGTCAAATTGATCTTAAAATGTTTGTATCAATTTTCATCCCCACTGTCAGTGTATGAAAAATTGAATTCCACCCCCCTTTCCCAGTAATACATGCGTCCTCATCGATTTTTATAATTTTCAGACTCTTTCTTAATTTTTTTGCAAAGCTGCTGGGTAGAAAGATGAAATGGATAGTTGTTTTAACTTGAGTTTCTGTGATTCATGCTCTTTTACCTAAACCAGGTTCCTATGTACTGAGTTGCCTGTTGTCTTTTACGTTTTAATTTGTAGTTCTTTATACATTTTAGAGTATTTGTACATTATATTACTGTCAAATGTTTTCACAACCTTGATTTTAAACTTTTTTAATGATGTCTTTTATACCACCACTTTTTAATGACACTACTTTTTTTTTAAGATTTTATTTATTTATTAGAGAGATGGAGAGAGAGCACAAGTAGGCAATTGACACTACTTTTTTTTTTTTAAAGATTTTATTTGTTTATTTCACAGACAGAGATCACACGTAGGCAGAGAGGCAGCCAGAGAGAGAGAGGAGGAAGCAGGCTCCCTGCAGAGCAGAGAGCCCGATGCGGGGCTTGATCCCAGGACCCTGGGATTATGACCTGAGCCGAAGGCAGAGGCTTTAACCCACTGAGCCACCCAGGTGCCCCGACACTACTTTTTTTTTTTTTTTTTAAGATTTTACTTAATTATTTGAGAGAGAGAGAGCATTAGAGAGAGCATGAGAGGAGAGAGGTCAGTGGGAGAAGCAGACTCCCTGCTGAGCAGGGAGCCCGATGTGGGACTCGATCCTGGGACTCCAGAATCATGACCTGAGCTGAAGGCAGTTGCCCAACCAACTGAGCCACCCAGGCGCCCCCCCGACACTACTTTTTAAAGGTAGTCAAATTCATCATTTTTTCCTTTATAGTATATACATTCTATTGCTGCTTTGAAAAATCCATCCTATTGAAATAATGCATTCTCTGTTTCCATCTGAAAAAAAAATATTTGCTTTTTTTAAGATTTTATTTCTAAATAATTAAAATTTGGGGTGCCTGGGTGGCTCAGTGGGTCAAGTCTCTGCCTTTGGCTCAGGTCATGATCTCAGGGTCCTGGGATCAAGCCCTGCATCAGGCTCTCTGCTTGGCGGGGAGCCTGCTTCCCCCCTCTCTTTGCCTGCCTCTCTGCCTACTTGTGATCTGTCAAATAAATAAATAAAATATTTAAAATAAATAAATAAGTAAGATTTTATTTTTTAAGTAATCTCTACACCCAATGTGGGGCTCAAACTCACAATCCCAAGATCAACAGTTGCTCGCTCTACCAACAGAGCCAGCCAGGTGCCCCAGTAATATCTGTTCTTTAAAAAATAAATAAATAAATACATAACTTATTATAAAGCCTCAGAAGCTTAAAGGAAGGCATTGGCACATGAGCAGAATATCCAGAAGTGGGTCCACCTGCATATGGAAATTTGGTATGTGACAAAGGGAGCATTTCAGTGCAATGAAGGAAAGATGGACCTTTAATAAGTAGTATTCGGGTAACAGCTACACAGAAAAAGATAAAACAGGACCTGATAAATTCCAAATACAGCAGAGATTTAAAGGTAAAAAATTAAACCATAGGTAAAAAATTAAACCATACATGCCCAGAAGAAATCATATTCCTAACTAGGGATCGAAATCCAGAAATGAGGGAAAATATATCGCTAAATCTGACCATGTAAAATTTTAAAAACAGAAAACAGAACAAAACCAAACCTTCATGCCAAGAAACACAATAAACCATGGAAAAAGCCAAATGGCAAATGGGGAAAAAATATTTGCAACTTGTATCACAGATAAGGATTTAGTTTCCTTTAAGTATTTGTTTAAAAATAGAGAAATAAGAGGCCATCTGCCCCATAGGAAAATGCAAAAGAGTAAATGAACACACATTTCAAGAAGAAATGCAAATGGGCCTTAAACACGAAAAAGCATTCAACCTATTTGGTAATAAAAAGATGCAAATTGGGGCGCCTGGGGGGCTCAGTCAGTTAAGAGTCTGCCTTTGGCTCAGGTCATGATCCTGGGATCCTGAGATTGAGCCCCACACTGAGCTCCCTGCTGAGCAGGGAGCCTGCTTTTCCCTCTCCCTCTGACCCCCACTTGTGCTTGCTTGCTTTCTCTAGTGCTCTGTCTCAAATAAATAAATAAAACCTTTAAAAACAAAGATGCAAATTAAGTTTCACAAAGATACCATTTCTCATCCAGCAGAACAGTAACACACTGGTTAGAACATCCAGCAGGAAGTTCAACAGAAGCAGTTAAAATCAACTTCTGGTCTCATTCTTGATCTCAATATTTCACCCTTAAGTATGATGTTTACTTCTCGTAGATACCCTTTATCAGATTGAGGAAGTTCCCCTCTTAGTTTGTTGAGAGTCTGTATTTCTTGCGATAAATAATTGTTTAATATCATTAAATGCTTTTTCCGCATCTTGTGAAATGGGGGCTTCCCCCCTCTTTATTCTGTTAATGAGGTAAAATACATTGATTTTTAGATGTTAAACTGATCTTGCATTTCTAGAATGAATCCCACTTGGTTATGATATTCTGTCCTTTTTTATATATTGCTGAATTTGATTTGCAATATTTTCTCGAGAATTTTGGAGTCTATGATCATGGGAAATAGCAGCTTTTAATTTTCCTCTTGTAATGTCCTTGTCATGTTTTGGTATTGAAGTTATGATGCCCTCATAAAATAAGTTTGGCAGGGTCTCTGCTGTTTTATTACTTGTTAAAGTTTGAGTAAGATGGCATTATTAATCTTTTTCTAATTTTTAAAAAATTTTTTTAAAAGTAATCTCTACACCCAGCGTGGAGCTCAAATTCAGAATCCTGAGAGATCAATAGTCACCTGCTCTACTGACTGAGCCAGCCAGGGGCACCCTCCCTTTTTAAAAAATTTATTAAACTGTGTTATTTCTTTAAAAGTTTGAAAGAATTCACCATCGAAGCCATCTGGGCTTGAAGTTTTCAATATGGGAGGCTTTAAACTGCAGATTCAATGTCTTTAATAGGTATAAAAATCTTGAATGAATTTTGGTAAATTGTGTTTTTTTAAAACGTCATCCATTTCATGCAAATTTTCACATACTGCTTTTCCTATAACTAACTGTATCTAAAAGTAACCGAAGAGTTGATGAGGAAATGCTTTTTCCTAGAATTCAAGTTTATAAATTATTTGTTCAAAAATAAATTATCAATTTAGAACCTATTTTTTTTTTTAAGATTTTATTTAATTATTTGTCAGAGAGAGAGAGGGAGAGAGAGCAAGCACAGGCAGACAGAATGGCAGGCAGAGGCAGAGGGAGAAGCAGGCTCCCTGATGAGCAAGGAGCCCGATGTGGGACTTGATCCCAGGACGCTGGGATCATGACCTGAGCCGAAGGCAGCTGCTTAACCAACTGAGCCACCCAGGCGTCCCAGAACCTCACTATTTTGTAACCCCAAATGAAATCATGGGTCTAGGCAGTCATTATTAATGGCTGCTCAAAACATTAAGCGATAAGCTGATAGGAAGTTTTATAATGTTTGATTTAGGCTGACACTACTTGAACCCACTGATCAATTTTAATGCTCCCCAAAGAGAAATAACCAGAAATTATGTGTCCCCTCTTGGGATATAACGCAAAGTACACACCACTACCTATGAAATATTGCTGGCCATCCCTGCAACCAAATCAAACCTGAATCCAATTATGTCTGTTTACCTATCAGTTGACAGGTAACTCGGGGGCCAGAAGAACATGTTAAATGACATGGCAAGAAGGCAATCAGCAGCAATCAAAATAGAGGAAGTTCTAGGAAAACGATGTGGTTTCTTTAACAAATAAATTATTTTTTAAAAAAGGGAGCTGGGGACTATACATTAAGAGAATTAAAAAATTTTAATTTAACAGCAACCAGATACAACGTGTGGACCCTGTTTACTGATTTGAGAAAACCAACTGTAACAAAAAGAAAAAAAAAAACTTAAGATCATTGGGGAGATTTGAATAGTGAGAGGATATTTCATACTATTATGGGATTATTGTTAATTCTTTTGGTGTGATAATAGTAATACAGTTGTTTTTTTTAAGGGTCTTTATCTTTTAGAGATATGTCAGAAGTATTTACTGGTGAAATGATATATCTTGGGTATATTTCAAAATAATTGTGGGGGAGGGGGTGGTTATAGGTAGTGGGAGAGTGTGGCAGAAATAAGATTGGCCACGTGTTGATAACTATGGAAGCTGAGTGATGGGTACATGAAATTTTGTTATATTGTTCCCTCTACTCTTATATACGTTTAGTAATTTCCATAATAAAGTTTTTAAGAACCCTAACAGTGCTGGAAAACAAAGGCGCCATTCACAGACCAAAAATGTGAAATGTGAAACATTTGAAAGCAGAGGGGATCAGAAGAGAAGTCAGAGGACAGGAAACCACAGATTAAGTCACCAGAAGGCTTCTTGCCAAAGCAGCCTCAAGAAAAAAGAGAGTGGAGAAGTATGCCCTCTCAGAGTTATGTATTTTCAAAACTTATTGGCATGAGTTGGAACAATTACGGTCCTTTCTCTCCACCTTGCCCTTTTCTCCCCTCACCTGAATAGAACTGCTGATCGGAAACGTCCAAGAATGTTCTCTAAAGAAACTGGCCCTAATGAGGTAAAAACTTGAGAAAGTAGAATTGGCACTATGCCAAGTGCAGGGACCAGAAAACAGAGATCATCCCTCTCTAGCTGTCTCCATCCCTTTAGCTGTCCAGTAAGTTCTCCATGGAACTGCACTTGTCTACTACTCCCTGCGCCCTGCCTACCTATAAGAAGGTCTTCTACAGCTACAACTTTTTTTTTTAATATTTTATTTATTTATTTGACAGAGACAGAGAGCAAGTGCGGGAGGCGCAGAGGCAGAGAATCCCAAGCATGGAGCCTGACACAGGGCTCGACCTCACAACACTGAGATCAGGACCTGGTCCAAAACCAAGGGGTGGTAGCTTAACCAACTGCACCACTCAGGCACCCCTAACCTGTCCTCTTGAACTGAACCTGCTAAAGCAGACCTGTAGAGCTACAAAGAAAATCCACTCCAGCTATCTATATTAATCAAAGCAATCCATACAAATGGAAACCCAAGAGCTGACAGATCCTTGAGAAAAAAACCAACCCCACAACAGAAAAGTAAAATACAAAAAGTGAAATACAAACAGACTGCAATGAGAAAGGAATGACCAGAGATACAAACAGTATGCCTAGAAAATGAATGAGTGAACATTAACTGTTTTTTTTTTTTTTAAGATTTTTTTTTTTTTTTTATTTGACAGAGAGATCACAAGTAGGCAGAGAGGCAGGCAGAGAGAGACAGGAGGAGGAGGCAGGCTCCCTGCTGAGCAGAGAGCCCGATGCGGGACTCAATCCCAGGACCCTGAGATCACGACCCGAGCCGAAGGCAGAGGCTTCAACCACTGAGCCACCCAGGCGCCCCTGAACATTAACTGTTAAGCTCCATATTTTAATTAACAAGCTAAATAATGAACTTGAAAGACCAAACTGGAGTTAAATTAAGGAGCTGTTCTAGTATATAAAGCAAAAAATAAACAGAAAATATTAAAAAGTGATGAAGGAAAAATCTAGAAACTCCAACACCTAATTCATCAATGTTCCAGAAGTAGCGGATAGACAGGATGTCAGGGAAGAAATAATCAAAATTATTATTACAATACAATTTGCAAAACATGCTGTTAGAGGTATGTCAAAGGGACACAGGAGCCCTCAGAAATCGCTCCCAATGGACAAAGCTGGAACAATTAGATCAAAATAAAGTAGTATTGAATTAGACCCCAAAGCATAAAATAAATCTCCATGAGTCCTTACTGATATAAATGATTGAGTAAATTAATAAACGGGGGAGAAAACACTTACCTCCTGTGCAGAATTTAAAATAATTTATGTAGATTCGCCACTCTAAAGGAAGGGTAAAATAATTCCCCCCTCTTTACATGTGGGGCTGAACACAGTGACTGCCTTTCCAACAGTGCAGTAATGGAAAGTTAACTTGACAGTGGAGAAACCTGACCAACAGCCAGGTGACTGGGGCCACCAACAGCAGTGGTTAAGTCATGTTGATAAGTATGAACCCTTGAGGTGACATGATGAAAACGGCACTTCACCTCTGTGATCTTCTTCCTCAAAGCCCGTAACTCCAGTCCAATCATGAAAACGCATCAGAAGAGGTTCAATACAGGAGCATTCTACAGTATACCTGACCATCAAAAATAAGGCAAGTCTGAAAAGCTGTCAGGCCAAGAGAAGCTTAAGGAAAACAGGACAACTAAAGGTCACATGATGGGGCACCTGGGTGGCTCAGTGGGTTGGGTCTCTGTCTTCAGCTTGGATCATGATACCAGGGTCCTGGGATCGAGCCCTGCATTGGGCGCTCTGCTCAGTGGGGAGCCTGCTTCTTCCTCTCTCTCTTCCTGCCTGTGATCTGTCTGCCAAATAAACAAATAAAATCTTTTAAAATAAAAAGTCACATGATACCCTGGAAGAGGGTCTGGGGGAAAAAAGAGAGGATATTAGGTAAAAACTAAATTTGAATAAAGTTAATAATGTATCAGCATTGGTTCATTAATTGTCACAAATGTACGACAGTAATGTAAGATGTTAACAACAGGGAAAACTGTAGCGGTCTGGGGGAGACACATGGGAACTCTGTTCTATCTCTTCGATTTTTCTAGAAACCTCAAATTAGTCTAAAAAATAAAGTCAATTTAAAAAGTACAATTTGCTTAAGCAGAAGACATGAATCTTCAGAATGAAGGAATCTAAAGAAAGCTGAATATAGTGAGTGATAAACATTGTTTCATTTCCATGATTCTGAACCCCTCCATTCACATTTACTGAGCACTTATTTGGGGCTCTCAATCTCACAATCTAGGGAGTGGGTTTAGACCCCTCCTACTGGCCTTGGTTTTTATTTTTTATTTTTTAAAAAAGATTTTACTTATTTATTTGACAGAGAGAGAGATCACAAATAGGCAGAGAGGCAGGCAGAGAGAGGGGGAAGCAGGCTCCCTGCTGAGCAGAGAGCCAGATACAGGGCCATCCCAGGCCCCTGAGATCACGACGTGAGCCAAAGGCAGAGGCTTAACCCACTGAGCCACCCAGGCCCTGGCCTTGGTTTTTAAATGTTAGCTATGTGTATCTTCTCTGTAACGACAGCAAACAGCAAAAGGACCCTAACATGGATTTTTTAAAGGCTCTCTAATTCCGTTTTTTAAAACTCACATTTACAGACAAATTTACAGAATTTCAAAACTACAAGAAAAAAAACTACAAAGCTTTCAAAGAAAAAAAAAATACAAAAAAGGTTACTCAGAAAGGTTCCTAAGCCAAATGACATCATGCAACATCGGTAGAATACAATGGAGCAGTGTCTTCAGAATTTGAAGGGAAAAATATCATCAATCCCAAAGTGTATGAGAACAAAAGATATTTAAAGCACACAAGAACTCAGAAAGTTTACCTCCCACACCTGTAACAATTAGTCAAGAAAATAGTTCAGCCAAAAATATAAGTAATCCAAGAAAGAACACATGAGATTTAAGAAACAGTAGGTGCTGAGTCTGTCCCAGATTGGGTTGGGGGCGGGAGGATTTGAAGGAAAATGAAAAGAGGCTTAATTACAGCTTGAGGCTTGGAGACTTCTTTACTGAACAGTGACGTTTTATAAACGTTTCCTTTTCTGTGGCTCTAATCCCACTGCTTGACTCTACATAGAATATCTATATAAAATCACATTGTGAATTCTGTTCCTTTTTCCATTTGGAGTATGATTACTGATATACTCGGATTTACTTTTATCATCTTCTTTTAGGCTTCCTATTTACTTTGTTTTCTCTGTTTCTTCTTTTCCTGCCTTTAGACTGGATTGTTTATTGGTATGTTTGAAATGTGATTTGTTCACAACTAACAGTTCATTTATGGATTGCTCTTTCTTAAGATTTTATTTATTTGAGAGACGTCGCGAGAGAGCAAGCAAGAGTGGGGCAGGACAGAGGGAGAGGGAAGCAGCAGGCTCTCCGGTGAGTGGGGAGCCCGATGCAGGGCTTGATCCCAGGACCCTGAGATGACAAAAATCAGAGCCAAAGGCAGATGCTTAACTGAGCCACCCAGGCACACCTAAGGATTGCTCTTACTATTTTAATATATATGCACAAAGTATAAGCTTAATCAACAGTTTTAGAACAATATAAGAACTTGACATTACAAATCCAAATATTTTAGTTCTACATTCATTTTATTGCCCTTCTGTCCCCAAGTAGACATAACTATTGGTTTACACATGCAACATTTGCTTAGATTTACCCAGCAGTATAGTATCAGCTGCTGATGGCTTGACAGCTGCACTATTCTCCTGAGAATTGCTCTTAGTAAGACAGAGCATCCCTGGCTGGGAGGTTACCCATCCTAATCCCTAAGGGCAGACTGCAACCAGTAATCTGACTGATAATGGCGATACAAAAAGCGAGCTCCCTTGCTACAATGGAGGACAACTCAGTGGACCAGTGTTCGTTTTCTACTGCTGCTATAACAAATGATCACAAACACAGTGGCTTGAAACAACACAAATTTATTATCTTACAGGTATGGAAGTAAAAAGTCCAACATGGGTCTCACCAAACTAAAATCATATCAGCAGGGCTATGTTCCTTGTTGGAGCCAAGAGGGGAGAGTGTGTGTTCTTGCCTTTTCCAGCTTCAAGAAGCCATCAGTATTCCTTGGCTCGTGGCTCCCTTCCTCCATCTTCAAAGCCACACCGCAGCACCTAGCTAATCATTCTTTCACAGGCACATCTCTTTTTCAGACTCTTTCTTTTGCCTCCCTCTTCCTATCTCAAGAACTCTTGTGATTACATTGGGCCCAGGATACTCTGGAATAATCTCTTTGAGACTGGCTGATTTAGCAACTTCGATTACATCTGCAACCTTCATTCTCCTTTGCCATGGAAACTAATGTACTCACAGGTTCAGGGGGATTCGGACGTGAATATCTTTGAGAGGCCATTTTCTGCCAGCCACAGTGCCCTTCAAGCTCCAGAGCTCTTGCAGGTTCAGGCGAAGGTAGATTCCAGCTGAACCCATATAAAGGGACCTATAGGAGGTTGTGTCCTTATTTAACAGTAAACAATATTCATCATTACAACATATAAAACTTTGTAGACGTGTAATAAATTGCTCCTATGAGGATGCAAAAAGGAAGGTGTTCTAGAACTAAATCCACATTTACCATAACAGGAAGTCTGAGTCAAGTCATTTATCATAACACAAGGTCTAACAAATGTGGTTGTAGTAAATACCACAAGAAACAACCAATATAGTTGAAGCTTTTGTGGGGAAAGAGCCACGAAGTCGGCAAAAGGTAGAGCACAGAAGTGCTCCCTTTTTTAGAAGCCTGATTTATACCCAAATACTATCTGACGTCTTGAATTATGCACATCATTTTGACAAAAACAACTTAAAAAATAAATTCAGTGAATGAAGCAAAAAAAAGTTCAAAACAAAGAGCCCCTTAAAATAACAAGAACCTAAAAATACAAAGCAATAACCTACTGAATTCCTATTCCTAGATCTAAAGCAAACCTTTTACTAACTACAAATTAATATGTACTCACTATAGAGACTTAAGATGATGTAAGAATGTGGAAAATGCAACGTGAAAATCCCATGCATACACCACACTCTCAGAGATGGTCTCTATGAGCATCCTTGTGCGTACTTAATGCTCACAGATAGTTTTTCCAAAAAAGTGGGATCACACTGTTTGCAACCTGATTATGTCACTAACGTGTGGATCTGTCCAGATCAATTTATACAGCTCTACAATTCCTCTTAATAATTGTACAGAATTCTGTCATTTGAATGTACCATTAAAAGTAATAATAACCTGACAAAACTCAGGAGACCTGAGGATAGCAGGAAAGAGACAAGTTCATTTTCCTCATCTTTAATTACAGGGAGTTAGCAAATATTATCTAAGGTGGGAAATAAGGATAGGAAAAGAGTATGGTATTTAAAGTAATAAAGGCATTTACTAGAAACACAAAATATATTAGGGATTAAAAAAGGGAAGTGGATGTGCACAGAATTCCTTAACTTTCAGAGTGGACAATTCAACCAAACTTGGACAATAAAGATAATATAAGTATAAATATATTAAAATGTAAATAAAAAGAACTAATAATAGTTGTTTCGTAAAAAGGGATGAGGGTAGGTGCTTATATCTTTCTGTCATCATATATGTACCTACTGTTACAAAAAGATATTCATATTCATAATATGTAACTGAAAATAGCTATTTATAAAACAGTACATAAACTATGCTCAACTTTTATACAAAATACATATAATGTGTTCATGCACCTGTAGAAAAGACTCCAAAGGCTATGTACTAAAATATGGACAACAGTAATCTCTAAGTACATCATATTATAAACATTCTATATATTCTTTATGTGGATGTATTTTTGTATAATGAGCAATTTCATTTATATTGTATTTGAAATAAGAAACACATTAAGAATCATCTTTTTTTGTGAGGGGGAAGGGGGGGAGCCCTATAAGAGTAAAAAATAAAGATCAGTGAAAACGCCCTTAAATATCTTCTAAAGCCTAGGTCACAAAATACCTGTATTCCATACACTCAAGTTTAAATAAATCTTGCAGATGTTATACCCTCGAACATAAAAATCCCCATTTTATTTTTATTTATTTATTTATTTAAAAGCCCCATTTTAGACAAAGGCAGGCCATAGCTTTTCATTCTAACTAAGCCCCACCAAGTCGTTTCTGATGGAGCCTCTGATTTACTGGACTACTACCCAGAAAAAGTCTCCCATAGGTTGACACCAACTCTAGCACAGTGATTTCCACATACTCATTCACCCATTCACACTAACTGAATATCAGCCTTGAGCAAAGCATTACACAGCATGCATCACGAGTTAAGAGATTGATTAACACAAATGACTGCCTCAAGTAGTGTATAACCTTGTGGGGAAATGGTGCAGACATGAGGCAGAATAAGGGTCACTGACATAGAAACAGCAGTATGGAGAGCCTGGGTATTATTACACATTTGTATAAAAATATTTGCAAAACACATCAACAGATACTTCGAAATATACAAGTAAAAAGGAAGGACCATCTTTTTCAGTTCTCATTCATGTGTGGACTCTGAAACATAGTTACTCCTCATACTTATTTGCCACTAATCATATATGGCAGGTTCTCCTATATTATTGTAGAACTATTACAGAGGACGATTTTAGTCCCTCTTTGAGGGCAGACATTTTTGTGTCCCCACTTTCCTAGTGTATCAAGCACAGAGCAGACACTGTAAATATTTCCAAAATGAGCAAACTGAGCTGGCTACTAGAACTCCCCAAGTAGCCCGCCTCACTGGAGCAGATGAAAGAATCATGGGGACACAGCACACTGAAGTGTGACCAAGGTTCCACTTCATCTCCTGTATTTTTCCTTCTAATTCCCCAGCAATGAAGGCTTGGCTAGGCCAAAATAGAGAAAAGCTCAAAGATAAAACAAGTATTTATAAGCAAAATCACTTTGTATTAAGAAAGTATGGAGTTTTATTTAGCATTGTATCTGAGTGTGTGTGAATGTGAAGAAACTGAAGATCAATCCCCATGTTCAACTCTAAGGAGTCATGATCAGGAAAGCACACAGATTGTAACTAATCCTGAAAGTATGAACTGCCTCATGTTTCCAATACATGAAATTTACAAGGGGGGCTTCCTATAGAAAGGAGATGGCCTGCAGTCTTTCCAATCTGAAGACCCCAATGCATGTTGTTCTGCTGTTTTTTCCAATTTCAACACAGAATTCTATGAACAAAATGAATCACACAAAGAGTTTTTCGGGGCGAAGGAGCCTCTGAGAGAGTGTGGTGTGGCCCGGAGAAACAAGTCAACTGGCCTACGCTTCAACATAATGCTACCCAAACCTGAAAGCCTTAGTATATCTCAGATTAGATCAGAGAGACAATTCTCTTTAAGGTACAATTTCATAATGACAGAAAATCACTGTCTTTTAGATAGTAAATTCATACCATACTACCAGTATTTTAATGTGATTTTTACCTCTTTGTGAAGAAGGGGCCAAAATAACAATTAGGAATTTTAGAAATGAGAAAGGAGGTTCATTCAAGGTTAATAAAATGAATCAGTGACCCAACTACATGTATGCTCAAAATAATTAGTTCTGCCCGGGCTGCCAGGATAAATAAATTAATTAAAGAAGCTTATATAATAAGAAATTTTTGCAACTACAGGCATTTAAAGAAAAAAAGAGAGAGAGAGCAAGAGCTTTAGGTATGAGTATTTCCTTAGAAGAGCCTTCCTTCAACCTGTTTACTATACTTACAGAAGCAAAGTAAGAACTGCAGAAAACAACCACCTAAAAACTGGCATTAAATCTGTTTAATATCTTTAATAATTCTATTAACTTCTAAATCCTTCCACAAAAGGGCATTACAGTTCTTCAGTTTACTGCAAACATATCTTAAAAAAAAAAAGCCAACCGCAATGTTGAAGCTACAATACAAATCTTTAATTACTGACACTATACTATAAAGCAAGATGAAGAATATCTTATTTAAATAAAACAAGGATAATATTTTGCTGGGGAATATATCCAACACATTTTTTTCCCCTCTACATCCAATGGTGGTATTTTATAGGCTGATTTTAAAACAAATGCAAATTTTAAAAAAATAAATGAAAGGCATGTTTTTGCTCAGGAATACTATTATATATATACCATACAGATTGTTTTTACAGCAAATGCTAGTCTGCCAAACTTCAATGGCAAAACACTAAGCTGTGAGTTTGATATTGCCCACCTAGTTGTTTCTTGCTGCCCTGGAGAATCTGGTGGTGAGTAATGTCGAGAAGCCACCTTGTTGCCACCATTTCTCTTCTTATAGGTGACTCCACTGTGACAGAATATTCATATCCTTAAGATGCAAGGCCTAGCAAAAAGCCTCCCACAAATCCACTGGATATCACAATGTTCTGTTTGATAAATTCTGTTGCCTGAAACATAATTTTGAACAAAAATACTCTTAATTGTGCTACAACATGGACGAACCTTGAAAATGCTATGCTAAGTAAAATAAGACAGAAAACATTGTACGATTCCACTGACATGAATAGTGAAATTCATCAAGACAGAAAGTAGGACAGAGAGTACCAAGGGCTTGGGAGAGGGGTCAGTTGTGGGAATGTGTGCTTAATGGTTATAATTTCTGTTCAGGATGATGAAAAAGTTCTAAATGTGGACAGTGGTAATGGTTGCACAAAAGTGTGAATTCAGTACTTAATGCTACTAAATTCTGCCTTTTAAAATATCTAAAATGATTAATTTTATGTTATGTGTATTTTGTCATAATAATAAAAAGAAAAAAATGATGCAAATTAAAGAAAAACACTCTTACTTATTGAATCTGGTGCTAAGTAACATTTTCACAGCTGTTTTCCCCAATTCAATAAATATTCGGCAAAGATTCTCATATACCTACGACCGCAGGTGCCGACTACCACACAAGATGCCAAGGCTGTCCATTATAATCTGAAGGAGCAGAGCCCCAGCCAGATCGAGTACGCTTCTTAGCTACTGAGATAACAGGTATATATCAGTGGCAAAAAATTTCACAGGTAACAAGAAGCCATAGGGCAGACATAAATGGTCCACTTAGCAAGTTATTAGCACAGATTTAGTAAATTCCCACAGCAGGCACAATGATCTTTGTTAACAGTCCACTTGGCCAGCAAGAAAAAATGTACAGATCAAATAAATATCACCTTGATAAAATGCTTACCCCAAATGAAAACATGAGAAAGCAATCAAACAAAGCCAGACTGTGGGATATTCTCCCTACATGCTTCAAAACTGTCAACATCATGAAGGGCGGGAGGCAGGACAAAAATAAACACAAACACAGACGACGAGCTGCTAAAGACTAAAGGAGACTTCAGAGACATGATAACCAATTGCAATATATAATTCTTCCTGTTTTTTTTTTAAGATTTTATTCTTATATAATCTCTATATCCAATGTGGGGTTTGAACTCACAACCCCCAGGTCAAGAATCACATGCTCTACTGAGTCAGCCAGACACCCCAATATATAATTCCTGATTGGGGGAAAATGTATAAAAGATATTTTGTGGAAAAATTTTAATATTAACTGTATATCAGGAAATATTATCGCATCATGCTAATTTGAGGGATTCATAAGGGTAACTATGGTTGTACAGGAGAGTATCTGTACTCTTAGAAGATATATGCTGAAGTATTTTAGAGTGAAAAGTAAGGGTGTCTTAAACAATTAGGAAGAGGAAAGTATAAATCACATGTACATACACACACAGAGAAGGAAAATGTAAAACAGGTAAATAGGTAAAGGGTGTTTGGGTATTCACTGTATTTATCCTTCAACTTTTCAACTGGTCTGAAATTTTTCAAAATTAAAAGTTGGGGGTATTGAAAGAACATAAAACAAAGGCAAGGAGTACGCAATTCAATTCTAAACAGAGGATAAGAATCAAAATATACATAAAAACATTAATAAAATTAAATTAATAAAATATACACATTTTCAAAATATCCCACCTTACAAAAAAAATAGTTTTAGTTTTACCACACCTTGTCTACACAGGTACACATTTGTAAAAGCAGAGGAAACCTGGAAGAATAATGTTATCAGCTTTTACATGCAGATCAAAGTAGGTGGGAGATTAGCAGGGGAAATTCTTAACCACTTAAAAAAAAAAAAAAAAGATGGACTTTTTTTTTTTTTTTTAACTCATCTCTACACCCAATGTGGGGCTCGAATTCACAATCCCAAGGTCAAGAGTCATGTGCTCTTCTGACTGAGCTTGCTCTTTGACTCCAATGATGATTGATTTAAATAGTGGCTTGATCCCAAATTTTATTTAACACTCTAAACATGACCAAAAACACTTACTTTTTAGAAGAAGATGATCACTAATTACATTTTCTGTAACGTGGAACCCATATAGAAAAAAAGGAGCCAGGAATGCCTGGCTGGCTCAGTCGGTAAAGCACGTGACTCTTGATCTCAGGGTCATGAGTTCGAGTCCCAGGCTAGACAAAGAGATTACTCATTTAAAAAAGAAAGAAAGAAAGAGAGAAAGGAAAAAAAGAAAAAGAAGGAGCTAAAAATGTACACTGTCTTACTTCTTCAATTATATTGTTGATTTCAGGTGCTGCCTTATTTGCTCGCTTCTTAATCTGTCTTTTCGCTTTGTTTACATCTTTTTCAACTCTCTTCCAGTCAATCTGCACATAGCCACTGTGACTGGCAATCTGCAAAAATACAGTAAAAATGGTTAATTCTAAACCAACTAGATTGTTGACAAATCTATTACAGAGGAATATATGGACATCTAGATTTCAAGAAATCAATGAAGCTTAGAGATAAAGCTATCACAATTTATTCATTTAACAAATACCGAGTGCCTACTCTGTGGCAGGCAGTATTTTAGCCTCCCAAACTATAGCCAGTAATGAGGGAGATGTAAGTCTCCACCCTCAGAGAGCTCTGTATCCATAAGGGGGAAAAAGATATCAAACATAATTAATTACTTAGATGTGATGAACACTATGTTAAGAAACATATAGTACATGATGGGAAAAGATTCCAAAAACTGTATTACAACTGTACTATAATTTTATCATAACTTTTGGAATTTGGCAATTAGCTGAAAAGACAAAGAGACGATCCAAATTATACAGCTAATTAACAAGTACCTTTTAATTAAACAGATGTTTAATTACAAGGGATCAGAAGCCAATCAGGTATTGGGTCACTAAAGAAATCTAAAGTAGCCTGATAAAGGGCTCTTTACTAACTCTGACTCTTGACTTAAGAATACTTGCTGGTGGGGCGTCTGGGTGGCTCAGTGGGTTAAAGCCTCTGCCTTTAGCTCCGGTCATGATCTCAGGGTCCTGGGATCCAGCCCCACATCGGGCTCTCTGCTCAGCAGGGACCCTGCTTCCCTCTCTCTCTGCCTGCCTCTCTGCCTCCTTGTGATCTCTCTCTGTCAAATAAATAAAATCTTAAAAAAAAAAAAAAAAAACTTTCTGGTAATCGCTTTTGAAAATGGAATACGAAAGACATGCTCTTCACAAGTTTCCTACCATAAGTCCTTTTAATAAAACTAGAGCTGAATGATGATTAACTATAAGAAAACCCCTCATATGGTATTATTAGACACTACAAAATCTGAACAGGAACAAAAGCATAGTGTGTAAGCCAGTACCATAAATTAGTCTCTCCAAATAATAAAATCAAAAAGTAAAGAATCACATTAGTAGTAAACAATGAAGCCATGAACACCATTATAAATCACTTCTATCATGGTTATGCTTTTTTTTTGGTAATTTTGAAAAGCATCCCTTGACTTTGAACCACAAATAAAATACTTCGAATAATAAAACCATCTGATTTTATAGAAGTAGGTTGACTGGGAATCTTAAGTTCCATCTTCACTGTGATTATAGACTCCACAGAAGAATGTCTTTATCTGCATTCCTTCCTGTATTTATTCACCTATTATCACTTCAAACTGCAGCCTTAGCAAAGCAGAGTGGTGATCAAATCAAATTCAAGTAAAAGCTTTTCCTGGCAGTCCCTGACAGAGTAATTTGAGTCACAGGCATGGAGGTGATGGTGAACCTCAGCGACCCTCCCGTATATGGCAGTTAAAATACAAATGCTCCAGAATTAACAAAAGCAAGCAGATTTCAAGGGGAGTTGAAACTTACAGGAAAGGAACAATGTAAGGTGAGGTGCCCATTTTTCTGGTTTTATCCAGGATGCACTTGCAGGGTGGGTAAAACTTAAAGAGGAAACGTGCCATCTTTCTGGCCCAGAGAACCAGATGACAGAGTCCACAACAATAACAGCTACCAGAAATGAGAGAGCTAGATAAGGGGAGCCCCAATTTCTATGTGTAAACTCTACCCAAGTCCTGAAGCACATATTCATGGGGCAGAGCCACGCATTCTGGCCAAAGCTAAAGAACTGAACTGAGATTTGAGCTGCTACCCACCACGGGTGAAAAAGAGCTTACAGTTTGAGTCTAACCAAGTTAACTGCCGACTAAAATCAACATATCAACACTCTTCAGAGGAATAAAATAGATTCCTGAGTTTCTACAACATAACATTCCCAATGCCCAGGATAAAATCCAAACTTATTTGATGTAGGATAAAACAGGAAAATGTGACCTAGTCTCAAAAGAAAATCAACAGATGCCAACCGTTAAGATGACCCAGTTAGTGGAATTATCAGGACTTTAAAACTGCTGTTGGAATTACGTTCAATATTAACTATGCCTGTAATCAATGAAAAGTAATCTCACCAGAGATATAGAAAATTAAAAAAGAACCAAATGAAAATTCTAGCATTGGAAAATACAGTATCTGAAAGAAAATTCTTGAAAAGGCTTAATGGCAGAAGGTAGAGGACAGAAAAAAGAGTCTGCGAACTTGAAGTTAGACACTAGAAACTCTACAATTTGAAAAAACGATTAAAAAAATAAATGGACAAAACCTCAGGACATTATCAAAAAGCCTATCATGCATGTAATCAGAGTCATGTTCAGAAAGAGAAGAGAGAAGGAACAGGAGGAAACAAATCTCTAAATAATGGTCAATGGGGTGCCTGGGTGGCTCAGTTAGCTAAGTGTCTGCCTTCAACTCAGGTCATGATCCCCAGGTCCTGGGATTGAGTCCCGCACTGCCTGCTTCTCTCTCTGACTGTCGCTCCCCCCCCTCACTCTCTCTCTTTCTGACAGACAAAAACATAAAACAAAATCTCAAAAAAAAAAAAAGGAAGAAAGAAAGAAAAAGAATAATGGTCAAAACCTTCTCAAACATGGTTAAATACATAAATTTACAGATTCAAGCTCAGTGAACTCCAGGTAATAATCTAACACAATTATGAAATAACAATACTCAGATGACTCTGGGGGAGGGGGGTGGGTGCGGCACAGAGGAACATAAAGCATGCTAGTGTGTGAGATGGTGGGGGGGGGTGGGCAAGGAAAGTTCAATAAAATGAGTTAAAATCTCACATTCTGTAACAGGAAGCCAATAGTTAATACCTCAAACTGAAAGATCAAGAAATATTCAATTAACTTGTTTAGGAAAAAGGAAAGAAATACCTTAAGAATCAGCTAAGAGTTCATATAGTTGCCTCAAGGGAGGGAAAAATGGGAAAGATGGATAGTGAGGGAGGCAGAGGATTCCTCTAATCTGTAACAAGCCTTGTACATGTATTTGACCCTTTGAACTAGGGCCATATACAATTCCAAAAAACTTAAAACTAAATTTAAAGGACTTACATACCACTGTCTATTTTAAGATGGCAGTGTGAAATATGCACTGGAAAAGCTTTAAGTTCTAAGTAAATAAATTCTTATCTTAAAGTGTAAGTAAAGGTAACACAAATATGGAAGTGGGCCTAAAGCATAATGGGCAATTAGCTTGCACATGTTACTCTTATTTCCTCTTTTAGTTTCCTTTTAAGTTTCCAAAGTGAGTCACATTTGGAGGAAAGGCTGGTTTGATGCAGACAGGTCCCATATTCTCCTGCTTAGTGACTTCAAAGAATATGTAGACTAGGCACAAGAAGTAAAAGGGGGCAATGGCAAAACATGGATTTGAATGGTGTGTACTGAGTGGCCGAAAAGGAATTCTGCAAAACTGACAGAGTGGACTGAAATTAATTCTCTTTATTCTATGAACATTTTCAGAAACTCTGCTTCAATCCAGTACCCTTTCCGACTAAAGAAAAATGACAACTGAGTTTTCAAAATAGCTATAGAATTAAACATGTTCTTGATTCTATATAAACACAAGTCAAAATCTGCTTAAATAAAATTGTCTTCTGTACAAATGCTGGCATGTTCATCCAAAGGCCTAAATTTAGATATTAACCATATTCCCTTTTATCTCATACCACAAGGAACAGGCAATTACTCTTAATAATGCCACTGAAAGAAAAATTTTTTTAAAAAAACTTTTTAGTAAACAACTCAAAATCTGTTTTAACACATACGAATCCAATCCCTTTGTACTTCAGGCAATGACACTGGTTATTATACGATCAATGGCTTTGGACTTGAAGTCAAATTTTAGTTGCTATGAACATCAATCATTTTAAACATCTGGTAGGACTGACAGTTCTCTGTATCTTTAAAATTATTGCTAACATTCATTCCCAGAGATTTTCAATTTTGGGATTTACTATATTTGATCTTAAGGGAACGATATTTTTGGAAAAATATATGCCAAACAGACACGAATGCCAGACAATATCCTGATAAACATCCTCTAACTACAAAGCGTTTTTAATCCTTATACTTAGAGGAACATGAACAAAACTAAAATTTCAAATCCCCCTGCCTCAGAAATAGGATTATGGATGATTTTTAAACCCAATTTTCCACTTTCTATATTATTATAGTTCCCTAGTTTAAAAAAAACATGTTAGAAATTGCTAACAGCAATTTCCTCTGAGAAGGAAAACTGCATGGCTAAGAAATGGGGTAAAGAAAGAGATCTTTTGAATTTTAAATACTCTGTGTGGATTTTAAATATATGTTTAAAATAGTCAGGATGAAAAGGTTATATTATGGCTGAAATGTTTATTTTACTGAAGAAATGTTTTAAGGGAAATTTGGGTCTGTAATAAAAAAACAAGG
This sequence comes from Enhydra lutris kenyoni, assembly GCF_002288905.1. Classification (NCBI taxonomy): domain Eukaryota; kingdom Metazoa; phylum Chordata; class Mammalia; order Carnivora; family Mustelidae; genus Enhydra; species Enhydra lutris. The sequence continues at coordinate 25,219,065 of NW_019154107.1, forward strand.
CCTCAAACTTCTATAGTTGTCTTTTTAACTAGGATTTTTTTAGCTGGTATCAAACTATACTTATAGAATGTAGAAGTATTTAAAATTGTAGTCTTTCATGACCGATACCAGCTTTCAAAACTCACTTTAGGTTTCCCATAAACTGATACCTAAAAGAAAAAGTCCATCTTCTATTAAAATGGATGGGACTGAAATGGCTAAACTTGACTTTCTCAGTTCCCAGGGGCTACATATATAAGTAGAGGCAAGGACCTAAGGCTTGAACATACCTGAAGAAGAAGAAAGCCACCACCTACTGCAGTTGCTGCAAGCTTTCCAACTTTCTGGAACAAAAATCCCGCACACCTTTAACAAAAGAAGTGACGAAAGATGAGAACAACCAATGATGTACTCAACTCTCTTCCTCTGCTTCTTTCATTGCTTTGCTAACAAATCTTAGTTCTTACTGTCTTCCCATTTCTTTGGATCATATCCCTTATCTGCTCAGAAACCCTCAATGCTTCCCTTGTTCTATAGGCAAGTCAAAAGTGCACAGTCTAGGGGCCCCTGGGTAGCTCAGTCAGTTAAACATCTGCCTTCAGCTCAGGTCATGATTCCAGGGTCCTGGGATGGAGCCCCGCACTGGAGTCACCCCTCAGTGGGAAGCCTGCTTCTCCCTCTCCCTCTCCCTCTGTGGTTTCCCCCTGCTTGTGCTCTCTGGTATCTCACTCTCTCTGTCAAAATAAATAAACAGAATCTTAAAAAAAAAAAGTGCACAATCTAAACTGTGATATGCTTAAAAATGAGGGATGGACAGAAGAGGAGGGGACTATATAGGAAAAAAAGAGTGGCTCCTGAAACAATGTTGAGTACTCAGGGCCTCATTATACTCCTCCTCCGATATTTGTTTAAGTTGAAATTCCCCATAATAAAAGTGATTTTGTTTTGTTTTATAGATTTTATTTACTTTTGAGAGAGAGAGAGAGAGCATGAGCAGAGGGACAGAGGGAGAGGGAGAAGCAGATTCCTTGCTGAGCAGGAAGCCCAGTGCTGGGCTAGATCCCAGGACCCTGAGACCATGACCTGAGCAGAAGGCAGATGGTTAACCGACTGAGCCACCCAGGCGCCCCTGATTTTTCTTTTTTAATGCAATCAAGATGTTCCATACACCTGGCCAACCCCCACTCTACCCAAACTTTCTGCTCTAATCCCATTAGTTTCCAAATGGATTATCACACTGCTCAAGCTATTAATCTCCTTGCTTCTAGGGGTTTCTACCCAGCCCTGCTCATCTAAAGCTTTTTACCCTTTGAGTTCCAGCTCAAGTTCCACCTTCATGACTTAAGCCCACATTTCTCATGGCTTCCTTACCTATATTTCTATCTATGTCTATCTATCTCTATATTAAATCCATTTTGTTTCACCTCTTCTGTAAGAATATCAGTCCACACTTCTTTTGGGATTCTCTCCTTTGGTGAGCTCATATTCCCTTCAGTATTCCACAGCCATACTGTGCAAAAGAATCCTGATCTCTAACTCTAGCCTTCTGTACTGGATTGAGCAGTGCCCACGACCCACCTCTAATCCATGTCCTTCCCAGAATCTCAGAATATGACCTTATTTGGAATAAGGGTAACTGAGGATGTAATTAGTTAGGATGAGGCCATACTGTAATAGGGTAGGCCCTAAACCCAGTATGACTTAATCCAACATGTCATAGAGACACTCAGAGGGAAAATAGCCATGCGATGGCACTGGCAGAGTTTGGAGTGATATGTCTACAAGCCAAGGAATGCCAGGGATTGCTGGCAAGCAACAGAAGCTAGGAGAGAAGCACACAGCAGATTTTCCCTCTGAGCCTCCGAGAAGGAACAAACCTGACTGACACCTTTCAGACTGCTGGCCTCCAGACCTATGAGAATAAATTTCTTTTGTTTTAAGCCATGTAGCTGTGGTACTTTGTTACAATAGCCCTAAGCAACGGGTACACCTTCATAAATGGAAAATTTACATTTCTATGGGCTTCTCCAGCACACAGAATGACAAACAAAATGTTCCAAAGCCAGAATCATCTTTCCAAGCAAATCAACTGTTGCTAAGGTCCCAATCTGTAAATGAGAGCACCATTCTCTAGGTTTGCCCTTTCTGTTCATCTCAGACTCTGCCTCCTTCATCACCTTCGGGGTCCAACGGACTGCCGATTCCATATACTCTTCCCAGAACATTATTTGACTCTGTCTTCTTTCCATTCTCAAGGACATCATTACCTTGCTTCCAAACCACACTAAGGGCCCTCTAGGTAGTCTTCACACCTCCTGCCTCTCCTCGCAATCATCCATCCTCGTATTTCTTATTATCATCAAAAACCTATAACTACCTACAGCTGCACATAACCTCCTTAGCCTCCCATGCATGGCCTGAATTGGTCTGAAATGTTAAAACTGGTTAGGTTAATGCCCATTCCTCCTTAATGTATGCCACAACAGCACATCAGTTTTATACGTTAAGATAATTGCAAAAATTTACTACACTGAATCTAATGTCATTCCAAAAAACCACCTATGTAATGAGTCCTATTACTCAGCTCCTGGGCCGACACCTTGTTATAACCCAAACATATGTATCACTACAGAGACCCTCTCCCTCAGTAGGGGAGTCAGCAACAAAGGCTCTGATAAGGGAGCAGAGGAGGCAGGCAGCAGCCAAGTCCCAAGTACATCCCAGGAACCATGTCCCACAAGCATGACTATCCCTTCGCTTGATGGCATGAGCCACTGAAATAAACTACTAACTCCCCAGGCTCTGTCTCTAGGCTTTCCAAGCAAACTTCTGCCAGTTATGGGGTTTCTCACCGAGCCTGGCCTACAAGGAGAAAGCACACAATGATGTGATAATTCTACTGCTTGATTATTTTTTTTAGTCTCTCTTACGACGGGGGCTTTAGGCCCAAACTCATGGTAACCAATCCCCCATGGCACCAAAATGTGAGCTTTTCTGCATAGAGCACCAGATTCTCTGTTACAGGAGGTCAAGGTACAACCTATTTGCGGAGGATCAACTGAATAAGCATGCCCTGACTAGGCATCTCGCTTCTAACTGCAGGGCTTTCCATAAACAGCATTAATAAGGACACATCATGAAGAAATACTGCAGCTCTGCATCACACGATCTTCACAATGCAGGTTTCTACCATAAAATCGCAGTTACGAAAAGGCAAAAAGGAGTGAGCCATTGTTCCGAGATACATGCAAAAACACAAATCAAAAAATTTAACACTTATCAAGTTTAAATATGTAAATATTTAACGGAAGATAAATTTAACCTAGAAGCTAAGAAAAAAAGGATTAGTCATAAGCTGAGCACCTCCACTAACACAGAAATTCTCTACGGTTGTGAACATTTTCAAAATAAAGGGTCACACTTGTTCGACCCTTGTTATTTGGCTAATCTTTTATTCCAAGAAAAACAACTTGATCTATAGTATCAATTATGTAATCATGCAGCCTAAAACATTAACTGGTTAGTTAGGTTAATGCTTATTAACTGTTCCTCCTTAATGCATTCCACAATATTATTACAGAGTGAGCAATCAGTCCTTTAACTCCAACGAAAACCCTGTTTAATTCCAACTCTTCTTCAAGTATAATAATCCAAATCAGTCCACAAAAATCAACAGAACCATCGGATTCGTAATTTCACTGAGAATTTTACATGGCTTTCTACAGGGCTGACAATCCTGGAGACCAGTTCTACTGTGGGAGTCCTCAAAGGTTTTTCCAGTTGTTAACACTGAACAAGTAAAGATTATTTTCATATAATTCACCTTTGTATGTTTCTTCCTTTCTACCCACTATCACTGAATCAGATACACTACATTTGCTCAATGTGAGAAGGTGGAAAATACAGAAAAAAATCAAAGGAAGGGAGAGGAGGGAACAGCGGAACAAGGGGTGGGCATGGGGAAGCCGATCACCGAAACCTCTGAGCCCCACAGAGTGTACATCACAGCCATCATATCACAGAGAAAAAGCCTCAAGGTAGAGCTCTTCGGGGATTAACAGTATAAAGCCACTGAATGTCACAGTTAACTGGCCTGTTTACAAAAGGGCAGCAGGGAGGCTGCCAATGAAATTTAATGAAAAAGATGTTGTTCTCACCAGCCAGTCACTCCACCCATTACAATCTGGGTGGCTACCGAGTATTTTTCAACCATAGGTCCGGAACTGTGGCCAAACACTCGATTCCACCAATGGTGTCTTCTTGCATACTCAGTTAAATCCAACACTTCGTAAGACTCGTCATCGCTTTCATACTCTTCAAAATACAAAATGAAAAAAATAAATTTAGAGTCAAACAAAAGTCAGAAACGTCCTGTACATTTTAAGATCTGTTATTAACTCACTATTCTGGCCCACAGTAAAAATGCCCAGCTGGAAACAGTAGTTTGTTAAACCCAATCCCTGAGACTAGGGCCTCAAGAGTAAAGGGGCCTAGCATCTCCCTTCCAAAGGACCAGGAACTGGCCTAGGGGTCGGAGCCAGAGCCACATCAGTTACACAGAAGTGAGGGGTCGCCTCCCCAAATAGCAGTAAGGTCAGGTCAGAGTTTCACAGCATGAGGCGTCACCCCCAAATCTCAGTAGGATCAGGGCCAGAATGAGATCCATTTCATCAGTGGGAGAAACTGGGGGGGATGGGTTCCCTCCCCTGGCTGAACCGGTTAGGGGCTTGACAAGATGAAATTACTTCAGTAATTCATCTAAAAAGCACGTTTGACGATGGAAACGAGAGCCAGAGGTGAAGTTAAGGCAGGAGGAGGGGGCTGTGTTGGGGACGGGGGGTCGCTCTCCGCCTGAGTTCCGCCGTGAGGGGAGGGGGTCTAGTTCCAAAGGGGTGCCTCCAAAACACAGAGCCCCAGGAGCCCTACGGCAGGGGGGAAGAAGAGGCGCCCTCGGGAACAAGGTCGAGAGATGTGAGCCGCGACTTAGATACTACTTCGGGCCCCGGCCGCTCACCTTGGGGAGGGGGGTTCCGGGTCGCCATGATACCGCCGGCGGCCAGTTCTGAAGGTGGTCCCTGCCCACCCTCCTCTCCCTACTCACTTTCAGAGACCTTCTAGGCCCAGGTGAAAATCTATGGTTTCTTTTTTCCTCCTCCCCTTCCAGGCGCGTTGTCCCGTCCCCGCCCCTCCTCTCAGCGCAGGGTCTTCCGCGCAAGCGCAAGGCTCAGGGTGGGGAGCGTTGGGGGTAGGGGGAGGGTGGCCGCGCGAGGTCTTGTGGGAGTTGTAGTCCGTTGCCCTGCGCAACCCTTGCTTCCCACCCCACCCCCACCCTTGCTAGAATTCCAGTAACTAAATTTTGTCATTTTGTTTTAAAGAGCCTCAAGGCTGAAGGAGAGGCGGCGTCACGTGATGGTATAAAGCGCAAACCAGGCATTCTCAACACTGTACCAGAATGTAAGCGCCTGAGAAAAAAGGCTTTAAAAACGAGATGAGATAAACCCTGTTTCAAACCGCACTCTTGAAAGGAGGCAAGGGCACACTAAGAGGTGGAAAATTTTTCCAACGTTTTGCTACTGGGAACTGAAACCTGTTTATCCGCTCCCTCTCCACATGTTTCCTGCCAGGAACCCAAGGGAAGTAGAGGAAGGCCTAGGGACTGACCCGACACGATATTCAAGAGGACATAATTTTTCAGCCTCATTTTTATTCTGACAGAGGAACAAGGTCAAGCTCTTCACGCAAAAGCCCCCCCCTCCCCCCCGGATTCCGTAGAATGACAACAGTGTTGGTTACCAAGCAGCTAACTCAGGTCCATATAAGCCTGGCCGTAAACCTGTTTTGAACTTGCATTACACCTGTATGTGCTTTACAATTAAGAAAGCCCTCTATGCACTTGTTTTAATGGAAAAACAAGCAATTCTGGTATAGGTTATGTAGGGGCCCAGAGCAGGCTGTCCCCAAATGTATTGCAATGGCATACTGATTATCTTGAATTGAAGCTACCTGGGGAACAACGGATGCAAGAATGCCCAGACCCTCCTCTGTCCCCCTGAAAGCAGGAAATAAATTTCCCTGCGTGAAAAATACCCTCCCCGCGCACTAAGACATCCTTATCACCAGAGATAGGAACTTTAAAACCAAGATGGCTGGAGAAATAAATCTTGTTATTTTTTTCTCCTAATCTACTACCTCAGCCAAAATTTTGCTTAGAATTCCTTACTCACTAAAGCTCCCTTACTAACTAAAGCTTTATCCTGTCAGTTACTCACAAATTATTGTCTCTGTCTAAAACGTATCAAAACTATCCGCCTTGGTCATTTCTTTAGGGTCTCAATTTCATTATCGGACCTCCATGCACATGTAATAAAACTGTTTTTTTCTCCTCCTGTTCATCTGTCTCATATGAACTTAATTCCTAAACCAGCTAGAAGCAGCCTAGGGGGAAAGAAGGAAATTTCTCCCTTCCATACAGTTGCATTACTTAAAATATTGACTTGCATAATTGCATTCAGCTTTTCAAATCCTAGTGCTTTAAATGCAAGGGTTCATTCTCTAAAGTTCCTCAGCCTGTGGCTTCCCCAAATTCAATTGCAAGACTGGCTGGAGATATTATCCTTCAAAGACAGTTACTTTTTTTTTTTTTAAGATTTTATTTATTTATTTATTTGAGACAGCACAAGCTGGGAGGAGGATCAGAGGAAGAGGGAGAAGCAGGCTCCCCACGGAGCAGGGAGCTGGGTGTTGGGTTTGATCCCAGGACCATGGGAACGTGACCTGAGCTGATGGCAGATGCTTAACTGACTGAGCCACCCAGGTGAGGTTAAAGACAGTTATTTTGTGTAAGATGCCACTTTTCATAAACAAAACAGCTTGAAGGCTTTCTTTTTCCTCTCTTCAGATGTCCTCTCTGAAATATTTTTCTGCAAGTTAAAAGATCTGAGTTCATATGCTCTCTCTCCATTGCCCACCCCTCTCTTAATGAGGTGCTAAATAGAGACATAGCAGACAAGGGGCCACACAAAGAAAGGAGAAAAGAGAAAGGAGAATTACAAATTGCAAGAGAAAAATGGAGCGTTGACTGGGCCAGTGGCATCCTAGTGACACTTTCACATAGTTCTAGAAATATCGGTCAACTACCGGAAAAAGTCACTTTCCTGTTAAGGCAAATATGGTATTTAGAATCAAATGGTTACAGGGGCACCTGGGTGGTGCAGTTGGCTAGGCATCCACCTCTCAGTTTCGGCTCGTGTTCTCAGGGTGGTGAGATCGAGCCCCGAGTTGGGCTCCAGCACTGAATGTGGAGTCGGCTTGGGATTCCTTCTCCCTCTCTCTCCGACCCTCCTAACCCTCAAAATAAACAAATCTCTAAATAAAAGAAAAAGAAAGTTATAGAGAAACGAGGGAGAAAATGGAAACAAAACACTGCCCTTAAGATGCCAAAGAGTAGACTTTTGTTATATATATGTCCAAGAGTAAATTAAAGGCAATCATTTCTCCAAAAGCCTTGGGGGCTGAGAAGGAGATTTTGTATGTTCTTCCCTTCCTTCTTGCAGTGACACATCCCCTTGCCATTACCTTAAGAAAGTTGCTTGTAGAACATATTTTCTAGTGTGAGCTTTTTCTTCCCACTAGCGAAAAAGCTGTCATTTTGTTGGCTCAGTGACAAATGGTCTGATGTGTGAGTTGTATACACAGACTTTAAAAAGCGCTATGATCCTCCTGATGGGTTCAAGAGGGTGGTTTTTTTAAATTCCCGTTTTAAAGAGTGTATTAATTTTTACATGGCACTAATAAACATTTTCATTGTGAACACTGATATCCTCTCTACAACTATGCCAAAACATAATTCGGGTAGTCCCCAACTTTTCAATGGCTAGTGTTCCAAACGTTTATTAGTAATTGATGTGAAATCGAGAACATTCTCTCTTTAATCCATAATGAAGATGTAAGGAAACTGCTCCCTCCTGATCTCCCCCTTCCTTCATTGTCTTTGGAAACCTCAATTATTAAAAACAATGTAGTCAGAAATGAGAAAAACAGAAAATCAGACAAAACAACAAACAGAAGAATACTTCGCATTCCCTGGGTAAGCTAATCTCCCCCATTGGCCACAACTGTCACTCCCTACTAGATATCTGCATTTTGAATGATCTACAAATTCGGCTAGTCTAAAACACACTATCTTTGAAGCTACCCCAAAGGAACATCTACAACAAACTCAGACTCACTCTCCTTTTCCCTTCTCTTCTCTCCCACAGTTAAACAGTCATTTATCCTGTACTTAATACCACCCATGCTGTGGCATCCATCCTCCTTGATGTTCTCCAAAGCCATTCTTTGGATCACAGCAAAGGCCTCTCAGCTGGCTTCTTCCTGTGTTTTCCTCTCAACTGGCTTCTTCCTGTGTTTTCTTGCTTCTCCCAATCCCACCCCAATCCTATCTGTCCTTAGATCTTCCCTTCTAAAACCTGCAGCTGACTCTATCCTTTCTCTACTTACATACTTGCAACAATTGCTCCTAACAAGGTAAAGTCTAAACTTCTCAAGGCATACTGCAGGTTTGGTGCAAAGGGCCGGATAGTAAATATTTTAGGCTTTGCTAGTCATGTATCATCTTTGTCACATATTCCTTATTACTTTTTAAGCAATCCTTTAGACCTATAAAAATCAGGGGCACCTGGCTAGCTCAGTCAAGGGGCATTCGAGTTTTGATGTCTGGGTCATGGGTTCAAGTCCCACATTGGACCTAGATCTTCCTTAAAAAAACTAAAGTAAAGTAAAATTAAAATGCAAAAATCTTTCTTGGATCATAGACTCTATAAAAACAGAGCTTGGGGGGCGCCTGGGTGGCTCAGTGGGTTAAGCCGCTGCCTTCGGCTCGGGTCATGATCTCAGAGTCCTGGGATCGAGCCCCGCATCGGGCTCTCTGCTCAGCGGGAAGCCTGCTTCCTCCTCTCTCTCTGCCTGCCTCTCTGCCTACTTGTGATCTCTCTGTCAAATAAATAAATAAAATCTTTAAAAAAAAAAAACAAAAAAAAAACAGAGCTTGGGGTGAATTTGGCCTGGGATCATAGTTTGCTGACCTCTGGCCTACAGGACCCTTCACATTTTGGGCCCAAGTTAACTCTCTGGCCTCTAGGTGCTATCTGCTCCAACTTTCCTCCCCTTCTAAGTCCACTGAACTTCTTTTCCTGAATACACGTTGCTTCTTCCAACCTTCCTGACTTGATCCATGCTTTTTCTCTCTCCAAAAGCAATGTCTCCCTTTTCTGCCAGGAAACATATAGACATATATTAAGATACCTCTAAAAAGTAGGGCACCTGGGTGGCTCAGTTGGTTAAGTCTCTGCTTTTGGTTCAGGTCATGATCCCCGGATCCTGGAATTGAGCCCCCCGTCCCCGGAGGTCGGGCTCCTTGCTCTGCAGGGGTGGTGTTCTGGTTCTCCCTCTCCCTCTACTGCATTCCCTGCTCATGCTCTCTGTCTCTCAAATAAATACATAAAATCTTAAAAAAAAAAAAGATACATCTAAAAAGTAACTTACAGCTTTTTCTCCATTTCCTCCCTTCCTTGTGTTGAATTTGAAGCAGATAGTTTAGCATTTTGATTAAACATTTGGGTGAATTTCGGGGTCGGCCAGATCTGAGTTCAAATTCCAATTCTATCCTTCCTAGCTTCGTCTTTGGAAAATGCTTCAGCCTTCCTGAGCTTTAGGTTCCTCCTCTAAAAAAAATTAGAAAGATTATTTACTGTGAAATTAAATTATTATGAAAATAAGATAATGAAATCAAGCATGTAGAAAGCTTAATGCATGGCCCATTATGAATATTTGATAAAGGTTAGCTTTTCTTGTTCAGTCATTTATTCATTCACTAAATATTTATTCAGCCTTTCCTTACAAAGGGCTAGGCAATGTGCTAGGTGCTGTCAGGGATGGATGAGTCGACAAGATGGGTCAGATTTTGGTCTTCATGGACTTACAGCAAGAAAGTAAAACAGATTGCAATTAGTGCAAGGAAAGAAATGTAAAGGGCATAAAAGGCTTGATATGTATAATCAATGATCTACTGAGGGTATAATAGATTAAATCCCGAATTTAACTTAGACATGTCTTCCAAGCTTTTGGAGCCTTCCTTAACTACAAAATAAGTATTAGGTTTCTAAACTTTCTTCCAACTCCCAATTCTGTATGTAATATCCCATAGTCAGTTCTCCTTTTCTCCACAATCCTACCCAAACCACCAATATTTGTTGTTGTTGTTAACAATTTTATTTATTTATTTGACAGAGAGAGAGGGAGCACAAGTAGGGGGAGTGGGAGAGGGAGAAGCAGGCTTCCTCTGAGCGGAGAACCTGATGCAGGGCTCGATCCCAGGACCCTGGGATCATGACCTCAGCTGAAGGCAGATGGGTAATGACTGAGCCACCCAGGCACCCCCCAAACAATCATTATTAGTGAGAACTTCAGAGCTACAAGCTGCCCCTCCTAAGGTTACTGTTAGGGACTGAATTAGGTTCCTCAAATTCATATGTTGAAATCCTAACCCTCAATGTAACTATATTTGGAGCTTGGGCTTTTAAGGATGCATCCCTAAGGGTGGGTCCCTAATTCAATAGGACTGGTGTTTTTGTAAGAAAGGAAAGAAACACCAGATAGTATCCACCACTAGCAGCCATCTAAAAGTAAGGAAAAGAGCTTTGACCGGAAACCAAGCCTGATACCACCTTGATCTTGGACTTTCAGCTTCTAGAACTATTGGAAAATAAATTTCTGTTGTTTAAGCCACCCAGTCTGTGGTATTTTGTTACAGCAACCTGAGCAGACTAACACAGTTCCTCAGCCACTACCCACTCCATGTGTCTTGGGATCCCAAAGAAGTTACCAGAAGTTTGAGTGACAGAAGTCCCATTCAGACTGGATTGGCCTTGAAATCTAGACCCAAATGGAGAAGACTCTGCTATCAACAAGGGCCTGGCATTGTGGGAGAGAGGGTCACAAACACAGAAGCAAGAACTTCAGGCCCTGGCTTTTAAGGTTTAACCTTGAAAGCTCAACAGACGGTATTTGTAGGTAAAGCAGCCTTCTGATGTGGGACTCCACTGAAGAGATTTGCAACTCTCTCTACTCAAGCTTTCTCAGCATCTGGAATTGATCACCTTTACCTCTTCTTCCCGTTCAATGGCAAGGCTAACCCATTACAGCTAACCCTTGAACCGCACACCTTTGAGCCACATGGGTCTGCTTATACACAGACATTTTTTTCTGATAAATACAGTGCAGTAGTGTAAATGTATTATCTCTTCCTTATGGTTTTCTTAATAATGTTGTCTTCTCTCTAGCTTACTTCATATTAAGAATGTAGTATACAAGACATATAACATATAAAATATGTGCTAATCAAGTGTTTATGTTATCAGTAAGGCTTCCAGTCAAGAGCAGGCTATACACAGGTTATACACAGGTTTTCAACTGTGTTGGGGGTCAGTACCCTGAACCCCCACATTGTTCAAGGGTCACCTGTAGTTCCATGTATCCTAACCTTTCTGATATTTAACTTCAAAACTATTACTGTTGGTTTAAGCCACAAGGACTCCCTTACCCACCTTCAAAGATGTTCATACTTTGAAGATCCTGAAGGGTTTTTTGAAGAGTGGGTGGGAGACTTGTAGCCCTTAACACGCAGAGGACACCTGGGCCATTATGCAAATAAACTTAACCTCAGAAGATTATATCAGCATTCCAAGAGGGAGAAACCTTGTGCAACATTTATTTTGTAAGTGGTATTATTTTACCTTAATCTCAACACAGTGGAACCCACTCACCCCCCATTTGCGTGACTTAAGATGTTCTGATGTGAACTTTCAGAGGCCTGAGATAACCAGTTCCTGATGAACAAAGCACGGTGAAGTTGATACCGCACACATAAGCTTGTTGGAGGGTAAACAGGTACAAAGTTTAGTAGTGTGTGTTCACAGTCTTAAAGATGCCCGTGTCCTTGGCCTCAATAAACCCACCTAGAAATCAGTGCCAAAGATTGCATAAAGAGCTCGTATGCTTAAAGATATTCATTATATGGTTGTTGTTTTGTTTTGTTTTATTTTGTTTTTCATAATGAAAAGGAATGGAGACAATAGGGGAAAATGGAAAGTGTCCAACAGTAAATGAATAGTTATGGAAATTAAGGAATGTTATGTTTAAAAAGACTGTAATAACAAGAAAGTGCTTAAGTGAAAAGAAAAATTGTATGCCAAATTGTATTTATGGTTTTACTGCAAGTGATTTACTCAATTCCTGCTAAAAATGCATGGACTTGATAAACTAGAATGGATTACATTGCAGAATTGATTCTGGCCCTTTGGCATTTCTCTCCATGTTAGGCTGAACTAGTTTATAAGGCAGTGGTAGAAGAGTACTGGGTGGAAAAAGAAGCAAAGATAACCAGGAAAACTTTAAAGTGGAAGAGCAATGAGAGATTAGCCTGAGCAGGCATGCAAATACAATTTTTTTTAAAAGGTATTGATTAAAACAGTCCGATATTGGTGTATGAACAGACAGACAAATGGGCCAGAATACAAAGTTCAGAAATAAAAACAATACATACCAGACTGAGAAATATGATAAAGGTGGATTCTTAAATCAGCTAAATATGAATTTTATTTTAAAAAACTGTTGTTGGGAGGCGCCTGGGTAGCTCAGTCAATTAAGTGTCTGCCTTTGGCTCAGGTCATGATCTCAGGGTCCTGGTATTGAGCCCCGCATCGGGCTCTCTGCTCAGAGGGGAGTCAGCTTCTCCCTTTCCCTCTGCCAGCCTCTCTGCCTACTTGTGCGCTCGTGCTCTCTCTCTCTCTCTCTGTCAAATAAATAAATAAAATCTTTAAAAACAGACAAACAAGCCACTGTTGTTGGAACAATTAAGGCTGGTATCTGACATCTGAAAAAAGCTACAGCTGGATGCATCCCTTAAAACATATACTGGGATGACCTCCAAATGGCTCCAATATCTAGATGTAGAAATTGAAATAATAAAAACAATTGTAGAAAACATGAGAAAATTCATTTTTAGCTTAGCAGCAGTGATGGCCTTTTATGGATGACTCAAAAGATTGATAAATATGACTGCATAAAAATGAAACTTAAACATAAAAAAAAAAAACAAGCAAAGTCCAAAGACAAATTATCAACAAAGGGTAACATTTGCAATTCTTGTTGAACGTGAAGGACTAATCTCCTTAAAATATAAAAGCTCCTTAAAAAGATAGATTAAAGAAGGCCACCCACCCTGGTAGAACAGCAATAGTCATACAAGCGATTCACAGAAAAAAGAAATACAAATGGCCCTTAAACACATGAACACCCCTCAACCTCGATCCTAATAACTCAACATAGTAATTCTCACTTTATAGATTGACTAAAATCAATTAAGGGTGACAAAACACTTGGTATGTTCACATGATACCTTCGTGTGAATGTACAAGTTTATTCACTCTAGCACTCTCTGGAATAGCAAAATATTGGAAACAACCCAAGTGTCCAGTGTTTGGGAACTATTTAATAAACTATAGTTTATCCATACAATCACAGCTGTACTAAGTAAGTAAATACAAAAATAAGAACGAGGAAGTTCTCTCTGTCTTGATTTGGAAAGTTCCTTAGAATATGTTGTTAAGAGGCGCCTGGGTGGCTCAGTGGGTTAAGCCTCTGCCTTCGGCTCAGATCATGATCTCAGGGTCCTGGGATTGAGCCCTGCATTGGGCTCTCTGCTCAGCGGGGAGCCTGCTTCCTCCTCTCTCTCTGCCTGCCTCTCTGCCTACTTGTAATCTGTCTCTCTCTGTCAAATAAATAAATAAAATCTTAAAAAAAAAGAATAAAGAATAAAAAGGGGGCAGCTGGGTGGCCCTGTAGGTTAAGCGATTGCCTCTTGATTTTGGCTCAGGTCATGATCTCAGGGTCATGAGATGGAGCCCTAGGTCGGATCAAGCCTGGTGACAAGCTCTACGCTCTGCTTGTCCTTCTCTCTCTGTTCCTCTCCCCACTCTCTCGCTCTCTCTTTCAGATAAATAAACTGAGAGAGAGAAAGAGAGAGAGCACACAAGGAGGGTGAGTGGCAGGCCAAGGGAGAAGCAGGCTCCCCACCAAGCAAGGATCCCAACATGGTGCTCGATCCCAGGACCCTGGGATCATGACCTGAGCTGAAGGGAGACACTGAACTACCCAGGCACCCCAAGAATATGTAGCTGAAAGGAAAAAAGCAAGATGCAAAACAACATGGTACCTTTTTCTGAACAGCCTTATTGAAATATAATTTGCATATTATAAAATTTGCCCACTTAAAGTGTACAATTTGATCAAGTTTAGTACTAGAAATTGTGGTAAATATATTAACATAAAATGTGCCATTTTAACCACTTCAAGATTTTAATTCAGTGACATTAATTGCATTCACAAGGTTGTGTCACCATCACCATGTATTCACAAAACTTTCATCACCCCAAACAGAAAGTCTTGAATCATCAAGCAATATAATGCCTCATTCTTCCTCTGCCCAGTCCCTAATAACCTCTTTTCTACTCTCTCTGAATTTCTCCGTTCCAGGTACTTCATAAGTGGAATCAGATAATATTTGACCTTTTGTGTCTGGCTTACTGCACCTACTGTTAAGTGCAGCATAATATTTTCAAGGCTTATCCACTTGGTAGCATGGATCAGAACTCCATTTCTTCATGTAGCTAAATAATATTTCATTGTGTGGATATATGTTTTGTTTATCCATTCAGCAGTTGATGGATACTTGGGTTGTTTCCACCTTTTGGCTACTATGAACTATGCTGCTGTGAACATTGGTGTACAAGTTCTGTTCAAGTCCCTGCTCAGAATGCCACATTTTATATACCAACCTTCACTTACGGACATATATACATCCGCTTGTAGCTTGTTATCTGTGTACAGAGACACTGGGAAAATACACATGAAACTGTGGGGGAGGAAAAAATCATTTTCTCTCTATTCTTCTAGGTTCCTGGCTAAGACTCCTGGTAATAAAAAACAGATTAACAGGAGAAAAACAAACAGAAGTTTAATAAGATATATACCTCCTGTATACACTAGAGAGACCTAGGAAAATAGTAATACTCCGCCAAATGACCCAAACCATCACCTTAAATACATCTTCAGTTAAAAACAAAATATGTTGGGGAGTGGGAACTCAGATAAAGGAGGTGACCAGAAAAAACGCAGCAAAACAACGGTAAGTTGTTACACAGATTTAAGTCAGTCCCATTTCCATTGAGTTTCTTGTGATTTAGTCATCATTTTCTTCCTGGTACAGAGAGGGAAACACCCTTACCAATGGATATTCCCCTTGCACGTGTAAATTTCCCTGACAAAAGGGTAAAATCTGCTCTGCTTTCAGAGATTCTCCTGTGTTTTCAACCTCTCAAAAATAATCAGCTTGGGTGCCTGGGTGGCTCAGTGGGTTAGGCCACTGCCTTCGGCTCAGGTCATGGTCCCGGGGTCCTGGGATCGAGTCCTGCATCGGACTCTCTGCTCAGCAGGGAGCCTGCTTCCCTCTCTCTCTCTCTCTCTGCCTGCCTCTGTCTACTGTGATCTCTCTCTGTCAAATAAATAAATAAAATCTTTAAAAAAAAAATAATCAGCTCAAAATAGACCTTATGCCAAGAGGGTATTTTGGGGGTAGTATATTCTGACCCCCTTCATGTCCACTTCTGTAAGTTCCCCATGAAGTTTCACAGTCCAGAATCTGAGTTGACACATCGTTCCGTATCTCAGTGAACCAGTCTTCTAGTCCTGAGAATAAGTCAGAGTTGTGCCTCATTTCAGGAGGCAACGACACAGGTGGGCTCCCAGGATTAGGCCTACATGGTTCAAGCCCTTGGGTACTTAATAAGAAGCATTTCTCTGACAACAAAAGAAAAACAAAGGTTAATGGTTAGAACCAGTTATAAACTCAGTTTTTGAGTCCAGAGGGCAGTCAGTCAAGATTACTAGATGTTGGGCTTCCAGTGTCTTCAGATGGAGTGAGGGCAGGCAGTGGTATCCTGACAAATTTTCCTGATTTCCAGTTTGAGTGTCTCTGGGGATGTCATTATGTGTTCTGGTGAATTTTCTGAATAGCCTATATAGTAACAAGCATGAAGATTGTCTAAACATGAGTTATTGTGGGGCTTTCTCTAAAATTTATGTCCTCACTTCTCAAGGTCCCCCAAATATCCTGAGGTTCCTGGACCTTCCAGGAAGTAATCTTCCTTACTTGTTAAGGCTATTGGCAACCCAGTAAATAAGGTACCAGGCTGTTTTTTCAAGAAACTTTATTGGCTCTACAAAGTCAACCTTAGGGCACCTGGTTGGTTCAGTCAGTAGAGCATGTGACTCTTGATCTCAGGGTCATGAGTTTGAGTCCTATGTTGGATGTGGAAATTACTTAAAAATCAAATCTGGGAGGGACACCTGGGTGGCTCAGTCAGTTAAGAATCTGACTTCATTTCAGCTCAAGTCATGATCTCAGGGTCATGGGATCGAGCCCCACATTAGGCTCCCTGGCCATCACGGAGTCTACTCTCCTTCTCCTTCTCCCTCTGCCCTTGCCCCATGTACTCTCTCTCTCTCTCAAATAAATAAATTTTAATTAAAAAGTAAATAAAATCTGTTAAAAAAAGAGAGACATAAACCTTAGTGCCTTAAAACTATCTGGTCATATCTGCATCTATGCATATCATTCTCAAATATAACATTCCAATCAAAGCCTTGGTAATGTAACTGATGTTTCCAATTGTGTACTGTTACAAGGAAAACGTGTTCTTATTGAACTTATGCAAATAAGAATATTTGATAAGAATTTCATAATTATGGGAGAATAAGGTAGGGAGAAAAAGATAAATATTTCAATTCTGTTTGCAAATAACAACTTACCAAATTGCTGTAAGTCATAGATAGCTTAAGAGAGATCCCCCTAAATCGGGGAGGGGGGGTGTTGGAGAAACAGAACCTCGAATAATTAGCAATGTTTCAAACAAAAAAAAAAATCATAAAAATTATAATCATCCTCACCATTTCATTCAGCTCCATGTAATTTAATCTTGTTGATCTTGACATTTTTTCTTTTTAGCAATTTTATGAATCCATTAGAGTTCTGTGAATTCTCACCAGGTCAATAGTATGATCTGAAAGTTATCAAAAACCTATACTTGTCAGAGTTCTTTCCAAGGGATCTCTCTGAAGATGAAGCACTTCTACAAAAGCATCAGAGTAAAACAATAACTATCTGTAAATGGCAAAAGACTTAAAAACGGCTATGGTGAAAGAACTGATGAGAGTTCATTATAATGCAATTTACAAGGAAATCTGGCCGTTTCTCTGACATACAATGTATTAAAATAATAGCTGATGTGTTCTTGGAATATAGGTGAGGTCTGGTGGGGTGGTGTCTGGAGCCAGTGACCAAAAAAGAACTCTTGAGACGACTTTGGTGCAAAATAGTGGTTTTATTAAAGCACAGGGACAGGACCCTTGCTGCACCAGATTGTGAGGGATGACTGATTATATACTACGGGGTTGGGGGAGAAAAGGAAAAAGGGAAATTTCAAAAGAACTTTCATATGCTAAAGAAGACAGTCCTATGTGATATCTACAAGATACCAGAGGCCTTGCAGTTGTCAGGTTAAGGTTGTTTTCCCCTCTAGCAAGGCATTAACAGTAAGATAGTTGGGAGAGTACTGGAAGAACATCACACCTGTCCCACCCAGAAGAGGGGGGTGGGGGGAGGTTGCGGGGCTCGATCCCAGGACCCTGGGATCATGACCTGAGCCGAAGGCAGAGGCTTTAACCCACTGAGCCACCCAGGTGCCCCTGCTTCTTATATAGTTTAACATAACAAATCATCCTAATTAGTTTAATATCTCTCTTTTTATAAGTTGGAGCACAAACCCTTTTGACATATTCCAGGATCCCTCTGGAAAATCCCAAAGTCAAGGTCAAAAGACTTCTCTTAGAATTTGATCTGGGGACGTTTGTCAAAGCCATCAAAAGATTTGGTCATCTGACTGAATAGGATCACAGATCATCATGAAACAATGCTTAATTATCTACTTCACCAAAGTGACAACAAAAAATGTCAAAGGCAAAACCAAGCTGCATAGCTTGAATAAAACTTAGTTCTTTTAATATTAGGACTCAGTTTTCTTAAATAATCAAAGACCTGAAAAGAAAGGCAACATGAAGTACAGGAAATTACTTTAGTAAGACAGAAAAATCTTCACTTTCTAGGCAGATTACCTAAAAGGTAAAGAAAAACCTTTCACAATCTCTTACTAAGAGCAGACCCATAGTCTAAGAAAACTTGACTACACAAGGTTCTCTCTTTCCCAATTCCCAAATTTCTATATCCATTTAGTTTGTCTTTTATTCTTCCCTTTCCCATTCCGAAACAGCCAATCGTTCTGCTTTAGGACGAAATTACTTCCTTTGGGGGCGCCTGGGTGGCTCAGTGGGTTAAGCCTCTGCCTTCGGCTCAGGTCATGATCTCAGGGTCCTGGGATTGAGTCCTGCATCGGGCTCTCTGCTTGTCAGGGAGCCTGCTTCCTCCTCTCTCTCTCTCTGCCTGCCTCTCTGCCTACTTGTGATCTCTCTCTGTCAAATAAATAAATAAAATCTTTTAAAAAAATTACTTTCTTTTCTCTTAACAAAACCTCATCTCCATTCCTTATACCTTTTCTTACAAAAAACTCATCTACTTTCCTTACATACACAGTCGTTTCCCTTATTATTTCTAGTAGGTTTAATTACATATATTTATGAGAATTTTTAACCCTTTGAAACTGTAATTTTTAGTGAAAACTAAGAAGTAAGTTAGTGCTGGTGAACCATCTGTTACACCAACATTCTGTAGATTGGCAAACTTATAAATAGTTTCCATAATTTCTAGAAGCATAGTCTTCCTCATAGGAAATTTTTCAATGTGTCACAAGACATGTTACCGATGGGCCCAAATATCTTTAGTTCCTCTGTAATGAGAAGCCAAAAGCAGATAATCCTGTGTTCAATAACTAATGCTTCAACATTTTATCTTATTTGAGGGGCACCTAGGTGGCTCCGTTGGTTAGGCATCCTATTCTCGGTTTTGGCTCAGGTTATGATTTCAGGGTCAGGGTCATGGGACTGAGCCCTGGGTTGGGCTCTGCACTCAGCACAGGGTTTGCTTGTCCCTCCCCCTCACTTCTCTCTCCCCTCTGCCCCTCACCCTGCTCATACTCTCTCTCTTTCTCAAATAAATAAATAAAATCTTTGAAGAAAAAAAATATTTTGCTTTATTTGAAAATGATCTAGATAGCCACTGAATATTCATCATTTCACTTAGTTTAGTATAACCTTAAGGTTTCAAGTTACCAAAAAGATTTTGGAAGTTATTTTTAAATAGACATATCATAAAACATAATTATTGTTGAAAAGTTGATCTATAAACTTTTATCCTACTTATATCTATTTAATTTAGTTGTTCTTAATAATTATATTTAAATTACTCAGGAAAATTTCATGAGACATCAAACAGCTAACCATTATTTCAAGTTTTTTTTTTCCTTGCTAACAAATTCTCTAACGGGAAGGACTTGAACATAACTGATTTGATTAGTAAGTCTAGATAGAATAGAAGTTGTATGTCTGCATTATATTAAATCTTGATGACTCTGAAAACATGCCCATTTTAATTAAACCAACAAACTCAAGCTAGCTTTTACTTACTAAAGATTATCCCTGATCACATATACTTGAAAAACATTTGGGGTAGTTTCTATATTTTTGAGTTTTTGGAGTACTTAATTTATATAAATGTTTCTTTTTCTTTAAGCCAGTTTAACAGAGCACTTTATAATTAATTTTGGCAATACCATCCAGAGGGAGAAAAATCACACATCTATATCATACATAAACATACAGATGGATGCAAACAGAGATCTTATAGCTTTCGTTTTAAAATGTTAGCCGGGAGACAGGTATGATAATGCAACACTCACTCGTTTATAAAAGCACAGTTGGAGAGGGGAAAAAAAAAAAGAGCAGTTGGATCCAAACTGTGTTTCTGGCAGATGGAATAATTTAAGGTTACCTGCTCAGGTGGCTAAACTTTTTTTTACTAATATTTATTAGTAAAAGAAGAATTTTAAGGATTTTCATTCCCTAGTTTCCAAGTAGACTTTTTGTTTTGTTTTGTTTTGTTTTGTTTTGTTTTGTCGGTCTGATAAGAATTACTTCCCTGAAGTTTGCATTTCAGAGAGATGACTCAGGGTTCCAGAGAAGACCAGGTAGAACATTTGTATCTCTCCAAGGCACAGAGAAAGCATGCAAGTTTCTCCAAGAAGGACTTTGGCTTACTAAGTCCAGATTTTTTACGATATCCACAAAACTTCTGAAATGAATAAGGGAGGCTTGGGGATTGGTAAAAAGATAGATGAGCTTTGAACCCCTTCTAGAGTTGCCTTCCTATTCTTGTAAAAACTCGATTTATAAGACAAGGACATTGTTTTTAATTTCTCAAAGTATTGGGTTGCAACTTGAATGGCATGAAGGGGCTGATCCAAGTACGTTACCTTCAGTTTGCTTCCTTTAATCAACGAGAAGATTTCCAACTAAGATGGGAATGAAAAAATTAGGGGAGAAGTCCTAAAAAGAAATTCCTCTCAAACCCTGAATATCAGCTTCCAGTATAGCTAACTTCTGACCAGAGCTACTTTTAAAGAACCCTCTCAAATATTTTAATAGGCTTCAGCTGGGACAAGCAATAGATATCTCTGGTGGTATTAAACAACTTTTTTTTTTTTAAAGATTTTATTTATTTATTTTACAGAGAGATCACAAGCAGGCAGAGAGGCAGGCAGAGAGAGAGGAGGAAGCAGGCTCCCCGCTGAGCATAGAGCCTGACGCGGGGCTCGATCCCAGGACTCTGAGATCATGACCTGAGCCGAAGGCAGCGGCCCAACCCACTGAGCCACCCAGGCGCCCCAGTATTAAACAACTTTTTAAAAAAAATCTTTTTCTGTTAAACCAAAGGCATACCTATCAAATGACTCAAAACCAAAACCAATAAGCCTTCTATGGTTTACCCATGGATGCAAGAGGGGTCCCCAAAGAGGGTGCAAAAGATATTACCCTCCCAAGATCTTGGGTCACTCCCAAAGCTAACCAAAAGGAATATTCAGATAACTTCCCTGATAGCTGGCAATGGTTGGTAAGATTCTAGCTGCAAATGGGCCCAACCCACATTTCCTGTCTGGCCATATTTTTGGTGTCCCCAATCTTACAGTTGAGCCACTGACACACACAGAACCAAAAACATCCATGTCCTAGGCAAGCAGAAAAACCAAGCTAAATTCTCAGAACAGATGACAAGATAAACAGGAAAGCAATAACTGTTCTCGAGAGGGAAAGGACCAATAACAAATGGGTACCTCTAAGCCAAAGTTTAATGAGAGTCACAATCCCAAGAACTAAGTCTTAGAAATGTTTTTCACTTATGAATCTGAATTTGGAAGGGGGGACAATGCTAAAATTTTCTCTTCCTCTCTGGATTGAGCACTACAGACAGAGAGCTGACCCTGGTAAGAATTCTTAACCTTCACTGGCTTCTGCTGAAGAGGAAAAATCTATGTCCTAAGATGGCCGGCCGAGCCAGCAGGGGAGTCCTGGTCCCTGTCCCAAGGCTCTTCCGGGTTCTTCTCCCTGCTTCACTTCCCACACGTGCCAAAAGTGCCAAGTATGTGGAAGTAGAGTATAAATTACCCCGCTTGCTTGTGCTCAGGACTCAGACCTTTGGAGATCATTCTTCTCTGAGCCCACCGGTGTTAAATAAACCTCCTATCCTCCAAGGACTCTAAGTGCTGCTTTGTTCCTCTGTCAGGCAATCCAGTCCAGGTTCCACAACGTCGCCAGTTTTCTAAGATCCCATTCTGTAGGCTCTAGAACAGGTAGGGTATCTCAGCAGGACCCAACTGAATTGCCAAAACTGTAGTCGGGGAGCAATAATTTTTCTCTAGCTTTCTAGGTTCCTGAGTGAGACTCCCTATAACGAAATGATGCAGTCTGACTGGGTCCAGGGACCCAGAGAGGTTTCCCACAGAACCAGCCGAGAGGGTCCTTGGCTTTGTGCAGGATGGAAGTCAAACAGGAACTGAGAGGACGTGAGAACAGAGTTTATTGATGCATAGAGACAGAGTATAGATATAGTATAGAAAGATATAGTGTAGAGAGAGGAGAGGAGAGGAAAGGAGGAGAAAAGAGGAGGAGTCTCATTTTTGCTTGGGGTCTGGGGTTTTTATTGAGGGTGATGATCTGGCAAATGTGTCTTCTCAGTAATCCAGGAACAAAGATGAGTGTTCAGGGGCCCCCTGTAAGTCATTTATGCCCTAGAACCAGGGGTCTTGATGAGTCAGTGGTCTTGGAAAAGGTTCATAACAATCCCGCCCAATCACTCCTTAGATGTTATCTATTGTGCTGGAAAACTCCAAAGAAATCATTAGATCCTCGACCTTTACAGGGAGGACATACATTATCTATTCTATTAGGCGTGTGTGTAAGGCTGTAGTGCGGGTCATAGCAAGAACAGAAGCAGGGAAAGGAGCAAATAAAGCAGTTTTTCCTGGGGGTCCCTATAGTTTCTCTATTTCAAAAAGACAGATTAATAAGAGGAAAAACAAGGAGAAGCAGATGTTTAATAACATGTGTACATCCTGTATACATGGGAGACACCCAGGAAAGCAGTAAACACTCCCTCCAATGGCCCAAACCATCACTTTACTGTCTTCAGCTAAAGAAAACAGAAAGATGTTGTGGGCTGGGGAGGCCAGATATGGAGGATTATCAGGAAAGACACAGTAAACAAGGTTAAGTTTGTTACGTCGGTTTAAGTTAGGTGACTTCCACCATGGAGTTTCTTGTGACTTAAGAGTCATCTTTTCCTTGCTGGTACAGAGAGGGGGAAGACATTCTTACAAATGGCAATTTCCTTTATAAATGTAAATATCCCTTATGAAAGGGTAAATTCTCCGTTTTCAGAGATTCTCCTGCGTGTGTGCAGCTTCTCAAAAATAATCAGCTCAAAAATAACCCTTACGCCAAAGAGGCATATTTTGGGATGGTATGCTTTGTGGCCTTCAACACTAATAAGAGTGGCTGAGGGTGAGGAAGGAAACGAGTATGTAGATATGTAGACTAAGACTTCTTATTTGGCACACCTTTTAATCTTGTTTTCAATTTTGACCATCTTACATGTATTACCTAAGCAAAACATCCAAATCTTGTGATATTCTTAAGTTACTAACAGCAGGGTCACTACCATTACCTAAGGTAGAAACCTACCTATGGGGAGGGTGAAGGAACAAAGTAGACATGAGTAGCAAGTTACCCAGTCTCGGGGCCCCTGGGTGGCTCAGTGGGTTAAGCCTCTGCTTTCGGCTCAGGTTGTGATCTCAGGGTCCTTGGATGGAGCCCTGCATCGGGCTCTCTGCTCAGCGGGGAGCCTGCTCCCCCCCCCACTCTCTCTCTCTCTCTCTCTGCCTACCTCTTGGCTTACTTGTGATCTCTCTGTCAAATAATAAATAAAATCTTTAAAAAAAAGAAGTTACCTAGTCTCCAGTCAATGAGCTATTTCTACAAGTTCAAATTGAGTAAAGAATAATTTAGCTACTTAATTTATTCATTCAACAACGTGTATTAAGTTTTTCTTTTATGCAAAGGACACGAATATCAAATGATACTGATTATTTTTACCTCTGATGAATGTATTAAAATAATGATCCTTGTAAACAGCACGCGGCTTTGCTAATAATATTATCGTGCTCTTTTTCAAGTTACAATACTCTGGGATAGAAAATAAAATAAGCCCCATAGGAGGAGAACAGTGGTTGAAGAAAGTCGAGTGCCCAGGGAAACAAACGAAATACAAAATAAAGCTGAATTTCTCCGGTTCTGTCAGGAGTAGATAGCATTGCGGGAGAAATTAAATTTGCACTGCTTCATACCTTCTTCCAAAAAAGTAATGTTCTAATGGCTGAGGACCAGAAAAAGGAGATTCAGAAGCCATTGTCTCTTACCGTAACCAAAAAATCCCAGAGCAAGAGAAAAATCATTCATTTCTCGAAGAAAGGCACAGAAGGAATAACACGATGTTAGTAATATCACCCAGTAATTTGAAAAAAGAGAAAAGGCAGTACTCAGATCAGTAAACATACTACTATTAAAAAGTATACGGAAGAGGGATGCCTGGGTGGGCTCAGTTGGTTAAGCATCTGCCTTCTGCTCTGGTTGTGATCCGGGGCTCCTGGGATCCCACATCGAGCTCCTTGCTCAGCAGGGGAGGCTGCTTCTCCTTCTGCCTGCTGTTCCCCTGCTTGTGCTCTCTCACTCTCTGGCAAATAAGTAAATAAAATAAATATATAAAATCTTTAAAAATAAAAGTATACAGAAAAGACAATTGTTCAAGTGAGTCAGAGATGGCAAAGGAAATAACCCTCAATCAGATACAAATGCTTGAAGTCATAGATAAAATTCATTGCAGCATCTGGCTAATCAGAGGCAGTCCAAAGTTCGTTGGTGGTTCCCAGGAAAACTCCTTCTGTGGCTTTATCATTTCTGGCTAGGTTTTCTATAACTCAACACACTTCCTCAAGGGACTAAAAGCAAACACGTGGTCCGTGCAGTCAGCCCTGAGTACGTCAGGAGACGGGAAGGCTGCCAACAGCCCATTCCCCAATGTATATCTTCCTACCCATAAGCAGATTTCAAAATAACATTTCTCACTCCAGAATATCTAGCACATTCTGACAGTTCACGAAAACGGTGAAATTGGATCTGTTCTCGGGGGGTGCTTTGAGAAGGTATTTCTTGCAAAACTTCTGAGACCCTACCTTCAATAGAGAAATATCCAGAACATCAGACCATTAAAAACAAACATATAAGACAAAACAAAAGAAGACCAGTGTTGCCAGCAATCTGCTGTGCCACAATCATCTGGCGGTGTCTCCAGGGTCAGGAGCTAAATGAGATGTTGCCCCACTCAGGGCAGGCAGCCAATTCCCTTTTTCTGGATTCGAACCCTTTCCCAACTAGGGGTGTGTGTGTGTGTGTGTTTCAGCCATTGTCATCCGCACTTGGAAGGACAAATATTAAGAAGGATGTTTGCCTAGAGACTGATACAACCTCAGGGTCTTTATTCACTTATAAATGCATCTGAACATTTCACAGATGGAGGTGAGGGGAGAGGGTAGGTGGGAGGAGGGAGGTGAGCTTTGCGGGTTTACTCTCAGAGTTGAAAAAGTCATCTTGGAGAAAACGCTGATCCCTCAGTTCTACAAGGTGCAATTAGTAGAGTTCATTTCCATCCTCTCGTAGTCAATTATTCTAGCACTGGATGACTTTTAAAAATCATTGCAAGCATTAAAAAAAAATCTGACTTAGTGCAATTATGTTTCACTTTCATTTAAGAGGGTAGTTAGCAGCTTTTTTTTTTTTTTAAGTAAGCTCTACGCCCAATGTGGAGCTTGATTGAACTCATGACCCCGAGATCAAGAGTTGCATGCCAGTAAGGTTCCCCAAGCAACTTGTTTTTATCAGATATTCTACTTTGGTGGAGGGGCAGCTTTTAATTCTTTTTTGCATAAAGATACATGTAAGGTGAGACACCCGGCTGACTCAGTCAGTGGACTGTGACTCTTGATATCAGGGTCATGAAAGAGCCCCGTAAGGTAGCATTCTTTTTATTACTGAAAAATGAAAATGATAAACATAGTAATCCACTGATTTAAAAAAGCCATTTTAAAGCAATCTTAAAGTTGTTTTAAAGCCATTCTGAAGCAAATGTATGGCTTTTAAATGACTAGGTGAAGTGTTTACATGGGATTTTTATCTCATTTATGATTTTCCCTATTTCCCAAATTTTCTATGACATAACTTAAAAAAAACTTTTTTAAGCAAAGTTAGATGTGCCTATAACCTAATAGTCATTACTACAAAGAACAGCAGTCTCCCAAGCCCACAAGCCCGTATCTTCAGAGGCAAAAACTGTCTTTTTTTAAAAAATGTAATTTAATTTTTTCTAAGATTTTGTTTATTTCCTCGAGAAAGAGAGCAATCGAGAAAGAGATGAGTGGGGGTCAAGCGGGGGGGTCAGGAAGGGGGGTGGGGCCGAGAGAGAAGGAGAAGCAGACTCCCCGCTGAGCAGGGCCCTGAGATTAGGACCTGAGCAAGGGGCAAGGCTTAACTGACTGAGCCACCCAGGCACCCCTCAATTCTTTAACTGACTGATTTGGCATGTACCTCAAGATATCCAAAAATTTTTAATTTTGTAGTTTCAGGGCCTACCTATTGTTGGGTCCCCAATGTTGGGTCCCCCAATAATGGGTCTGTGATTAAAGGAGCGAGACTGATACAAAGCGAAGGTCAAGCAAAGCTTTATTTCACGCCAAGCATCGAGAATCAAACCGACCGGACCGGGCCACGCCTCTTACAGAGAGGGTGACCCCTCCCTGCCTCACAGACTAACTTTTATAGAGCAAAGGCCATGTGGTTGAGCCTGGCCACGATAAGTGGCGAATGAGATTGTAACACACAGAGAAAGCTGCACAGTCATGCTACGTCACACACGGGTGGCCAATTGAACTACAATTCACCCCATAGTAGACATTTGAACTAGCGTATCACCTTGGTAAGAATTGGCACCCAAAAGGCGGGGCCCACACTTCTTGGTAGCTAGGGAGACAGTATGCGCACTCTACTGATTGGATGTCTCCACCTGACCCGACTTATCCCTGCATTCGGACTGTTATCTCCACCTGACCTGACCCGCCCTTGTATTTGGGCTTTGTTACCTGGGACTGGTTTCCCGGACTTGCTTTTAAATAAGTTCCCCTGGGCGGGGAGCAGGGTCAATTTAGGTTTTACTGCATAAACAACAAGATGGCTGTTCAACCGAGGTGGGGCCACTCTGGCTAAATAGGCCCTTACACCTATCAATTTCTCTCTCTCTCTTTTTTTTTTTTTAAAGATTTTATTTATTTATTTTACAGAGATCACAAGTAGTCAGAGAGGCAGGCAGAGAGAGAGGGGGGGAAGCAGGCTTCCCACTGAGCAGAGAGCCCGATGCGGGGCTTGATCCAGGACCCTGAGATCATGACCTGAGCCAAAGGCAGAGGCCTAATCACTGAGCCACCCAGGTGCCCCTCAATTTCCCTCTTTAAAAGAGGATTTACCTCTTTCACACAGGCATGCCTCCCTTCCCAGGATGGCCATTTTCACAATATAGTTACACTGTCATTTTGCCTATATCGATTATGGCTTTGTAAATCCTGCCGATCACCAAGCCACGTTTTACATGTTATTGGGATACAGACAAAGGATACTCTTTGTTTTACGATTTGAAGGAAAAAAAATATTTACACTGGCCGCTTTGGAAATGTAGGTACCTCATCTGTACACTGTATTACTCAAAGGCTGGGAATTTAGGAGAGATTTTTGGCTGACCATCCATCTAGCACATTTCTGGCACTCAGGAAGCATTGTAGAATGATTAAACACAGGCGCTCAAGTGACAAGTTCACTCTGTTCAAGACCTTGATTATTTGACTGAGGTACATTATGTGAGCAGGCCATTTGAAGTCATCAAAATAGTCTTTGCTGACCTTATCAGTGTGTCAAAGACCTTTTCTTGGTAATCACATTCATTGTTTCTTAAACTCACATGAGCACCTTTCCCCCCAGAACGGAACATGCTTCACTATAAAAAGAGCAGGCTTCTAATTTTCTAATACTGCTCATTTCTTCACACACGATGCTGGAAAAAAAAAAAAAAAACCCACCACCAACAACACAAAAAAAAAACAAAACAAGATTTAACAACATGCAGAGCTTTCGCTTTTCTTGAAACACACAGAGTCAGGTGGTTTGCTTGTTTCCCATGGATTATTTTCTGGAAATACGGCAGGGTATGAATTGGCATCAGGTTGAACCTGCTCCAGGTACACCTCTCGCTTTGCCAGGCTACATGGTGGCTCATCAGATGAACAAAACAGCTCTGCTCCTATAGCATGACTTCTCAGTTATAATCCAAACAATCTGCCATCCAGCCCTTCCTTTTCCGATATGCGCGACATATTTGCTAAGCGCTGAGTCATACTTGGCACTTCCATGATTTCACCTCACTGTAAAGCAAAATATCAACCTAGTGCGTGATATAATTTTTGCCAGTAGCAGATCTGTTTTTTCTTCGAGCTTAATATATAGCATCAATTTTGAGTTTGCTTTTTCATGTGTGTGTTGGCCACGAGGACAACTTGGAATCATGACTCTTTGGGTTTGTCTTTTCTCTGTCTTTATATATAAAATTAATAATTCATGTAATGGGAAGCAGTATTTCATGCTCGTCTTGAATACACACAGTCAATTTACCAGGGAGGTCATTCTGTTTGATTTGAAAATGACAGTGTTTTCAATGTCTTCCTCCCACTATTTAACAAAATTACATAATAGACTACACTCTGGGGGGCTTTTAAACAGATCACAGGTCCAATAAAATCCAATCTTCAGATATTTTTCATTATACTTTCGATTCAAACTATTCTTTTTCAACAATTTGTCAGAAATCCTGACTAACAGATTCACTTTGCAAGCATCTCCAGATTCACAGGAAATATTAAACTAGAGCCTGTTGATTATGACCGTTTTCATCACTGCTTTTCAATGAACCACTTGTGAGTCATTGACCCATTTAGGTGAATTGTGCATCCGACATAAGCACGCGACGGTAACCGTGAGAAAATGCAAATTTAACCAATGTGCTCAATAGCCTGGAAACAATATGAGATAATATTAGCCAAGGCCAAGAACACAGCTAACTTAATGTTAGCCTCCACAAAGCTATGAAAGTGGTGCTTGCAGAATTTATGTTTAGCCAAAGGTACACAAGCTCAGAAACTGAGGGAAAGCATGCCCGCAGCCAAAGCTGAGGGCTAGAAAGGAGGCTGGGCCCACACCGCAGGTTGCTGAGAGAATGAGCACATTAAGAGCACATTAAAAGGGGCGCCTGGCTGGCTCAGTGGGTTAATAAGCCTCTGCCTTCGGCTCAGGTCATGATCTCAGGGTCCTGGGATCGAGTCCCGCATCGGGCTCTCTGCTTGTCAGGGAGCCTGCTTTCTCCTCTCTCTCTCCCTCTCTCTCTGTCTGCCTCTCTGCCTACTTGTGATCTCTCTCTGTCAAATAAATAAAATATTTTTATTAAAAGGACTTGGGCCCTCTTGTTAGTTGCTCCTTGTGCTAAGGTGTGGAGTTTTCCATTGCTTCATTAACAGCCTTTCGCAATGTTAACAATTGTCAAGCTAACATGGTACCTGGACCACTGCAGGAAAGTCAACCTTCTGCAGGATCTGCTCAAGGATCTTCCCTGCTTACCATGCCTCCGTCCCCCAGCTACAATAAAAAGGCAATACTCATTTAAAAAAAAAAAAAGACCCCTGTGAAAATGATGATCTTATATTTCAAATATGACAAAAGTGGATGAATGACATTGTTTCATTGTTTTTTCTTTCTTTCTTTAAAAGATTTTATTTATTTATTTGTCAGAGACAGAGAGAGAGAGAGAGAGCATGAACAGGGGGTGCTGCAGGTAGAGGAGGAAGCAGGCTCCCCACTGAGCAAGGATCCCAAAGTGGGACTTGATCCCAGGACCCTGGGATCATGTCCTGGGCTGAAGGCAGATGGTTAACCAATTGAGCCACCCAGGCATCCTTTTCTTTTTATTAGAGAGAGTGAGTGTGTGCACACACACGCACACACACGTGCGCACGGGCATGTGGGAGGAGGGTTAGAAGGAGAGGGAGAGACAGACTCTCAAGTAGGCTCCACTGCCCAGCCCAAAGCCCGATCTTGCGACCCTGAGATCCTGACCTGAGTCAAAATCAAGAGTCAGATGCTTAACTGACTGAGCCACCCAGGCGCCCCTCATTATTTTTCTCCTGAAGCCAGCATACCATCCACAGACACACTACAGTCCTGCCATCCTCTTGTTTTCCAGGCATCTTCAGTGGCCTACAATGCACACTTGAGAAGCACTGCACTACAGTGTTTTAATTCATACTTTTCTCATTTTCCTTTCCTCCTTTTTTTTCCCCACCTAAGTTGAGGTAGACAATACAGAGCATAAAAAGATGTCTGGGGAGACTATTGAGGAGGTTTAAGAAGGTCCTCTTTGAGGGAAAGGAGGAAATTAGTGGGCACCATGTCAAGGTGAGACAGGGAAACTGAAGAGATTCCATGAAAAAAAAAAAGCTGTGTTTTTTTTTTTTCCCCTTTGCTCCTTTTCGTGCTTCTGTTTTTGCTAGGACCTGCACCCCTGCCTTAATATGTTTTAATATATGTCCACCTTGTAAAGGTTGAAGACCTAATGATTTCTTTGGAATCTTTCGGAACCATAGATAATATCTAAGGAGTGACCAGGCATCACCACTGACTCCAAACACCTTGATGTCAAAGACCTCTGGCTCCAGGGCATAAGTGATTTATGGAGGACACCTGAACACTGTTCCTTATTCAGCCAGTTCTGGATGTCTGAGAGGACACGTCCACCAGATCACGATGCCTGAGAAGACACGTCCACCGGACACCATCCTCAATAAAAACTCCAGGACCTCAAGCAAAGATCAAACGTTCTCCTTTCCCTTTATGAGTCTTCCAGACACTCCATTTCTATCTGGTCTCTCTATATCTTCAGTAAACTCTGATCTCACTTCCTGCTGGCCCGCACTTGATTTCCATCACGTGTGAAGCCAAGGATCCTCTTGGCTCGTCCTGCGGGAGTCCCCTTGGGTCCTCAGACCTGGCCTTCCTGGAGCTGACTTGGAGAAAGCAAGCTTACGTAGTGTGCCCCCCACCCCCGGCCCTGCCTTCCATTTTCCGGCTACAAGTGAGACCGGGACCTCAGTGTTAACTCAGTTCCATCTCCTCCTTTTACAGATGAAGAACCCGAGTTTCAGTGGATTTTTTAATGATAAATTTAAATGATAAATGTTAACGATAAATATTTAATGATAAATGTGGTGGATACCTACATGAATGGCCCCCGATGAATCACAGCTCCTGGTGTCCGGGCCCTAGCATAGACTCTCACATTTATTCTAGGTTTCACTGCGTGACTCGCTTTGACCAACTGGACATCAGCAAATGTGACAGGAGTAGAAGTTTATTAAGCCCTTATGCACTGGGTCTTATTCTCTTGGAACCCTGATACTCCTGTGCTGAATTATCTGGAGGATGCTTTTAGGTAATGAGCCTCTGTGATAGAAACAAGGCAAAAGGGCCCATAGCGGCCACCGAGCTGAAAGCAAACGGGCTCATTTAACTGGCCAATTACAACTAGGCACAGTTCCTAAGATTACCAAAAAAGGGAAAATTCCGTAAGTCCCCATACTCCCTCACTCTGCCCTGTAACTGTGGTCGCTCACTACTGCCTTGTGGCAGATGGTCTCTCCTTCGCCGTCCTGCCTGCCGCTCCCTTACAGTTCATTCAATAAACTTCTGTTTGGTTCTACCTGGGGTGAATTCTTTCACCTCCTGCACCACCAGCCCCCACCCAACTGGGACGGTCCACATTTGGTGCACCCCCCACATTCCCATCGGAGCAGCCCACAAATCATTAAGCTGTGGAGAAGCCCGGGTGAAAGGCCACATGGAGGTGAGTTCAGAGGCTCCAGTCCACAGCCTGCAACAATGGCCCAACTTGTAAATGAGGCCATCTTGGACATCACAGCCCCAGCGGAGCCTCCAGCAGCATGAGTAACTCAGACCACACCAGTAGAAGAACTGGTCAGCCAACGCACCGAATCAGGAGAAATAATAAATCATTGTTGTCTTAATCCACTAAATTTTGGGTGATTTGCTTCACAGCAGGTTTTTAAAAAAAAATATTTTATTTATTTACCAGAGAGAGAAAGCACGAGCAAGGGGAATGGCAGGCAGACTCCCTGCTGAGTAAGGAGCTGGATACAGAACTCGATCCCAGGACCCTGAGATCAGGACCAGCAAAAGCTCAACCAACTGAGCCACTCAGGCATTCCCCAGCAGGTTTGTAATGTGGATTCCTCTCAGTGCAGTCTCAGGGCTGATAAGTGTCTCTTTTGCAGGTGATTAAGAGTCAGAGCCTGCTTTTAGGCAAATGGGGGGGGGGGTAGGGCAGAGAGCCTGTTTCTGGTACCTGCTATTTCTCAATTGTCTTCAACTCAAAATAATCCAAAGTGGCATATTTTCAGGAAGGCATATTCTAGTCCCCTGTACATGTACTATGCGTAGAAGAGTGCCTGGCACCAGTATCCAATTCATATCTGTGAGTCTTAGTATTAGAGTTTTTGTATTGGTAATCACCCTTGGAAGGTACTTGGCGCATAAATAGTACTTGATAAATACGTGGTAGCTATCGTAACTTGTTTTCCAAACTTTTATGGTACCTTCCTTTCTTTCCTTCCTCCCTCCCTTCCTTCCTTCTTTTCTTCTTTTTTTTTTTTTTAAATAATCTTATTTTTGGGACGCCTGGGTGGCTCAGTGGGTTGAAGCCTCTGCCTTCGGCTCAGGTTATGATCCCAGGGTCCTGGGATCGAGCCCTGCATCAGACTCTCTGCTCGGCGGGGAGCCCGCTTCCCTTTCTCTCTCTCTGCCTGCCTCCCTGCCTACTTGTAATCTCTGTCTGGCAGATAAATAAATAAGAATCTTTAAAAAAAATCTTATTTTTAAGTGTGCTCCATGCCCAAAGTGGGGATCGAACTCACAACCCTGAGATCAAAAGTTGTGTGCTCTACTAACTGAGCCAGCCAGCACCACTGCCCCCCTCCTTCCCGCTGTCTTCTGCAGCTGTTATTATGTTGCCATTATTTATATACATCCTCTACTTGCCAGAGGGTGTAGGCCCTCCATATTGATGGGTTATCTGACTACATGTTTGTAAGACATTACAGTTTCTGTGTTGAGAGACTATTAGACGGTGAGCAAATATTATCTTTAACAGCAGCCTTCCTTATAAGAGAGAATATGGTAGGTGCTGGCCCTCCTTTAACGCAGTACAAGCCACTGTACTAAGTAGATGTCCATTAAAACTAATAGCAGTTCCAACCCACAGATTTCTTCCTTTGTCAGACACTTAGAAACTTATTAAATAATTGTTTCCCTCTTTGGCGGTGGCACCATATTCTAACTATTTATAGTTTGATGCTCTGCATATTTCTCTGTCTAATCCAACTTCTATAAGAAATACATCAAATATGGTGGTTGGTGTCTGGTCAGCTCAGTCGGTAGAGCACGACGACTCTTGATCTCGGGGTTATGATTTCAAGCCCACATTGGGTGGAGAGATTACTTAAAAATAAAATCTTTTTTAAAAAGGAAAAAAAATGCTTCGAGTATGCACAGGCAAAAATTTCTTCAAAAAATTTATATTAACATGTGATGAAGAAAATTCAAAAAGCAATGGAATTTCAAATCAGAACTGACGTTGAATGTCACGCTGTTTTGCTGTTTTTTTTTTTGTTTTTTTTTTTTAAAGATTTTATTTATTTATTTGACAGACAAAGATCACAAGCAGGCAAAGAGAGAGAGAGAGAGAGAGAGAGGAGGAGGAGGCAGGCTTCCCACCGAGCAGAGAGCCCGACATGGGGCTCGATCCCAGGACCCTGGGATCATGACCCGAGCCGAAGGCAGAGGCTTTAACCCACTGAGCCACCCAGGCGCCCCGACGCTGTTTTGCTTTTAACACAACAAGATGTTTGGTGTTTTCAATAAACGCCGACTGCCTAGTGACAACAGATGTAATAAACACAGAAAATCCAAAGATCCATTTTGTCACCGTGAGTTTAAGATTATAAACAAATTAAAAGGATGTTGTATCCGGCTCCTGAGAAGGCAATAGTAACACTTCGCTTATTAGGATAAAGAATTTCATTCTCACCCAAAGGAAAAATGAAATTAAAACTCCAATACAATGACAACATTTATATCAATGGATTCTCCACTTTACACCAATGCATGTATAAGTGTACACACAGCTATAACCACAATCCAGACAGCAGCTGGGAGACTGGGGAGTCAAGAGCCTGGAAGGAATTACAGAAACCCATCCAAAACGCTCTACAGGCTCACCTACTGAAAGATGGCCTGATTTAACAGTACAGCAATGAAAAACAAACAGACAGGGCCCCTGCCCTAAAGGGATTAGAGGCTGCAAAATGTAAGCAGAGATGTCTCACGTGTTATTAATAATGTCAGAAAATTAAACGAAACCATCTACCATTGCAAAAGATTGCTTCCTGCATAGCAGTAGCTTATGATGTAAGACTGTTGTTTATTAACCTACATAAAAGGTTTATATTTTCTATTAGACACTCCTACTTTTTCATTTTTATGAGATTTGATTATGTTGCTCCACATTGTTTGTACAGTATACGTTGCTGTTCAATTTCCTTCTTGTGTGTGAGGTTTTGTTTTGTTTTTGTTTTAAATAGAAGAAGTAAATTTTTGCAGATAAAGATTAAGACCTCTGTTTCTCACCCAGTTATGGCACATAGATTCTAGGATGGGCCTCCATGATCCCCATGTCCCGTGGATGCCCTTGCCCTTAAGAGTGGGTGGGACTTGGGGCACCTGAGTGGCTCATTTGGTTAAGCGTCTGCCTTTAGCTCAGGTCATAATACCAAGGTCCTGAGATCAAGCCCCCACATTGAGCCCCACATCGAGCCCCACATCGGACCCCTTGCTCAGCTTCTCCCTCTCTCTGCCACTCCCCTTGCTTGTGCTCTCTCTCTCTCTCTTTCTCTAAAATAAATAAATAAAATCTCAAAAAAAAAAAAAAAAAGAATGGGTGGGACCTGTGATCTGCTTCTGAACTAACAGATTATGGCAGACATGATGGGAATCCACTCCCGTGGTTACATTACATTATATGATTCCATCTTGCTAAGTCAACTCTCTACACAAGTCCTTCTCTCCCACTGCTGGCTTTGAAGAAGGAAGTTGCCACGAATCCTACAGTCCCAAGGAATTACATGTTCCAACACCATGTGAGTGTGGAAAGGAATGCTTCCATAGCCAAGCCTCCAGTTAAGACCCTTGTCAACACCTTGACTACAGCTTGTAAGACCCTGAACAGAGGACCCACTTAAGCCTTGCCCAGACTTCTAACCCACAGAAACCATGAGATAGTAAACCTATATCATTTGAAGTCACTAAATTTGTGGCAATGACGTTATATATAAATAAATACCTGATCCCATCTCCTCCCACTCCAAGTAGAAGAACCACCAGGAATTTGGTATATGTCCTTGTCCCCATGTTTAAATAACTTTCCTCCATACATGCTTACTGATGTACAGTCTACACTGTTTGCCATAGATTGAAGTTTGTGTCTCCCCCTCCAACCCAAATTCACATGTTAAATCCTAATCCTCAACGTGATGGTAATAGGAAGTGGGGCCTTTGGTAAGTGATGAGGTCATGAGGTGATGAGGTCATGATCCCTCATTAATAGAATCAGTGCCCCTTTTTTCATTAAAAGAGACATGAGAGAGCTCCCTCACCCCTTCCACTAGTGAAGACATGGTAGAAAACATCTAAAAACCCGAAAGTAAGTTTTCAAATGCCAAATCTACCGGTACGTTGATCTTGGATTTAACCAGCCTTCCGAACTGTTTATAAGCTATGCTACCCAGCCTGTGGTACTCTGTTACAGCAGCCCAAATGCACTAAGACACTACTGTTTCATGAATTCTTGGATTTACATAAATGGTATCACACTGTACATGGTGCGCAACTGGCATTTTTCTCTCAATATATTTTTGAGGTACATCTATATGCTTCATAATACAAGTACACTACATTTGTTTATCCATTCCATTATTGATGGACACTTACCTGGTGTATGTATCTCCTCTCAACTTTGTATGTAGTGATGTCAGTACCTAGCAATCAGCCACAGTTTATTTACTCCAGAGAAATGGGCAAATGCTAGAAAACAGGACTTTTTTTTATTTCTCTAGAGAGCCGGTGATCATATCTTTATCAGCACACCACTGCATATCCTGGTGTTTGTGGGGAGAGTCTCTCTAGGTTATAGTCCTAGAAATCAAATTTTTGAATCTTAGGAAATTGACATTTTAAATTTTACTGTATGTGGTTGAAGTGTCCTGGAATATGTTTGTACCATTTCTCTTCCCACCACCAGTGTGAAAGTTCATTTTTTCCCCAATTCTCACCAATACTTGGTAGTTATTTTTGTCAAACTGATGGGCTTGATTTTTGTTTGTTGTTAACAGTCTAATTGGGTTATAGTTGAAATATAATAGATTGCATGTATTTTGTATGCAAATTGACAAGTTTTAATATGAATAGGCACCCCCCAAACCATCACTATATCCTGACAAGCAATAATCACCAAATCTACCATCCCTGAAAGTTTCCTTGTGCTGCTCCTTTGTTATCTGCCTCTCTCTCTCTCCCTGTCCCAAACTGCAGCCAATCATTGATCTGCTTGATATTACTATTAATTACTTTGCATTTTCTAGAATTTATATGAATGGAATTATACAGTATGTGCTTTTTTTTTTTCGTCTAGCTTCCTTCACTCAGCATAGTAATTATAAGTCTCATTCATGTTGTTGGTTGTAGCTCATTTATTTTTATTGCTAACTAGTATTCCATTGTATGGATATATTATGATTTCTTTATCTGTGTATGTATCCATGGATAATTGGGTTGTTACTAGCTTTTGGCTTTTTGAATAAAGCTTCTATGTGCAACTCTTTATATGGACATAAGTGTTTGTTTCTCTCGGGAAAATGCCTAAAAATGGTGTTACTGAGTCATACAGTAGATGTAGATTTAATTTTGTAAGAAATTGCCAAACTGTTTTCCAAAGTATAATTCAACACTCCCCCCAACAGTATATGAGAATTACAGGTGTCCTCATCCTTGTCAACACTTAATATTGTCAAATTTTCTTTCTTTTTTCCTTTCTTTTGCATTTTAGACATCCTAATATGTGTATAGCAATATCTCATTGTGATGTAGTTCGTACTTTTGTCATGACTAATGATTTTGTACATCTTTTCATGTGTTTCTTGGCCATCTGTGTATTTTTTGATGAACTATCTGTTCAAACATTTTGCCTATTCTTTTATTGAGTTGTTTGTCTCCTCATTCTTGAGTTTGAGAGTACTTTATATATTCAGAATACAAGTCCTTTTCGAATATGTGATTTCCAAATGCTTTCTCCCAGTCTACGACTTGTGTTTTCATTCTTCTGTTAGAGTCTTTTGAAGAATAGAAGTTCTTAATTTTGATGAAATATATCAATTTTTTCTTGTTGTTTGGCTTGTGCTTTTGGTGCTGCATCTAGGAAATTTTTTCCTAATCCAAGCTCACGAATATTTTCTTTTATTTATCTTCCAGGGGGAAAAGATATTAGAAGACAGTGGGGGGACATCTTTAAGGTATTGGAATGTTATGTCCAGTGAGAATATCTGTTAAAAACTAAGACCAAATGAGGACTTCTTTGAACTTATCACCAGCAGGTCTGCACTACAAAAAATGTTAAAGAATGTCCTTTGGGCCAAAGGGAAATGATAGTAAATGGAAACTTTGATCTATATGAAAGAATGAAGAACACTACAGATGATATATATATTGGTGGGGATGTATTAGTTTTCTGTTGCTGCTGTAACAAATGATCACAAACTTAGCAGCTTAAAACAACAGAAATGTATTATTTTGCAGCTTTCACATATCAGAAATCTGACACAAGTCTCATTGAGCTAAAATCAAGATATTGGCAGGGTCGTGTTCTTTCTGGAGGCCACAGGGAAGAATCAGTGTCGTTCCTGACTGTCAGTGTGGGGCTACCTTTAGCACTTAGACTTCTCTTAGATACTTGTGCTGAGCCCCGTATATCTCAGAATCCTTCTCACACTACCATTTCTCTAACTCACTCTTTCACTTCCCTCTTTTACTTGTAAGACTCGTGTGATTAGGTTGAGCCTACTTAATAATCCAGGAAAATTTCTTCAACTCAGAGTCCTTATCCTTAATCATATCTGCAAAGTCCCTTTCAAAATGTAAGGTAACATCTTCACAGGTTCTGAGGATTAGGATATGGACATTTTTGGGGGGGCTATTATTCTGCTTATTATGGTGGTAAACATGAAAGACTGTTTTCTTACTATTTAAATAACTTTAAAATATAATTGACTGTTTAAAACAAAAGTAAAAATAGCATGTTGTGGGCTTTATCACATGTAAAAGTAAGATATATGACAACAATAACACAAAAGCCTGGAGGGGAGAAATAGAGGTGTAAAGTAAGGTTCTAATACTGTATGTGAAGTGGTATACCAAATGTACTGAAGAGAGACAGTGCTAAGTTAAGTGAGGTTTCCAGTTTTAGCTAATATGAGAAATGTACATCCTTGTGGATTTCCCATTATATATATGAATAAAGTCTTCTTAGGTTCCTATCAATGAAAGGAATTTCTAAGCTCAGAGCATGTGCATATTTAACTTCACTAGAAATTGCCAAAGTGATTTTATTCATTTATAATTTTATTAGTAATGGATGAGAATGCCTATTTTATCATGACCTTTCTTGGTGTTGTTAGATTGTACAATTTTCATCAACTTCATGGTTACAAATATAATATTTTATTTTTGTTTTATGTATTAAGCATTTTCTTATACCCTTTCGTATGCTTTTTGATCATTCATGTTTCCTCATCTATGAAAGGCCAATTGCTCTTTTTGACTTTTATTTTTCTTAGGGTTAGAGGAATTCTTTTTGTATCTGTATATTGATCCTCAGTCAGTTATATAGATGGTAAATAACATTTTCTTAGTCGTTGACTTCTTTTTTTCATTTTGTTATGGGCCCTTTTTATATAGATTTTTAAAATTTTAATGCAGTCAAATTTATTGATATTTTCTTTGATTGTTTGTATTTATTTTATGTCTTGCTGAAGAAACTCTACAATTTCTCTTGAAAGTTTAAAAGGTTTTCTTCTCACATTTAGCCCTTTAATTCACCTGTTTAACTTAATTTAATTTAATTCCCTTGTTTAAGCATCAAATAGGTTTTTATTCCCATTTGTCCCAGTCATCCCAGGACCAGACCAGCCTTTCACTGTTGATTCCTTTTTTATCTTTTTCATTTTTTAAGTAGGCTCCACACTGTGGAGCCCCACACACGGCTTAAACTCATGACCCTGAGATCAAGACCTGAGCTCAGATGAAGGGTCAGATGCTTAACCAACTGAGCCACCCAAGGACCCTTTATTGTTGATTTTCTTTCTTTTTTTTTGTTTTTTGTTTTTTGTTTTTTTTTAATGTTCTATTTCTTGACTTGTTTCTTTTCTTTTCTTTTTTTTTTTTAAATAAACATATAATGTATTTTTATCCCAAGGGGTACAGGTCTGTGAATCACCAGGTTTACACATTTCATAGCACTCACCATAGCACATACCTTTCCCAATGTCCATAACCCCACCACCCTCTCCCGACCCCCCTCCCCCCAGCAACCCTCAGTCTGTTTTTTGAGATTGAGTCTTTTATGGTTTGTCTCCCTCCCGATCCCATTTTCTTTCATTTTTTCTTTTCCTACTCCCCAAACCCCCCACGTTGCATCTCCACTTTCTCATATCAGGGAGATCATATGATAGTTGTCTTTCTCCGATTGACTAATTTCGCTAAGCATAATACCCTCTAGTTCCATCCACATCGTCGCAAATGGCAAGATTTCATTTCTTTTGATGGCTGCATAGTATTCCATTATATATATATATATACCACTTCTTTATCCATTCATCTGTTGATGGACATCTAGGTTCTTCCCATAGTTTGGCTATTGTGGACATTGTTGCTATAAACATTCGGGTACACGTGCCCCTTCAGAGCACCACGTTTGTATCTTTAGGGTATATACCCAGTAGTGCAATTGCTGGGTCATAGGTAGCTCTATTTTCAGCTTTTTGAGGAACCTCCACACTGTTTTCCAGAGTGGTTGCACCAGCTTGCATTCCCACCAACAGTGTAGGAGGGTTCCTCTTACTCTGTATCCTCGCCAGCATCTGTGATTTCCTGACTTGTTAATTTTAGCCATTCTGACTGGCGTGAGGTGGTATCTCATTGTGGTTTTGATTTGTATTTCCCTGATGCCGAGTGATATGGAGCACTTTTTCATGTGTCTGTTGGCCATCTGGATGTCTTTTTTGCAGAAATGTCTGTTCATGTCCTCTGCCCATTTCTTGATGGGATTATTTGTTCTTTGGTT
>NW_019154107.1:25259482-25290608 GCF_002288905.1 Enhydra lutris kenyoni
TGATTTGTATTTCCCTGATGCCGAGTGATATGGAGCACTTTTTCATGTGTCTGTTGGCCATCTGGATGTCTTTTTTGCAGAAATGTCTGTTCATGTCCTCTGCCCATTTCTTGATGGGATTATTTGTTCTTTGGGTGTTGAGTTTGCTAAGCTCTTTACAGGTTTTGGATACAAGCCCTTTATCTGATATGTCGTTTGCAAATATCTTCTCCCATTCTGTCAGTTGTCTTTTGGTTTTGTTAACTGTTTCCTTTGTTGTGCAAAAACTTTTGATCCTGATGAATTCCCAATAGTTCATTTTTGCCCTTGCTTCCCTTGCCTTTGGCGATGTTCCTAGGAAGAAGTTGCTGTGACTAAGGTCAAAGAGGTTGCTGCCTGTGTTCTCCTCAAGGATTTTGATGGATTCTTTTCTCACATTAAGGTCCTTCATCCATTTTGAGTCTATTTTCGTGTGTGGTGTAAGGAAATGGTCCAATTTCATTTTTCTGCATGTGGCTATCCAATTTTCCCAGCACCATTTGTTGAAGAGGCCGTCTTTTTTCCATTGGACATTCCTTCCTGCTTTGTTGAAGATTAGTTGACCATAGAGTTGAGGATCTATTTCTGGGCTCTCTATTCTGTTCCATTGATTTATGTGTCTATTTTTGTGCCAGTACCATACTGTCTTGATGATGACAGCTTTGTAATAGAGCTTGAAGTCTGGAATTGTGATGCCACCACCTTTAGCTTTCTTTTTCAATATTCCTTTGGCTATTTGGGGTCTTTTCTGGTTCCATATAAATTTTAGGATTATTTGTTCTATTTCTTTGAAAAAACAATGGATGGGATTTTGATAGAGATTGCATTAAATGTGTAGGTTGCTTTAGGTAGCATAGACATTTTCACAATATTTGTTCTTCCAATCCACGAGCATGAAACATTTTTCCATTTCTTTGTGTCTTCCTCAGTTTCTTTCATGAGTACATTATAGTTTTCTGAGTATAGATGCTTTGCCTCTTTGTTTAGGTTTATTCCTAGGTATCTTATGGTTTTGGTGCAGTTGTAAATGGGATTGACTCCTTAATTTCTCTTTCTTCTGTCTTGTTGGTGTAAAGAAATGCAACTGATTTCTGTGTATTGATTTTATATCCTGACACTTTACTGAATTCCTGTACAAGTTCTAGCAGTTTTGGAGTGGAGCCTTTTGGGTTTTCCACATATAGTATCATATCATCTGCAAAGAGTGATAGTTTGACTTCTTCTTTGCTGATTTGGATGCCTTTAATTTCTTTTTGTTGTCTGATTGCTGAGGCTAAGACTTCTAGTACTATGTTGAATAGCAGTGGTGATAATGGACATCCCTGCCATGTTCCTGACCTTAGTGGAAAAGCTTTCAGTTTTTCTACATTGAAAATGATATTTGTGGTGGGCTTTTCATAGATGGCTTTGATAATACTGAGGTATGTGCCCTCTATCCCTACACTTTGAAGAGTTTTAATCAAGAAGGGATGCTGCACTTTGTCAAACGCTTTTTCAGCATCTATTGAGAGTATCATATGCTTCTTGTTCTTTCTTTTATTAATGTATTGCATCACATTGATTGATTTGCGGATGTTGAACCAACCTTGCAGCCCTGGAATAAATCCCACTTGGTCGTGGTGAATAATCCTTTTAAAGTACTGTTGGATCCTTTTGGCTAGTATTTTGGTGAGAATTTTCACATCTGTGTTCATCAAGGATATTGGTCTGTAATTCTCTTTTTTGATGGGATCCTTGTCTGGTTTTGGGATCAAGGTGATGCTGGCCTCATAAAATGAGTTTGGAAGTTTTCCTTCCATTTCTATTTTTTTGGAACAGTTTCAGGAAAATAGGAATTAATTCTTTTTTAAATGTTTGGTAGAATTCCCCTGGGAAGCCGTCTGGCCCTGGGCTTTTGTTTGTTTGGAGATTTTTGATGACTGTTTCAATCTCCTTTTTGTTATGGGTCTGTTCAGGTTATCTATTTCTTCCTGGTTCAGTTGTGGTAGTTTATGTGTCTCTAGGAATGTATCCATTTCTTCTAGATTGTTGAATTTGTTGGCATAGAGTTGCTCATAGTATGTTCTTATAATTGTTTGTATTTCTTTGGTGTTGGTTGTGATTTCTCCACTTTCATCATGATTTTATTAATTTGGGTCCTTTCTCTTTTCTTTTTGATAAGTCTGGCCAGGGGTTTATCAATCTTATTAATTCTTTCAAAGAACCAGCTCCTAGCTTTGTTGATTTGTTCTATTGTTGTTGTTTTTTTTTTTTTTTTTTGGGTTTCTATTTCATTGATTTCTGCTCTGATCTTTATGATTTCTCTTCTCCTGCTGGGTTTAGGCTTTCTTTCTTGTTCTTTCTCCAGCTCCTTTAGGTGTAGGGTAGGTTGTGTATTTGAGACATTTCTTGTTTCTTGAGAAAGGATTGTACCACTATATATTTTCCTCTCAGGACTGCCTTTGCTGTGTCCCACAGATTTTGAACCATTGTGTTTCATTATCATTTGTTTCCATGAATTTTTTCAATTCTTTTTTAATTTCCTGGCTGACCCATTCATTCTTTAGAAGGATGCTGTTTAGTCTCCATGTATTTGGGTTCTTTGCAAATTTCCTCTTGTGACTGAGTTCTAGCTTCAGAGCATTGTGGTCTGAAACTATGCAGGGAGTGATCCCAATCTTTTGATACCGGTTGAAACCTGATTTATGACCCAGGATGTGATCTATTCTGGAGAATGTTCCACGTGCACTAGAGAAGAATGTGTATTCTGTTATTTTGGGATGGAATGTTCTGAATATATCTGTGATGTCCATCTGGTTCAGTGTGTCATTTAAGGCCTTTGTTTCCTTATTGATCTTTTGCTTGGGTGATCTGTCTATTTCAGTGAGGGGAGTGTTAAAGTCCCCTACTATTATTGTATTATTGTGGATCTGTTTCTTTGATTTTGTTATTAATTGGTTTATATAGTTGGCTGCTCCCATGTTAGGGGCATAGATATTTAAAATTATTAGGTCTTCTTGTTGGACAGACCCTTTGAGTATGATATAGTGTCCTTCTTCATCTCTTATTATAGTCTTTGGCTTAAAATCTAATTGATCTGATATAAGGATTGTCACCCCAGCTTTCTTCTGATGGCCATTAGCATGGTACATTGTTTTCCACCCCCTCACTTTAAATCTGGAGGTGTCTTCGGGTCTAAAATGAGTTTCTTATAGGCAGCATATTGATGGGTTTTGTTTTTTTATCCATTCTGATACCCTGTGTCTTTTGATTGGGGCATTTAGCCCATTAACATTCAGGGTAACTATTGAGAGATATGAATTTAGTGCCATTGTATTGCCTGTAAGGTGACTGTTACAGTATATTGTTTCTGTTCTTTTCTGATTTACTACTTTTAGGGTCTCTCTTTGTTTAAAGGACCCCTTTCAATATTTCCTGTAGAGCTGATTTGGTGTTTGCAAATTCTTTCAGTTTTTGTTTGTCCTGGAAGCTTTTTATCTCTCCTTCTATTTTCAATGATAGCCTAGCTGGATATAGTATTCTTGGCTGCATGTTTTTCTTGTTTAGTGCTCTGAATATATCATGCCAGCTCTTTCTGGCCTGCCAGGTCTCTGTGGATAAGTCTGCTGCTAATCTAACGTTTTTACCCTTGTATGTTGCAGACTTCTTTTTCCGGGCAGCTTTTAGGATTTTCTCTTTGT
Organism: Enhydra lutris kenyoni; assembly: GCF_002288905.1. NCBI lineage: Eukaryota > Metazoa > Chordata > Mammalia > Carnivora > Mustelidae > Enhydra > Enhydra lutris. Next base: position 25,263,181 of record NW_019154107.1, read on the forward strand.
TGCTAAGACTTGTAAATTTTACTCTCAGGTGATGGGGTGTGGACCAATTTTTATTGATTTTGAGGGAGGTTCTTTGCATCTCCTGGATTTTGATGCTTGTTCCCTTTGCCATATTAGAGAAATTCTCTACAATAATTCTCTCCAATATACCTTCTGCTCCCCTCTCTCTTTCTTCTTCTTCTGGAATCCCAATTATTCTAATGTTCTGTCATCTTATGGTGTCACTTATCTCTCGAATTCTCTCCTCATGGTCCAGTATTTGTCTCTCTTTTGCTCAGCTTCTTTATTCTCTGTCATTTGGTCTTCTATATCACTAATTCTTTCTTCTGCCTCATTTATCCTAGCAGTAAGAGCTTCCATTTTTGATTGCACCTCATTAATAGCTTTTTTTTATTTCAACTTGGTTAGATTTTAGTTCTTTTATTTCTCCAGAAAGGGCTTTTATCTCTCTGGAGAGGGTTTCTCTAATATCTTCCATGCCTTTTTCGAGCCTGGTTAGAACCTTGAGAATCATCATTCTGTACGCTAGATCTGTCATATTACCAATGTCCATATTGATTAGGTCCCTATCCTTCGGTACTGCCTCTTGTTCTTTTTTTGTGGTGAGTTTTTCCGCCATGTCATTTTGTCCAGATAAGAATATATGAAGGAGCAAATAAAATACTAAAAGGGTGGCGAAGACCCCCGGAAAATGTGCTTTAACCAAATCAGAAGAGACCCCAAATCATGGGACGGAGATAGGGGATAAAAAAGAAGTTCAGAAAAAAAAGTTAAAAAAAGAAAAACAAATAAAGAAAAAATATTAAAAAAGAATATATATATATATATATATATATATATATATATATTTGACTGGTGACTAGAACAGGGTCACTCACTTAATTTTGGGAGTATTTTGGTCTCTTAGAAGAAACTACCTCCCCAAATTTTAAAGGATGAAAAACATATATAAGGGTAGACACAATGAAGGGATGGAATAAGCCTATAGAGATGAGAAAAAAATTTTTTTTTAATTTCTAAAAAATGAGTTGATAAAGCAAGTTGGTTGGGAGACTAAAGAAAAAGAAAATGGAGAGAATTTGCTCAGGCTGGAGACTAGAACAAGCCCCGAGCTAGATTTAGGGTATATTTTGATCTATTAGGAGAAGTTGTACCCCAAATTTTTTAGAAGAAAAAACCCTATGTGTATACAAAAAATATAGTTAGATACAATAGAGGATAAAATATGACTATAATAATGAAGGTTCAAAAAAGATTTTTTTAATGAAAGGTATTGTTAAGATAAACTGGTTATTAAAAAAACATTAAAAGAGGAAAGGGTAAAAGTTAAAAAAAAATTAGCAGAAGAAAAATAAATATTAACTGCAAGACTAAAGAATCATGGGGAGAAAGCCATGAATTCCTTGCTTTGCTTTCTCCTCCTCTGAAATTCCGCTGTTCTTGGTAAGTGAACTTGGTCTTGGCTGGATTTCTTGCTGATCTTCTGGGGGAGTGGCCTGTTGTAGTGATTCTCAAGTGTCTTTGCCCGAGGTGGAATTGATCCGCCCTTATCAGGGGCCCGGCTAAGTAATCCGCTCGGGTTAGCTTTCGGGAGCTTTTGTTCCCTGAAGGCTTTCTGTAGAGTTCCGGAGGACGGGAATGAAAATGGCGGCCTCCCAGTCTCCGGCCCGGAGGAGCCGAGAGCCCGGGGCCCCACTCCTCAGTGCGCCCTCAGAAAAAAGCGCTCAATCACTCCCGTCTCCCTGGCCTCTGGCCGCGCTTGAAGAAAAGCGCTCAATCACTCCCGCTTGGAGAAAAGTGCTCAGTCACTCCCATCTCCCCGGCCTCCAGCCACACTTGGAGGAAAGCACTCAATCACTCCCATCTCCCTGGCCTCTGGCCACACTCTGAGCTCACCCAGCCTGTGACCGGTTCAAGGTAACCCTGGGTTGAGAGCTCACTCCTTGGCTCTGTCTCTGTAGTTGGCCTCCCCGCTCTAACACCTGCAAGCTCTGTGACACTCAGATGCCCCAGGTCCTTCTGTGACCCCGCGGGACCTGAGGCTACGCTGACCCTGCGTGGGCTTCACCCCGGTTTAGCCTCTGGAGCGATGTCCCTCAGTGGAGCAGACTTCTAAAAAGTTCTGATTCTGTGCTCCATTGCTCCGCACTTAACAGGAGCCGGGCCCTCGCCCCACGGTCTATCTTCCATCGCTTTGGATTCATTTTTCCGCTGGCCCTACCTTTCAGAAAGTGATCCTTTTTCTGTTTCTAGAATTGTTGCTCCTCTTCTCTTTGATCTCCCTTTGGATTTGTAGGTGTTCGCAATGATTAGATAAGCTATCTAGCTGATCGCCTGCTACCCGATGTAGTTTCAGCCTGTTACTTCTCCACCATCTTGGCTCCTCCCCTGATTTTTATTTTTTTAAATATTTTATTTATTTACTTGAGAGAAAGGGGGAGAGAGAGAGACCAAGCAGGACAGAGTGAGTGGGTGAAGCAGACTCCCCGCTGAGCAGGTAACCTGTGGGAAGGCTCAATTCCAGGACCCTGGGATCATGACCTAAGCCAAAGGCACACACTTAACCAACTGAGCCACCCAGGTATCCCCTTACTATTGATTTTTACTGCTACCTCTGCTATATATCAAATTTCCATAATTGTTTGCATCTCCCTCTAAAATTTTCACTATGTTCAATCAATCTATCTATGTTCTATTAGTACACTGGTTTATTTTACTATAGCTTTATAATAAGCCTTAATATTTGGTAAGGCAAATAATAAAGAAGCTTCCTTATTCTTCAGGAGATTTGGGGGTATTATATGATATTTCTTCATATTGCAGATGGGATGATTTATTCTTTTTATTATAACATTTTAAAATTGTAAATGAACACTAACTTGCTTAGAAAGCAGCAATCAGTCCTTACTGTACTTACAAAAATTGTCTAGGGGCCACCTGGGTGGCTCAGTTGGTTAAGTGTCTGCCTCTGGCTAAGGTCATCTCAGGGTCCTGGGATCTAGCCCCATGTTGGGCTCCCTGCTCAGCGGGGAGTCTGCCTCTCCTTCTCCCTCTGCCCCACCTCCCCACCCCTGCTTGGGCTCTCATTCTTTCTCTCTCAAATAAATAAATCAAATCTAAAGAAAGAAAGAAAGAGTGTCTAAATTTCTTATCCTGACCCACAAAGCCCTCTGTGATCAGGCCCTGGTAACTTCCATCTTGTACCTCTATTTGTTCATATGAGTTTTAGAATTGGATTGTCAAGTTCCAAGAAAATTCATGTTTAGTTTGTGGTTGAATTGCATAGCATTTGTAGACCTCATCTATTCTGTAATGACGTAGATTGTAAGACACATCATTATTTTCTGTGCCACTTAGGAAAGAAAATTGCTGCCCATTTAACTATGACATAATCTTTTCTTATCACTTAGGCTTTTTTATTTTATATTTATTGAAAAAGGTCTTTTAGACTTATTTGATATATATTATCATTCTTTTTCTTGTGTGTCCATTAAAATGAAAATATAAGTGAAATGAATTGGTTGAAATATCCCTAAAACTTCTTGGCATTTAGAGTCTGACTTCTCCAAATCACTTTAAAATTTCAATATCTGTGTTTTTCCACGTAAAAATAGCCTCTGTGCCAAGAAAGACATAGGTTATGCAGCAATTCTTATAAGAATAGTACATCTGCTGCTGTCTCTGAAATGTTGTTCCCAGCCACAGTACCAAAACATAATTCAGCTTCACCTACTTGTGGGTTTCTTCTTTTCTTAGGTCCTTCACTGTTCTCTGCAAGAAAATATGCAATTTCAGTCATTCTTCTAATAAAAGAGATTTGCTTTCTTGATGTCAAATTTATGCCCTCTGCTCTGTTTCTGTGCCTTTCTGCACACACAATAAATTTTCATTTTAATGCTAAATCATAACATTACCATTTTAAGACATTTTAAACAGCCATTAAACTCAACACATATAGTCCAAAAAAGCACATAACTCAATTGAAGTGACAAGAATATGAACAGCTATGAGCAAAAGTTTACCCGGGGCTAAGCAATGACAGCTATATTACACTCTGTCCTGGGGGACAAGATACAAGAAACCATTGGTTGTAAGATATATCCCAATCTTGGAGCTGCTGTTTAAAAATGTGTTTATAATTGTCAAACAATGGTATTTGTAGTAGAATTTCTATCTTAAAAACTTGGAGTTATAGAATTCTTGAATATCATAAGAGAAGATTTAACACGAGTTTCCTTTTTTGTCTTTTAATAATGCTTAGGGGTGTTTTTTTATAATTTTTTCTATTATAAATGCTGTATTTTACACAACCGCATTTTATAACTGATTATTGGGTTGAGGAGGATTACCATTGTTTATATATCAAGCTTGTATTCAGCAATGCTGCTAAGCTTTCTTACTAATTCTATCGATTTCCTTAGATTTTATATCTAGACAAATCACTTTGCCTACTAACAATAGCACTATGTCTTTCCTTTGGCGATCTATGCTTCGTAATTACTTTCCCTTTCTTATTTCATTGTTTAGGACACTGTTAAAAAATATAATTCTACCGAGTAAATTTGAAGATCTGATTGGCTTTATTAAGTGATTCAGGAATAGAGATGCTCCCAGGAGTTGCACAAAATAGAAGGTTTTTATTGGAAGGAGCTTGGGGCAAGGAGTTATTAGCAAAAGAAAAGAAAGGATTGTTTCAAGCCAGGATGTCTTTTGGGGGGGTTAGGTGAGGGGGGTAACAGTGGGGCTTTTATCATGCAGATGAGCTCCCTAGCACTGATCAGGAAATTTCAGATTGACTATTACAAGGTCATATTCCTGGGAGAGGTTGAAACTGTAATTAAGTCTTGATTTGCTGTCATGGGGGGCAAATGACTCCAATTTGGGCTTGTTTTTTTCTTTTTTAAAAACATTAATACAATTTGGGATGGATATGGTTATAGTAGGCATGTTTAAAAAGTTAATGCTTCTTAAATTTTACCATTAAACAGGAAGTTGGCTCCAGCTTTCTTCAAGTTAAAGCCATTCCCTTATATTCTCAGTTTGCCATAAATTTTAATTCTGAATTAGTGTTGAATTTATCAGGTGCTTTCTCTGTCTGCTGACATGAATATGTAGTTATTGTAATTCACTCTTTTAATGTGGTGAAGGCTGTTGATAAAATTTTCTGATTTAAAACAATCATTACATTCCTGACATTAACCTTACCTAATCATAATGTATTATTTTTTATGCAAAGTTGCAGATAAATTACCATTACTTTATTTAGAATTTTTAAATTCGCAATTAGATGTAAAATTAGTCTATAATTTTTCTTATACCTCACAAAATGGATTAGGTAACTCTCTTTTTCTATTCTCTGATACAGATTGCATAAAAATGAATTTTAGGGGATTTCATAAAACTCACTTGTAAAACTATCTTATCCTGGGACTTTGCAGGTAGCAGATATATTTTATTACCAATTAAATTACTGTTCATGATTAGTAGTCTGATTGTTTTTTTTTCTTTTTTTGAATATTTAGTTCTCTGAGAGAGAGAGAGAGAGCTGTGAAGTGGAGGGGCAGAAGGAGAGGGAGAGCCCCAAGCAGACTCTGTGCTCAGTGCAGAGCATGAAGTGGGGCTAGATTCCACAACCCTGCGATAACAACCAGAGCACCAAGAGTTGGAGGCTTAAAGCACTGTGCCGTTCAGATGCCCCAGTCTGCTAGTTTTCTATTTCTGCTTGAGTCAACTTTGGACATATATGTACCCACTTTTTTTAATTCCGCATTTTCTTTCTTAAGATTTTATTTATTTATTTGAGAGAGAGAGAAAGAGAATGAGAGGAGAGAGGTCAGCGAGAGAAGCAGACTTCCCGCCAAGCAGAGAGCCCGATGTGGGACTTGATCCCAGGACTCCAGGATCCTGACCCGAGCCGAAGGCAGTTGCCCAACCAACTGAGCCACCCAGGCACCCCAAATTCTGCATTTTCTTAACCCATTTTATATGCTTTTCATTTCCCATTTTATATGTTCTCTAATTTATTGACAAAAATTTATTAACAGTATAAACTTATTATTTAAACATTTCTACAGTAACTTAATAATTACTTTTTATTCTTAATTTTCTTTCACTCATTTTTTTCTTGACCAGTCTTGCTAGAGATTTTTCTTTTTTTTAATTTGTAAAGAAAAATTTCCACAAGTATTTTGTATAAAAATATTGTCTGCTTTTCCCCCAGAATTAATTTTGCTATTTCCCCCAGAATTAATTAATTTTGCAGTATCTTTATTGTTGTTTTCTAATTTAAGAAGTAATACCTGCCCTACATTTAAAAATTTCAGAAAAGTACCTGATGTGTTGAATGTAGCAAGTGACCTATTGGCTTATTTATTATGAGCTTTAAAATATGATTTTACGGAGTACCTGGTAGAGAATGCTACTCTTGATCTCAGGGCTGTAAACCAAGCCCCATGTTGGGTGCAAAGTTTACTTAAAAATTTTTTTTTTAAATAAAATGTGATCTTACAGTACATGGTATCTTACCACCTGCTATAATCTTGTATGATATATATATATTTTTTTTCTCCCAAACAAAGGTATTTTACTTAGAGCCAGGAAATTATTAACCTTAAAGATAACGTATGTGTCCTTATAAGTGAGAACCTATGGAAAATGACTCAGATATGGAGAAGAAGGTGATGTAAAGATGAAGACAGGGGTTAGGGTGATGTGACCACAAGTCCAGGAAGGCCAGCAACCACCAGGAGCTGGAAGAAGCAAGAAATCGATTCTTCCCTCGGGCCTCCCAAGGGAGCACAACCCTGCCAGATTTCAGACTTCTGGCCTCAAAAACTATGAGAGAACAAATTTCTGTTATTTTTGCCACCACGTTTGTTACACCAGTCTTGAAAAACTCATAGGTATTGTCGGGGAGCAAGAATGTTCTGTCCCCTTTGTCCTTCTAACTGGACTAAGAATTGAAATGATATGAGACAGAGAAGCAGGAGAAAATCAAATTTAACAGCATATGTGCCAGGGACCCACACAGACATGGAAATTCCAAAGACAGTCAGACAAAATGAGGTATATAGGTCATCCTAAATTAAGGAGAAGGGAATAGAGGTCTGTGTCTTCAAAGGGAAAGAAAAATAAAAAGGAGTAAATGGTAAACAAATGTGTGTTGGACAATTTAAAAACAATGGAACAAAGAGAGGACTTTGATTAAACAAGCCTTGCTATGTTCCTCCCTGTCCACCACACCTCGTTGGTATCCTAATGTAGTTATCTAGGGTGATAGCTCTCTTTTGGAGCAGGTCCTCCTATCTAAATTTTTTTGAGGCAGTGGAAAGGGAGGTAAAGAGCTTTTCCTGAATCTGCTGGGTTTTGATTGATTTTTAACTCCAAATAGTCTGCATGCCCAAGTGGCCCAGCCTGGGGTGATTGCCATCGTAACTATGGCAGGATAGTCATGTGTAACCTGTTTACTTTCCATGTTCACTAAAATGAACTACAAATGAGTCATCAATATGGAAAGATAATCTGTAAAATAATTTATAAAATATCTCTGTCAGTGGGGTTGGGGGCTGGGGGACTCTAGTGGGAATTCATAATCAGAACATCAAAAATCAATGCATTAGGTATTAAATGCTTTTCCCTGGCTTCACAGAAGTTCCTTTAACAATGTCTGAAAGCACCTTAACTGGGCTCAGAAGAAAGCTCTCTGAAGAAAACACTCTGACTTTGAACCACTGGGATCCTCAAACAAAAGACATGGATGAGTAGCTGGGACAGTACAACAGACTCCAGTGTTAACTGTTATCAACAAAATTTCGGATGCCAAGTGTCAGCCTTGGACAGGTCCTCAGCTTGCAGACTACATGCGTGTTCTCAGGGCCTGTGGACCTAGCTTTCAGTCCTGAAGTATGGAGTCCATTAAAGCCGGCCCACATGGTCTCTGTTCTCATGTTGCTGTTTTGGAATAGGACCCCCAACTTAGGCAAAAGCCATACCCCTTCACAGATTAAGACCTTAGAAGGTCAGAGAAGAATGAGGCCTAGTGTTGCCAGATTTGGCAAGTAAACATACAGGACACCCACTTAAATTTGGACTTCAGATAAACATTAATTTTTTAGTGTATGTCCGGTGCAATATTTGAAACATATCTATACTAAAGAAAAATACTTATCTGAAATTCAGATTGAACAGAATGTTCTGATATGAAGCCTAGCAACCCTAATCAGCTACAACCTCCACTTTCACAGACCTCACACTCTGGTTGGAGGATAAAATAAGTGGCACTAACTACCAAGTCTTGAGAAAGGTATCCAAATAGTAAAGGCCTACTGAGTCAGGAGGTGATTCTGCCTGGTGCTGGAATGAGCCACCGAGGAATCAACTCAGGATTATAGTGATTAAGGAAGTGGCATAGTCTTTTTGTTACAGAAGGAATCTCGGAAGTGAGAGTCCTAACCCATAGGAAGAGGAAAATGGGCAAGGAGTGAACTAGAGCAACAATCACTTTCCAGCTCTGATGAGAATCTGGTAGAGAAAAGGAACGGGTGAGGGAGGCCGATACTCCTCCTGGCCAGGAAGTGAAAGGAATCTGCTAACTCGAAGACTGTCAGCAAAGGACTTCCTGGGGGATCCTCACTTCTCCCCAGTACTGATGGGGGTAAGGCGGAAAGATCTCACACCTTGGTTTCCACCTTGTATAAAATTTTTGCCTTGGAGAGCAAGAACCTTGCATGGGCTATACACATGTGGGGGTTGGAGGTGGGCAAGGTTGGGAGGGAGGAGCCTAGATGCTGCCATCTTTAAACAGGGACCCTAGAGCCCCTCATCTGAGTCCCTGCACTTATGAAATAACTGAGGGTAACAGTGTATAAGACAAAGTCTGCAGTGCATGTGTGCGTGGCCAACGGAGTATGAGAAGGAGGGCTCCTGGTCCAGTGCGATCAGAAAACTGTGTGTTGCTACCTTAATTCATTAGATCACAAAAAACACATTTGTTTGAAGATGAGTTAATAAACTGTAACTATTTACTAAGAATGGAAAATTGTGTAATGCAGCTTCCTTCATCAGAAAAAGCAGACCGTTGGGGTGCTGGGTGGTTCAGTCAGTTGAGCATCTTTTTTTTTTTATTTTCGATTTCATTTATTTATTTGACAGAGAGAGAGAGATCACAAGTAGGCAGAGAGGCAGGCGGGGGTGGGGGGGTGGCACACGGGGAGGGAAACAGGCTCTCTGCTGAGCAGAGATTCCGATGTGGGGCTCGATCCCAGAACCCTGGGATCATGACCTGAGCCGAAGGCAGAGTCTTAACCCACTGAGCCACCCAGGCCCCCCCCTTTTTTTTTTTTTAAGATTTTAGTTATTTATGTGAGACAGAGAGAGCATGCAAGAGTGAGCACAAGTGGAGGGGAGGGCCAGGGGGAGAGGGAGAGACAGACTCCCTGCTGAAAGGAAGCCTGACATGGGGCTCCATCCCGGGACCCTGAGATCATGACCTGAGCTGAAGGCAGACACATAACTGACTGAGCCACCCAGGTGCCCTGACTCTTGGTTTCAGCTCAGATCCTGGTGTCAGGGGTGGTGAGATCGAGCCCCACATCAGAATCTGCTCATGTGGGGAGTCTGCTTGAGATTCTCTCTCCGTCTGCCCCTTCTGCTCATGTTCTCCTCTTTAAAATAAGTAAATTATTTACCAAAAAAAAAAAAAAAAAAAAAAAAGGAGCAGAGCACTTTAGAGGGGAGGCTGATAATTTTTCAGTGCCAGCCTAAGTGTGGTTATGTTCATCATCCTTTAATAAAAACTACTGAATCTCTGAATATCAGCCCAAAGTTCCAAGCTTATAATTTATGGTAATATTTAGTCAACTCCTGAATACCATACATCATTGTCAGATTATGTTTTCTCACTTCAGCACCTACATTTTCTGGATGCCCATCCAGCCAGATGCATATAAATCTTCATTTCCCATTGGGATGGACCCAGGAGCATTCAGCACTCGTGTATCATTTGTTCATGTCTTATGCTACAATTTGTTTAAGATGAGTAGGTGTCTTGTTGTGCTGTCTTTAGGGAAGCCATATGTTAGTATAGCCATATGTGGGACTCTTTTCATTCTTTCAAGAGTTCAAAAAAGGGCATATCCCAAGGAGCCTTAATTGCATGTTCAAGTACAACATACAATCAAAACAATATCTGAAGTCCTAGCCAAGCCAAATATCTATTTATTTTATTCCACGTATTTCCAACATTAAGTTCAGAGTTTAAAAGCAAAGCAAAACAAAACAAAGCAGAAACTAATTTTATTATACAGCTAGACACTGTATAATCTGATGCATGAGAAGACTGTACCTGCATATTCTCAGCATAATTGTCCATCTGACTAGCAGAGCAGTCAGACCCCAAAATAACATTATTTTCCTTCCATGCAGTCAAAAAAAGAACTAATTCTTTACACTGAGAAGGGTTTACTGCCCTTTGATTTAATAACTGGTTTTATCTTTGAAGCTACTTATAAACGTGTGTAATAATTTCCCCAAAGTAAAGTCTCCATTTAAATACAAGATAATAAAAAGCATTTTTCTTATAACACACCCAAAGTTATATCTTAAAAACTAGAGGCCCATCCCTCTGAGGATTTTTCAAACTAGATTTCTCTGATTCTTTTTGTAGTTCTTCCCTTTCAAAACATTTATTCTTTACCCTTTAAAAAGAATTTATGCATCTGCTGTTTTGAAAATATTTCAAGGTCTTCTTGGGAATACACATATTATGCTCTCGAATCCTGAAATAACTGGAGTTCTGGAATACATACCAGAGTTGCTGCTCTGAGGATCACAAACTCTTTAATTTCCTCCATTGTTGTGTGTTTTCAATTCTTCCAGTCCTGGGTTTCTGAGCATTATATTCAAAGCCATCACTTTCCTCCCCATAGGGTATCAGACTGTGATGTGGCCAAGTCAGAGTCAGAGCTGAGAAATATCTCCTATGTTAAGTTCTTGTCTTAAGAACTTTGAGGGGCACCTGAGTGACTCAGTCTGTTAAGCACCTGACTCTTGGTCTCGGCTTAGATCTTGATCTCAGGGTCATAATTTCAAGCCCTATGTTGGGTTCCATGCTGGGCATGGAGTCTACTTAAAAAAAAAAAAAAAAAAGATGCATCATTGTTTTTTAATCTTTACTTATATTGAGAAAAACCCTAGAATGTCAAGTCTGATAGTAGAAATATGGCTTGGTGCCGGGGGGAAGACGCTCCCCGTGCTCATTTTTGAATAATCTAAACATAACCTCATAAGAAGGCGAGTCTTCAGTGAGTTGACCTTATTAAGAGTTTAGATTGGTGGGGTGCCTGGGTGGCTCAGTGGGTTAGGCCTCTGCCTTCGGCTCAGGTCATGATCTCGGGGTCCTGGGATAGAGCCCCACATCGGGCTCTCTGCTCAGCGGGGAGCCTGCTTCCCCCTCTTTCTCTGCCTACCTGTGATTTCTCTCTGTCAAATAAATAAATAAAATATTTTTTTAAAAAAAGAGTTTAGATTGGTAACTGGTTAATCAACATGAGGATAAATGCATTCCCTTTTCTTTGCTGTCTCCTCTTCCTCTGGGCTCCACTGGCAAAGGACCTCCTGAGACAGAGCTGATCCGGCTTCTCAAGGGCAACACTTGTACGGATCGAGCAAACTATCACACTTAGAGGTGGTCAGCTTGATAACAGACCTTTGTGTTGACTCTCTGTCCTTCTCTACTTCATTGCCCCAGTGAGGTAACAGCATATATGACTTCTGTCTCTGGCTCTGCTTTCTGGGGAAATCCATCTAGGATATATAAAGAAAAAGGAGTGACAGGAGCCATAGTGTACCTCGAAACTCTGATTCTAACTGAGAAGAGCTCACAGGAAGAAAGAAGTCAGATATTGGTAAGCAATGACTCAGAGAAGGCTATTATAGTTCAGGAAGGCTCCTTAGACTGGGAGTGTCAACAATCCTTGTGTGCTAAAAATTGAAGGAAAAGAGGGTCTGGGTGGCTCAGTTGGTTAAGCATCTGCCTCCTGCTCAGGTCATGATCCTGGGGTACTGGGATTGAGTCCCGTGTCTGGCTCCTGGGATAGAGCCCCGCTGAGCGTGGAGCCTGCTTCTGCCTCTGCCCCTCCTCTACCCTGCTCGTGCTCTCTCTGCCTCTCTCTCAAATAAACCAACAAAAATTCCTTTAAGAAATTGAAGAGAAAAAATGCATTTGCATAGTAAATAGCCATGGACATGGTCAAAATAAATAAAAAGTATATATATTTTTTCAAATTATATCTTGCAAAAGCTCTTAACAATTGAAAAGAAAAAAAACTCATTAGAAAAATATGTAAAAGACATGGTTAAAGCGTTCATAGAAAAAGAAAAGCAAAGAATCTCAAACATATTTTAAAAATGTTAAACTTCACTCATAAGAAGAGAAATGCAAATTTCAACTACACTGAAATACCATCTCCTGTGTATCAGATTGGCAAAAATTCATGATTGAAAATGCACTCTGTTGATGATCTTGTGGAGAAACAGGCACTCTTTTTTTTTTTTAAGATTTTATTTATTTATTTGAGAGAGTGAGCATGGGGGGGTGAGGGACAGAGGGAGAAGCAGACTCCCCGCTGAGCAGGGAGCCCAATGAGGGGTTGAATCCTGGTACTCCCAGATCACAACCTGAGCCAAAGGCAAATGCTTAATGGACTGAGGCCCCCAGGCACCAGAAATAGGCAGTCTTACTCATTGCTGGTGGGAGTACAAAATGTTACAACCCCTGTGGACGGGGATTGGCAATATCTAACAAAAATGCAAATTTGTGAGGTTTGACCCAACAATCTCACTTCTAAGAATCAAACGTAAGTTATAGCTAAACAGATTTGAAATAACGTAGGCACGAGGTTATTTATTGAACATTATTTGAACAAGCAAAAGTTTGGGGGTAATCCACATGTCCATCAATAGGCAACTGATTGAAGAAACCACAGAAGGGATACTATGTAGTCATTACCAAAGAAAAAAAGAAAGAAGAAAAAAGAATGAGAAGGATCTCTGTATTAATTTACGGTGACTACCCTAACAAATCATGACAAACTTAGAGGCCTAAAGCAACTGAAATGTATTCTCTTCAGGTCTGGAAGCCCGAAAGCAAGGTGTTGGCAGGGTTTGTTCCTTCTGGAGGCTCTGAGAAAGAAACCGTTCCATGCCCTTCTCCCAGCTTCTGGTGACTGCCAGCAATCCTTGGGATTCTCTGGCTTGTGTCTTCATTATTCCAATCTCTGCCTCTGCCTTCATGTGGCCTCCTTCTCTGTATCTCCAATCTCCCTCTCCTTTATCTTAAAGGGCACCAGTCAATATATTTAGATGATCTGCTCTTGAGACCTTTACCTTAATTACATTTCCAAAGACCCTTATGCCAAATAAGGACACATTCTGAGGGTTCTAAGTGGACATATCTTTTGGGGGATGCAATTCAACTCACTACAATCTCCATGTAATGAGATGGGTTAATTTCCAGAATATACCATTAACTTAAAACACACACGCGTGCACGCACATACACAACCAAGGTGCTGAACAGTGTTTACAGTGTGCTATATTTTGTGTGAAAAAGGAGGAGAAATAAGAACACATGCACACACACACACAGGAATATATATACAGGTGCATATATTTTCTTTTCTTTTTTTTTTGTTTTTGAAGATTTTGTGTTTTTAACAGAAAGAGTGAGAGAGCACAAGCAAGGGGAGCAGCAGAGGGAGGGGGATAAGCAGACTCCCTGCTGAGCAGGGAGCCCAACAGGGGACTTGATCCCAGGACCCTGGGATCATGACCTGAGCTGAAGGCAGATGCTTAATGAACTGAGCCCCCTAGGTGCCCCTATTTTCTTTTATTTTAAAGGTTTTATTTATTTGTTTGAGAGAGAGAGAACAGTGGGAGAGGGAGAGGGAGAGGGAGAAGCAGACTCCCTGCTGAGCAGGGAGCCTGATGCGGGGCTGGATCCCAAGACCCTGAGATCATGACTTGAGCTGAAGGCAGACTCTTAATGACTGCACCACCCAGGTGTCCCAATGCACATATATTTTCAAACGTAACACAATATAATAATAAACTAGGAACTAACCAAAATGGTTAACTCTAGGGATGGGGAAGGAAGCGAGAAGACAGATAGAAGGGAGACTTCTGAGTATACTTTTTTATAGCTTTGCATTTGCTAAATTTCTACCTATTCTAAAATAAATAAATAAATAAATATGTGTGTGTGTGTGTGTGTGTGTGTGTGTGTTTTAAATATTTTATTTATTTAACAGACAGAGAGAGCACAAGCACGCAGAGTAGCAGGCAGAGGGAGAGGGAGAAGCAGACTCCCCGCTGAGCAGGGAGCCTGAGGAGGGGCTCAATCCCAGGACCCTGGGATCCCATGACCTGAGCTGAAGACAGACACTTAAGTGACTGAGTCATCCAGGTGCCCCCAAAATAAATATTTTAAAAACCCTAAAATTGAAAACAAATTTAAACAAATGAACCCAACTATATATCAAGTGATATATTATTACCACACTGAAGTAATTACTTGATGTGACATTATGGTACTGAGAGTTGTATATCCTTCTAAGGCAGAAAGAACTGTAGCAAATATTTAACTTCATTCCATGGCTTGTTAGCAGTAATAGAAGTATAATTCCTTGAAATCCATTTTGTGTATATTTTAAGATATGACAAATAAATAATTATTTTATTATCATTAGGTACCAAGTGTTTCAGTGTAAGAGAAAAGAGATGCTAGTACAAATACTTAAATTTTACATTTTCCCAGCTCTATTGAGAAATCATTGACATAAAACATTGTGGACGTTTAATTTGCAACCTTCAAGTATTGTTAACAGTAGTCACTGTGCTAGGGGTGCCTGGCTGGCTCAGTCAGTGCAGTGTGGGAATCTTGATCTTGGGGGCTATGAGTTTGAGCCCCACAGTAGAGATTACTTAAAAACTTACTTAAAAATTACTTAATTTACTTAATTTTACTTAAATGTACTTATATATTAAATAAAATATACTTAAATTTACTTAAAAATAGTCACTGTGCTATATATTAGATGCCCAGAACTTACTCATTTTCTAACTGGAAGTTTGTATCCTTTGACCATTATTCCCCCATTTCCTCCACTCCCTTGCCCCTGGTAACCACCAGTCTAACTCCCTGTTTCTATGAGGTTTTTGTTTTGTTTTGTTTTACGATTCCACATATCACTGAGATCATACAGTATCTGTCTTTTTCTGTCTTGACTTATTTCACCTAGCATAATTCCCTTAAGGTTCACCCATATTATGGCAATTTGCAGGATTTCTTTCCTCTTTATGGCCAAATAACATTCCTCTGTGTATGTGTGCATGTGTGTGTGTGTGTGTGTGTGTGCGCATGCGTGTTCTCATGTGCACACACATATGTCCCTGGGTTTCTGTGTGTATGTGTGTATCACATTTTCTTTATCCATTCACCCATGGATGAATACTTAGGTTGTTTCTGTGTTTTGGCTATTGTCTGTCGATAATGCTACAGTGAACATGGGGTGCAGATATTTTTCGAGATAGTGATTTTATTTCCCTTGGATATATACCCAGAAATGAGGCTGCTGGATCATATGGTAGTTCTGGTTTTAATTGGTGAAAGAATCTCAACACTGTTTTCTGTAATGACTTGATTTTACATTTCAGTTAGAAATATCAATTTAAAATACCCAGGCAATCAATGAAACCAAAAGCCACTTCTTTGAAAAGATCAATAAAATTGAATTTTTCTATTTTATCTATGTTAAAACATCTATTGGCATAAAACTGTTTATAGTATCTCTTCACTAACCTTTTAATGTTGGTAGAATCTCTAGCAATAAACCTTGCTTAATGCATGATATGAGTATTTTGCGTCTTTTCTCTTTTTTTCTTGATCAATCTGGTGCATTGTTTTGTGCCAGAAGCAAGGTGCTCAAAGGGCAATGGAGGCATGTGGAAAGGATAAAGGAACTAGATTGAAGAGCTTCCCACTGAATAAATTTGAGACAATTTGAGCAATAAAAAATGAATATAATTGAATAAGATATAGGAAATAAAACACAAACAGACACACACACACACACCCCAAAAAAAGCCCCAGACAAAACAAACTCTTCTTTGGCAATGCTAGAGGTGATTTTTGTTTTTTTAAAAGATTTTATTTATTTATTTGAGAGACAGAGTGAAAGAGAGGGCATGAGCCAGGGGAGGGGTAGAGAAGCAGGCTCCCTGCTGAGCAGGAAGGCCAGTGTGGAACTGGATCACAGGACCCAGGCGCCCAACAGTAGAGGTATTTATTATATGTACTCCTAACTCCGAAAATTGGTAATTCAAGGGGAAAATCTAAGCACATTTTTTTGCCTTTCCAGTCGAAATTGTATTTTGGGGTAATAAAATAGTCCCGACTATAAGGGAAAGCTCCTCAAGTTTGCAGAATGTCTGGCAATAAACAGAGGAGAAATGATAAAATTAGAACAATCACCATTTTGCCCCCTTGGTGAAATAATTGATTTAGACAAAAATCATCGATGAATACCAAAACTCTTAAACAAAACCGTATCTCCATTACCTCACGGAGATTCCCAAGGCATCACAGATAATGAAAAGTAAAAAATGATGAAAAGTAAAAAATGCCAACTTTATAAGGGAGAGATCTAGAATATAGGGGAAAACTATGAAAGCCTTTGAAATAGACCAAAGAGTCCATTCAATGGAGAAGTAGGTGCTGTATCGGTTATCTGATTCCATTGGTTCTCTGGGCCTTTCCTTGTCTTTGAGCTATTTCACAGCTCTTTAAGATGTCGAATATGAGAATAATGCAAATAAATTCTTGTCCATAGAAATAGAAGTCGTCTGGTAGAGATGCAGATGATTACTGTCCCATGGATATTGACCAATGTAAGCCAATCATGTCAGCATTTATTTATCCTATATATGTGTCAGCTTTTTGGATTTTCCTTTGAACCAGTTGTAACATCTTACAGATTTCCTCATTAATTAAGGAGTTAAATAAATTCTTTGACATATGTTCATCTTATATGTGTATGAGATTCCTGAGTTCACCCTTTTCAGAAATTGTCCTTTTAACAAGCAGAAACCATCTTCATTTAGTGAACAGAGTTAGTATCACTAATAATGGACACATTAAAAAAATGGGCCTTCTGATGTGATACATAGGAAGCAGACACTTATGACGTCTATGTTCTTGAAAAGAATGTTTAACCTGAATCTAATCACATCTCTGTGTCTAACTTTCCCTTTACGGATTCATTGTGGGAAGAGACATATTTTAAATGATGCAACAGGGAAATAATCCTACAAAGTCAGAACGTGAGACATAGAAAATATTTGATCATTCTTGTTCGAAAGTCAACGTCATGTAATAAGAAAAAAAGAGGGTATAAACTATAAATATACTGAAGCAACATAATCATGAGAGACACTGATCTTTGATTACATTTTTGACGCTAAAAAATAGTGATGAGACGATCTTTAAGCAACGGGGGACATTGGTAAAATAAGATGATATTAGATGGTATTAGATGATAGTAAGGAATCATAGCTCATTTTGTTAGGCTTATGGTACTATTGTTGCTATGCAGGAGAACGTTATTCATTTGGAGATAAATGCTAGAGTTTTTAGGAATAAAGTATTATGATCTTTGTACTCCTCAGGCTAGGTGAGGACAAAGCACAATCTGACACCCAGCAACCCTTACCCACCCCACCCCCACTCCTGGGTGGGATATGTGATATTCCTCCAGGAAGCTCCCAAACTCTTTTTTTTTTAAATTTTTTTTTAAGATTTTATTTATTTATTTGACAGATAAAGATCACAAGTATGCAGAGAGGCAGGCAGAGATAGAGAGGAGGAAGCAGGCTCCCTGCTGAGCAGAGAGCCCAATGCGGGGCTCGATTCCAGGACCCTGAGATCATGACCTGCTCCGAAGGCAGAGGCTTAATCCACTGAGCCACCCAGGCGCCCCCCAAACTCTTTTAATATTAATGCCTTGCTAGAGGGAATAACAACCTTAACCTGACAATGGCAAGACCTCAAGTTTCCTGTGAGTCTTCTTTAACATATGAAAATTCTTTTGAAGCCTCTCTTTTGCTTACCTCCCCCAACTCCCAAGTATATAATCAGCCTCCCCTCAAAACCCGGGCACAGCAGCTCTTCTGCCCACAGGTCCTGCCCCCCGTGCTTTAATAAAACCACCATTTTGCACCAAAGATGTCCCAAGAATTCTTTCTTGGCCCGGCTCCAGACCTCACCCCACCAAACCTCACCTGCATTCCAAAATTACACCAAAAATGGTACAAAAATGAAGCAATCAGGGCAAAAAGTTAACAATTGTTCTGACTAGTTAGTCTGTGTAAGAATGTTCAGTTGCAGGGCGCCTGGGTGGCTCATTCGGTTACTTGTCTGCCTTCAGGTCAGGTCATGATCCCAGGGTCCTGGGATGGAGCCTCATGTCTGGGCTCCCTGCTCAGTAGGGAGACTGCTTTTCCCTCTCCCTCTGCCCCTCCCCCCTGCTTGTGGGCGTGCTCTCTCTCTTTCAAACAAATCAATAAAGTCTTAAAAAAAAATGGTTCAATTTCCTATTCTATTTTGCTGCTGTAGGGGAGAAAAAATAATTGTCATTCTACCCTTCTAGGTTGTTATCTGAGACACCTACCCCCTTCCCACAATAAAAGACGGGTTAACACTGGAAAAACAAACAGAAATTTAGTAACATGTATACCACCTGTGTACGTGGGAGAGACCCAGGAAAACTGAGTAACTCCTGGAAATGGCCAAAGCCACCACCTTAAATACTATCTCCAGCTAAAGACGAAAGAGGATGTGGGTGAGAGGAAGCCAGTTATGGGAAGTGACCAAGGAAAGCGCAGAAAACAAGGGTTTGGTTATCAGGCAGATTTTGGTCACTGCCTTCCCCTTGAGAAGAGTTTCTAGAGACTCAGTAATCCCCTTTTTTCCAGGTACCTTTTTTCCAGGTGAAACACCCTCACAAAGAGAGATTTTCTTTAAAAATGTAAATGTGTCCTGGCCCATGACTGGCTCAGTGGATTAACCACCTACCTTGGGCTCAGGTCATGACCCCGGGGTCCTAAGATGGAGCCCTATATCCTATACTGGGCTCCCTGCTCAGTAGAGTCTGCTTCTCCCTCTCCCTCAGCCACTCCCCCTGCTTGTGATCTCTCCCTCTCTGTCAAATAAATAAAGTCTTAAAAAAATATAAATGTGACTTAACAGGAGATAACTTCTACTAGGTTTTCAGAGCTTTTCCTGTGTCTGCTCTTTCTTAAAAAATAACCAGCTCAAGATAATCTTTACACCGAAGAGGCATATTTTGAGGTGACAAATTATGCTCCCCTTCATTGTATGCTTAAAGTGCACCATTTAAAAAATTAGAATAAAAGAAATCCTTATGTGTGGAGGCACCATGGACATCTCATTGAAAACAGTGAGATGGGAAGTTAGCTCCACTCACAGTTACTTTCCTTTTTGTTACTTGTCCTTCACGATATGCCAATTTCATGATGGTATTTCAATAAAATTAATGGTGATCAATTTCTAATGATATCATTAGGAATTAGGAATTCATTAGGAATATCATTAGGAATTCCTAATGATATCATTGTTTGTGGTCCATGTCACCAGTGACTTGGTGACCTATTTCATTCTTACTGGTAGTTGTTTTATGTTTTCAATAAACTTTACCGGATTTTCTAATCAAATATCAAATGGAAGAACTGTGAGGCCTAGAAGTGTGTTGGGGAGATCATAAGATTAAAACTGTCTCACAGCGCACCTGAGTGGCTCAGTCAGTTAAGCATCTGTCTTTAGCTCAGGTGAGGATCCCAGGGTGCTGGGATTGAGTCCCCTGGTGGGCTTGCTGCTCAGCAGGGAGTCTGCTTCTCGCTCTACCCTTTCCCCCTGCTCCTGATCTCTCTCTCACTCTCTGAAATAAATAAATACAAAATCTTAAGAAAAAATAAATCTATTTCACATAAAACATACGTTGGCATAAGCTGTGAACAAAATGAGAATGAATTAAACTAATTTACTAAACAACAAAAATACCTCCCTCCAATAAAACAAATAAAAGAAAACCAAATGAAATAAACCAAGCTAGTGAATTCATTTGACTTGAAATTGAATCTCCTTTTGTTTTCGAAACTCAGTGAATTGGAGGGAAAAAAAGAATCACAATATGTTTAAAACAATCCAACATTTCATTCTATTCAAGATCATACAAATGGACAATAGTATGTGTTAAAGAGCTGTGGTTAAGTGGAACTCATGACTGTCCTGTATGTTACAGGCCTTTTGTACTCCTAAAAGTAATATAGCTATCACATTTTGCACTTAGCTTACCAACCAGTGTTCAGCAGATATGCTTTAATTTATTTCAGAGGCAAGAACATGGAGGCAGAGAATACATAAAATGGTCCAGAATACACTTAGTGGTCCTAAAATGCTGTGATATATCCTTTAATGTAAGTCTCAACTGAGTACCTGCTGTGTGCTGTGTCTGGCACTGTAGTAGGGACTACAAATAAAGTATTTTTTTAAGAGTTTGTTTATTTATTTTCAGAGAGAGAGAGAGACAAGCAGGGGGAGTGGCAGGCAGAGAAAGAAACAGGCTCCCTTCTGATCAAGGAGCCCAATGTGGGACTCTATCCCAGGACCCTGGGATCATGACCTGAGCCAAAGGCAGATGCTTAACCGATTGAGCCACCCAGGTGCCCCTAGAAATAAAGTATCTTCATTTCAGGAAGACATTGGACAGAATCTCATGGTATCACAGACAAAAATGTACAAATATGGATGCCATTCAAGAAGAATTTGGCAAATTGGTAATTGAGTAATGATACCAAAAAGGTTTTAATTAACATTTCAACACCAACTAAGGTGGAAATCTCTAAGATCATACCTAGCTTGGTCAATCTCTTTGTCAATCTCTTTAGCACTTTTACTAACAATTTACGTGAAGATACTAAGACTTGTTTTTTTTCTTAATTTTATTTATTTATTTGACAGACAGAGATCACAAGTAGGTAGAGAGGCAGGCAGAGAGAGAGAGGAGGAAACAGGCTCCCTGCTGAGCAGAGAGCCCGATATGGGGCCCGATCCCAGGACCCCGAGATCACGACCCAAGCTGAAGGCAGAGGCCCAACCCACTGAGCTACCCAGGTGCCCCCTAAGACTTGTTTTGAAAGCATAGGCTTAAGAAGAATAAAGTTCCAAAGGATAGTATCCTTGGTGTAAGGCTATAGAAAGAATTCCATAAGCTGGAATAATGTGCCTAGTAACAAAATGAAATTTAGGAAGAATAAATTCAATGTATATTTCCATTTTTAGCTTAAATAATTTGATTATATAAATTCAGGATGGAGAAGACAAGGTATTTGGGGGATTAGAAGAATTACGGATTTTATTTATATCCATGAAAGGTCAACTTGAGCTAACACTTTGATGTGGCTCTTAAAAACCAGCTCATACTTAAAACCTGTTTAAAAGAAACAAAGTATCAAGACCATTGATTTGCAACCTTTTCTATCCCAATACACCAAGGGCTAAGACTACTAGGAAACCAGGGCCATATTTTTATCTTAAATGTATGAGGTGGAGGAACTGGAGGCAGGGCCATTTTATTTTTTATTTTATTTTTTAAAAAGATTTTATTTATTTGTGAGAGAGAGCACATAAGCAGGGGGAGAGGTTGACAGAGGGAGAAGCAGGCTCCCCGTTGCGCAAGGAGCCTGATGTAGGACTGATTCCCAGGACCCTGGGATCATGACCTGAGCTGAAGGCAGACTCTTAATCCACTGAGCCACTGACACATTCCAGGCAGGCCCATTTTTAAGAGCCTCTTGGATGACTGATCCTTGAACTATTCTTCCTCACTCTGGTCTAGATCCAGGTGGGTAATTGTCCCCTCATACTCCAGTTCACTACATTTTAGGAGGAATATTGTCAACAGAAGTAAATTCTGAAGTGGGAAATTAGGATAGTGAGGCAATTGGAAATTCATAAAATGAAAAGTAGAAGGGGAGGGGGAAAAAAAACCCCTGAGAACTAGAAGGAAATGTTTAGCTTAAAAAAAAAAAAAATGACTTGAGAGGATTCATAAAACAGCACATCATGGTCGATCATAACCTAAGCTGTGAGTGCAAGGGGACCTGGGCTGAAATCCAGCTCTACTAGCCCTTGATACATGACTAAATAGAATAAAGAATTCAGAGCCCAGTTAGGGGTAAAAGGAGTTAGCTGTCACCAGAGTGGAATTGTAGATTTCCAGTTATCCAAATCAGGGGATAAAATGTTGTTGTGAAAGGTATGGCGCTGAAGTCTTCCCTGAACCAGCTGACCAAGTGAACCCCCCAAATAGTCTCTTTGTACCCAGTGTTCCCTTTGTACATGGAACAAAGGTTCCCTTTGTACTTGGTGGCTAAGGTAGGCTGGTTCAGGAGGCACAAAGCTCTTAAATCTACTATCTTGGTTTTGAATCTCTACCTAGTGAGCAAACATACCCTGATGGCCAAAGCCACCTTCTAACTCTTGCTCAATCCAGCAGATATGGTAAATCGGCTACTCTTATTTGAGTGACTTTTCAACTCCAGGGAAGAATTTAGAATGATATAATAACCATCATCACAATAATGCTTTCGTGTGAATTAAAAGTAATCTCTTTGTGATGTTGAAGAGAACCTGCCATTTTAGAGATCTGTGGGATTAACCTTGAGCAATTGATTTTGACTTGTAGTTTTGGGAAGAAAAATATGAGAATTTCACCAAGTGTATTAGCAGTATTGAAATATTTAAGAGAATTCAAGATTTAACACACTTACAGGCTAAATGTATTATCTTCATCAGAGTCATTTAACCACCTAGTAGGATTTTATTTGTTAGGATTATATGTACGCCTTGTCAGGCTGTTGAAGTGCTTGAAAAGTTCAAATGTATTAAATGTATGAGGAGAATTTAAAAAGGGGAATTAAATAAGTTTATAAATGAGATTAATTGTTTAAAGTGAATTTAATTTGTTTGAATTGTGTTGACTATTAATCAGAGAACAAATGAAAGTAATTGCCTTTATTTTAAATGGCAGTTACAAGATTTATTAATAGCATAACTAGCAATACTCACAAAGTGAACGTAACACTTCAAGAATAAATATGTAAGTTTAAAAATTGAATATCGCTGTAAAATCCATCTAAGTATAGGTAGTCCAAAAGTCCTCTTATATCATTAACAAGCTTAGATTGTCATGCCTCTTGGTATATCACCTTGGGATGGACTTCCATAGCCTCATCCATAAAATTCCTAGTTTTTAAGGAGATTAAATGAGATAATGTACATAAATCACTTAGTCTGGTATCTACTATAAAGTTTCACTTGGCTGATCATTCTCTCCTCAAAACTATGGATTTAAATATGTGGGTCCATTGTCAGGTGGAAGAGGAACCAAATGCATTCTCTAGTGCCCTGGAGAATGGAGCTGGTAGTTCCATGAAGAGGAAGAATCATAGAGGTTTGCAGATTCTGGACACTTGTCTATCTTTCAGGGACTGTGCTAAGTGTTTTACATACATTATCTCATTTATTCTTCACAATATACTGGTATCATTAGGGTTTGATCAGAGAAGCCCAGCCAGTATGAGTCATATAAGAGATCTATTTGAGGGATTAGATCTTACAAAGTAGTGGGAGCCATATAGTTTTTGCAGAGCTCTTAGTTCTGTGTCTGGTGCCTGGTGCCTAAAGCCAGCCTGGCCAGTAGCTGGGAAGGGAAGATGGACATGAGGTGGATGAGAGCAACAAGAAACTGAAACCCACATCTCTCTCTCATCAGAACTCATATTGGTCATCTTGGTTGCACACTGAAACCTACATTGGTCTCTCATGGTCTCTAACAGACAGGTGACCCTCGGAAGAGCTGCCATGCTTTGCCGTTGGGCTTCACACAGAGTTGGCTTAGGACTCCTAGATGCTGAAGGAGAAGATCTGGCAGGAACTGGAAGAGCTGTGGGCCCCATCACTGCCCCACATGAGTAATGCAAGCCAGAAATTTCATGGCAATGCAGCAGCACAGCAACAGCACCAGCTCTACACGCTCCTTCTGGCCTCACTCTGCTCTCCACCTTCTCTTGTAGGCAATCCTAACCTAGAACCCACCAATGAAAGAAATTCGGGGAATCCTCATTCCACTTTTGCAAAATTGATATGGTTCTGAACTACCACTCTCCTGTTGTCCCTGTTTTCCAGAGACACTGGCTTAGAAGGTTAAATAATTTGCATGAGGGCACACAGATGGTGTGGAAAAACTGAACCGTGAACAAATGCAGTCTGGCTCAGAACCCAGGATCTTCACCAGTGTCTTCTCTTGCTTTGCCCTCATGTCTGAAAGCTAGAGGAAAGCCAGTTTGAGCTCAATAAAAAGATGACCCGTGTCACAGTATGAGTTTGCGCACACTAGAACAAACTGCCTTGTTTGTCCTAGGTGATGCTCAAACACTGGCTGAGTGGCCACTTGTCACAGACATTACACGAGACCATGTTTATTCACCGGGAGGCAGAAAGAACTGAGTGGATCCTAAAAGCACTTTCGACTCCAAGATTCTGTTTCTAGAACATACAGTTCAGAGCAAGGGTCCGAACTCACAATATATAAGGAACACGAGAGAAGACAGAAGCAGTCAAGGGTGGTTAGGGAAGAAACTTAGCCAAGCTGTGCCCAACGTGCCAAAACCCATTGCAAGAAAAAGAAAAATTACGGTCACCCAAGAGCTATTTCACACAAAGGATGCCACCGAATCAGCGTTAGGGTGGTGATTCTCCCCCCACCCCCATAAATTGATTCCATTTCTCTGAATTGATAGGACGTTTTTGTTGTTGTATAGACATGATCTTTAAAAGTCTTCAGCAAGGACTATAAATTCAGGCATGCTATGCATCAACTCTTCAAAATAAATGTTTGATCAGTTTCGGGCATAGCAAAAAGTTTGAAGCAAATATCTAAATATTTCAAAGAACTGCTTAGAAGAGAATTTTCACATTTGAAGCTCTGCCAATATAAACACATAATAGCGAACCTTATGTCTTAGTAACAGATGCGTCCTGATGACATCTTTCCAAAGCAGATATTACAATAATTTTCTTTTTCTCCCCGCAAATTCTATATAAGTTGGTTAATCAACTACACAAATTGGAAGTCATGGAAAAATCTGTACAAAGATATTAGATGAAATTGACTTCCCACCAAGAAAACTCACAAATCAGTCAAGTTAATGGATTAACATTTAAAATCTCAAAGCAGATAGATAGAAATCCCATAAGAAGTGTTGTTGCTGCATGCAGATATCTCTCCTCACCCTTCTCCTCCTCCTGACCTGAGTGGCACATTTGTGGGCACCATTGCTTTCTGGCTTCTGGTGGGAAGCCATTAACCAGCGCCAGAAGATCAGGGGGAAGAAGGAGAGTGAAGTTATGGTATTTATTCTCCTGGCCCTCTTGTGGCAGGGTCGCCGTGGGTTAACTGGGCCCCTTGACAGAACATTATGTTTTTCTAGAGGTGTCTTTTTTTTTTTAAGATTTTATTTATTTATTTATTTATTTGAGAGAGAGAGAGAGAGAGAGAGATCATAAGTAGGTAAAGAGGCAGCAGAGAGAGAGGGGGAAGCAAGCTCCCCATCGAGCAGAGATCCAGATGTAGGGCTCGATCCCAGGACCCTGAGATCATGACCAGAGCCGAAGGCAGAGGCTTAACCCACTGAGCCACCCAGGCGCCCCTAGAGGTGTCTTTTTATAATACTCTCTGTCTCTCTCTCTCTTTTTTTGTCTTCCTCATCCCATCGGGCCTAGAAGTGGTAAAGTCTTGCCATTATTAATAGCCTCAGAGTACTGTACTCTCCATTCTGGTCTCTCTGCTCCCTGTCCCACACCTTTGTCAACAGTTGGCTTATTCAACCCTCCTCCAAATGTCCTAATTAGAGGATACCTTGGTTTCCCACTGGGACCCTAACTGATCCTACACAAAGAATTACAATGCTAATAATGATTAAATTTCAATGTCAGTGCTATGTCCGTCATTTTCAGAAGGTTGGCGCATGGTTTTTGCATTGTCGCCACTGAAAATTATAATCACGAACAAGATGATTGCATTTAAAGTTTAGTGTTGTTGCTATTTCAGATTCTAAGCCAGAAGGTCTGAATCTCAGCTCCGATGCTGACGAGTTGTATGAGTTTGGGCACATCGTCTAACCCAGTGATTCTCAACCGGGGGACAGTTTTGCCCCCTCAGGGACATTTGGCAATATCTGGAGACATACTGGTTGCACAACTGAGGACAGGGGTTGTTACTGGCATCTAGTCACAAGTAGAGCTCAGAGATACTGCTAGACATCCTACCGTGCCCAATACAGCCCCTACCATCTATATATATATATATTTTACCCGGCTCCAAATAGTGCTGAAGTTCAGAAACCCTGTGTGCTTCAGTTTCTTAATCTATGAGATGGAATTAATATTAATATTAGCATAAACCTCATAGGATTGTCTGAGGAGTCAATGAGCTAATACATATAAAGCACTCCGATCAATGCCTCTTTAAGAGCTCAGAGCACAGAGACAACTTGCTCCAAGGCAGGCAGTGATAAATTCAGTATGAAAGACAACTAATTCCACTAAAGTATTCTGAAAGCCGAGCTCTTGGCCTGGTTTTATTCTGCTGTTTCCCCAGCACCTTTGTGTCTAACATATATTTTATTTGTTCACTGTATTCAATATGGAATCTATTCTTCATGAGTAAAATGATGAACATAACCTTTCCAGCAGAATTCCTTGCATACTGCTCAGTGGTAGTGGTGGCTGTGGTGGTTATAATGGATTTCGTGACAATACATCTTTGGGGCTTGAAAACAAGCACCCAAGGGTATCTTCCTTCACATTCTTGCTCAAATCATTCTAATTTTCTTCACTAACTGTTTAACAACTCAAGGCCAAGAAGAAACTCACAGATAAGTTACATGATTTCTAAAATTACAGAAGGCATATTTATGTTATCCAAGTATTTTAAAAAGGTGTTGCTTTAGAACTATTTTAAGTAGCAATTTTTAAATCTTTTTCTCAACTTTGGTCCAACCAAAGGATTTGGGTTGGAGTGCCATTTTAAAAAATTAATCAAGATGGGGGCGCCTGGGTGGCTCAGTGGGTTGAGCCTCTGCCTTCGGCTCAGGTCATGATCTCAGGGTCCTAGGATCGAGCCCCACATCGGGCTCTCTGCTCAGTGGGGAGCCTGCTTCCCCCCTCTCTGTCTGCCTCTCTACCTACTTGTGATCTCTGTCTGTCAAATAAATAAATAAAATCTTAAAAAAAA
>NW_019154107.1:25290708-25425331 GCF_002288905.1 Enhydra lutris kenyoni
AGGGGGGCAGAGCCCAAGCAGGGGGAGAAGGAGAAGCAGGCTCCCACTGAAAAAGAGCCTGATGGGGGCGCCTGGGTGGCTCAGTGGGTTGAGCCTCTGCCTTCGGCTCAGGTCATGATCTCAGGGTCCTAGGATCGAGCCCCACATCGGGCTCTCTGCTCAGTGGGGAGCCTGCTTCCCCCCTCTCTGTCTGCCTCTCTACCTACTTGTGATCTCTGTCTGTCAAATAAATAAATAAAATCTTAAAAAAAATTAATCAAGATGATCAGGGGAGAGGGCAAATGATGGTAGAAAACAAGAGACAAAGCAAGGAGTTAGGTTAGAGCACCCTCATACCCCCCATCCCCCGGCAAATGTCATGTAAGAGCCTGTCACTTGCTAGAGGGCCTCAGATTTGGCAGATAAAGTCCAAGAGTGATCCTTTGCTCCGTCATTTATGTCGCAGGGACAGACGGTAAAAAAAAAGGCAACCAAACTGTGAGAAAAGATCACTTATTCTTAGTAATGAAACATGAGAGAGAAAGTTTTCCCTAGATAGAAGACACTGAAATGAAATTAATCTCTTCAATGCTATCTTTATAGGAAAATCTATAGCTCTCGGTGCTATTCTTTATAACATCCTGCAGTATAGACCAAAGTTTTTATAGCACAGTCCAATAAAAGCAATGTTATAGAGGGCTAAAATAACACAGTTCAGGTGTAAATCTAGTCCTGGGTTAAGAGAGGGCTTTAAGGACCCTACAAATAGAATGCCCTCAGGGCAGTCCTCCTTAAGGTGGGGGAGGGGGGACGGATCATATCTGGATGGGATGATCTTTGTGACAGAAAAGTGTGGAAACATGTTCTTTAGTGGTGGGCTTGTCAGGGGATAGAACTGCCGACAGCTGATAGAAATTACAGGGTTTAACCATACAAAAATCTTTCACATTTATGAACTATTTCCTGGTGCCAGGCATTGTTCCAAGGGTTTAAGAGATAGAAGCCATTAAATCCTCACTGTAACCCCGTGAATGGAGTGCTGTTGTTAAGTTTTCCCGTTTTACAGATGAGACCAAAGAGTCAAGGCTAAGTACTTGCCCATTGTTACCAAGTTACTGAGTGACGGGCTAGCAATAGGACATGGCAGCCTGACTCTAGAGCCCTTGTGCGTGTAAGGTGTCCATCATGTGTGTCCAAAGAAGAACCCACCCCTCCCATTCACTATGTGGTTAAGCCTTCAAGATCAATGCAAGTCCTGCTCACCCCAGAATGTTGCCACCGGCTTTGGTCCCCCTTGATCCTTCACATCTTTTTTTTTTAAAGATTTTATTTATTTGACACAGAGAGAGATCACCAGCAGGCAGAGAGGCAGGCAGAAAGAGAGGTGGAAGCAGGCTCCCCGCTGAGTAGAGAGCCCAATGCGGGGCTCGATCCCAGGACCCCGAGATCATGACCTGAGCCAAAAGCAGAGGCCTAACCCACTGAACCATTCAGGCACCCCACATTTTTTTTTTAGGAATTTATTATTTATTTATTTGAGAGAGAGTGAGAAAGAGGGCACGAACAAGAGGGAGGGGTAGAGAGAGAGGGAGAAGCAGACTCCTTACTGGGCAGGGAGCCAGATGTGGGGCTCGATTCCGGGGCTCTGGGATTGTGACCTGAGCCAAAGGCAGACGCTTAACCTACTGAGCCACCCAGATGTCCCCATAAAGTTTTTCATTTCAAGAAAATGTGCATACCCTGCAGGGACAGCAATGCAATTGACCCTTCAAGGGTCAGCACGGGATCCCCAGACTGCTCAAGGACCCCGGAATCTCAAGCCTACACATGTCAGGTGAGAGTCCCTGGAATGAGTATCCAGGAAATTGGAGAAGCAAGGCCTAGATGAGTAAGAGCTCTTGCATTAGGGGGCACCACATAGAAGAAGGGGCTCCAGAGAGGCTGAGAGAGAAGGAAAGAGAAAAAGAGGACCGAGAGGGCCACTGTGGCAGGACAGAATATTCAAACAAAAGCTACTCAGATTATCTATTGCACAGTGCCAACCGTGTTCTAAATACTTTACACGTATTCACATATTAATGTTCACCGCCAGGCCCATAGGAAGTGGGAATTCTTATTACTCATCTTACATATGCAGAAACTAGCACAGAGAGATTATGAAATTTGACCAGGGTCACACAGCTAGTAAGAGGCAGTCTGTCTCCAGAGAGTGCTCCTAACCACTATGGGGTACTGCTCTTGAGAAGAGTTTCTTGCGGCAGAGCACAGAGATGGTGTTGGAGAGGTAAGTAAAAGCCAGGCAGTGGAGAGGCCAGATTAAGGAATTACTTACTAGGTACGATGCTGTAAGGGCAGAAGGTTAAGACTCAGGAGAGCTTTAGGCCAGGGGTTCCCCAATGTGAGTTCCCTGCCGTTAGGTCATGGGCTCAAGGGAATAATTGCCACATAACAAACTATCCCTAAAATTAGTGGCTTAGAACACCCCCCGCGCCTTTGCTCATAGTTCTGCCATTTGGCTGGAGATGGGCAGAGATGTGATGTCTCTACTCTGTGAGATGTCACCTGCAGTCAGTCATGTGGCTACATTGAGCTGGGAGCCGGGCTGGAGCTGGGACATTGAAGATGGCCTCACTCCACGTCTGGTGCCTCAGCCTAGATGGCATGAGTGACCAGACATCTGAGTTCTGCATGTGAATGACCACTCTCTCTCTCCATGTGATCGCTCATTATGCAGAAATCTAACTCAAATTTCTCTACTTTAGATTTTTTTTTAAGATTTTATTTATTTGACAGACAGAGATCACAAGTAGGCAGAGAGGCAGGCAGAGAGGGGACGAAGCAGGCTCCCCGCTGAGCAGAGAGCCCAATGTGAAGCTCGATCCTGACTCATGACGTGAGCCGAAGGCAGAGGCTTAACCCACTGAGCCACCCAGGCGCCCCAAGTTTCTCTACTTTAGAAAGTTCCCTACCTAAGGCTTGCAAGAGGGTGAAAGCTGCCAAGTCTCCTAAGGCCTGGACATAGAACTTCTGCCATATTCTGTTGGCCAAAGCAAGTCCCAACGTCAGCCCGTTTGCAAGGGGGAGGGAAATAGACCTCACTTCTTGATGGCAAGTGCAGCATACGCTCATTGTTGGCAGGTGTCGTTGGAAACATCCATTTCAGGTGACATCAGTGACACCGGGGGCCTCTTTTTGCTTTTGTTCTCTCACTGTCCAATGCTCTGTCATGAATGACCTTCACTCCATGGAACCCCAAAGTCATTGAAGGATAGCATAGCAACATGCCCTGTGTACTTACTCTCATCCAAAAGACAAGAGCATATCTGTGCTGTTACCAGGGAAGGTCATTTCAGATGACCTTCAGATGACCCCTCCCATGGGAGAGCTTGGCTCAAGTCAAGGAGAGCCAGAGCACCAAAATCCATGAAACACTCCATGGTTTAAAGTGTGGGTGCCCTGAGAGGACTCTGATGTTACTCTAGGCTATGGGTCGGCAGACTCCAGGCCTCTGGTAAAATCCTGCCACCCACGCTCAATCATTTCTGTATTGTCTATGGCTGCTTTCCCATGAAACCAGCAGAGCCCAGTAGTTGCAACAGAGACTGTGTAGCCCATAACACCTAAGATAGGTACTGTCAGACCCTTTACAGAAAAAGTTTGCCAACCGTGGCACCAGGGGCAATAGTCAGTAATGGTACTCTTCCTCATATGTTATTTCATTTCCAGAAATTCCATTGACCCCAAGGTTCACATTTGAACTGGCAGAAATAGACAGTTCTTGGGCCAGTCCATATAATTCCTTAAAGAGGCAAGAGAATGTGTAAAGCTTTCAGTAATCGAATTTAAAGGGTGCACCTATGTGATGCTTTCAAGTCAAACCAATTTTATGTCCTGAGCACTTCTAGAACCTGTCCTCAAGTCCTCACTGGCCCACTCTCTCCATGCAAAACTCAACCTCTTCCCAGGGAAGAGAATTGCAGTAGGCTTTCTATGCTCAGAGATTTTCTTTTTTAAATCATTCAATGGGAAAATTGGTTATCCTCAGTGGGTAATCATTGTACCAATTCACAGTCAAGAGAACCCAATAGAGTTCTTAAACTCTATTAAACTAGTAGTACTTGAACTTTCTGAAAAACTCAAGGTAATGATGGAGGCCTGCCCTTTTGCTTTCACTTGGTTGTATATTCAAAGGATTCTTTTTTTTTTAAGATTTTATTTTTTTATTTGACAGAGAGAGACACAGTGATAGAGGGAACACAAGCAGGGGAAGTGGGAGAGGGAGAAGCAGGCTTCCTGCTGAGCAGGGAACCTGATGCAGGGCCCTGGGATCATGACCTGAGCCGAAGGCAGACGCTTAACGACTGAGCTACCCAGGTGCCCCTCAAAGGATTCATTTTTAATACGTAATTTTTCAAGAACATTTTAATAGTGTGAAATCGTGTTGTTCTCTGAGAAATTATGTCGACCATACGCAAAATAAAACTAAAAGATGAAACTTAACATGCTGTTTTGCTGGAACTCTGAAAGTTCTTCTCCCAAGCCTATCAAGAATATATTTTTGAAATTTTATGCTTAAAAAGTTTTCAAACACTCATACCCACCGATCCAGCAATTTCAATTCCCAAATTTTATCCCAAGGTCATGATGTGGTAAAGTTCAAGGTTAATCCTGGCAGAATTATTTGTAATAGCAGGAAATCTTATAGAACCTAAATATCCATAGATGAAGGACAGGTTCAAAAGCAGTGACAGACAATACGTAAACAAATGAGCATGGCTTATTCTGATTATTTAAGTGGACCCATGTGATGGATTAAAAGAAATAAGGAAGACCTTTGGAATCTTTATGTAGAACAAATTCCAGGATTATTGCTCAGTGCAGAAAAAAAAGCAAACTGCAAAATAGTGCATATGATATTTTATCATTTGTGAAAAAATGGGAGGGAGAAAATAAATATAGTTTGTATGTGTATTATATACCTCTGGAAGAACACACATAAGAAATTAATAATAATGTTTGTCTCTAGTACTGATTGTCAGTCAGGGTCCAGCCAGAGAAACCACTCTAAGGATGTCATTCAGAGTATATTTAATACAAGAACTTAGTTAAACAGGTAATGGAAGAAGTAAGGCGCCAAATAGGAGACTTCGAGTTAACCCAGAAGTTATTAAGACCAAGAAATGACTACCATCCTTAGGGCTGAAGAGATATAGGGAAGAGGTGGTGTTACCAGATTCCAAATTTTTTTTTATTAAAAAAAATTTTTTAAGATTTTTATTTATTTGAGAGAGAGAGAAAGAGAGAGAGAAAGCACACAAGCAGGGGGAGCTGCAGGCAGAGGTACAGGGAGAAACAGGTTCCCCGCTAAGCAGGGATCCTGATGCGGGACTCAATGCCAGGACCCCAGGATCATTACCAGAGCCGAAGGCAGACGCTTAACCTTAACCGACTGAACCACCCAGGTGTCCCGCATTATCAGGTTCTAAAAGCTGGGCCGGTGAAGCAGTGGTAGAACAGTGGTGGAGAGTGCTGGGATGGGGGAGCTGGGGCCACAGACGGTGAGGCTGACTGGGGGGAGCTTGAACCAAGGAGCAGTGGCAGCAACTGCAGAAGGTCCTACTCAAGCACGAGGGGAGAACGAAACCCCTTTGCTCTGCCCTCCTTCCAGCCTCCAGTCTTTACCAGTGCCCATGCCCCCATTGCCTGAAGCTACAGAAACCACCAGGCAGAGGAGCTTGGGAAAGACAGTTTCCTGCAGCACAGAGCAGAGCACAGCAGAGCAGACAGAGGCCAGTGAATGGATTTATGAAGAAGCTGGCAAACTACTGGTCCAGAAGGGGTCCAGAATGTGTTGACCTGGGAGAGAGCTGTAGCAGGCAGCTTTTTTACTTTATTTTATTTTATTTATTTTGTTCTATTTCTTTCACTTTATTTATTTTATTTTGTTTTGTTTATTTTATTTTATATAAAAAATTTGTGGTTTTTATTTTAAAAAATGTAAAAAATTTCCTGCAGCCATTTTCAGGGACCTCAATGACTTCAATGTTTCTGAGGCTCCTAACACAGCTTGCAGGGGGACATTTTAATGTTTACCACCTTGTGCGTTCTGATTTTTGAACCCTGTGAGTATATTGTCTATCACAATGAGTAAAATTAAATAAAAAATTAAATAAGTGCAAAATAATGGAAATTTTTTATTAAAAACTGAAATTTCAAAGAAATGTCAAGCGAAAAGCAACTAAACGCTATCAAGGGCATGGTGAAAATATGACGCATAAGTACAATAAAATACCGTGCAGCCATTCAAAAGAACGAGTCATAAAATACCTACAGAAGGACACACAGGAAAGTGGTATCAGTTCATGCCTAATGGCAGGTGGGCTGCGTGGTTGTGGGACAGGTAAGAAGACAGAGACAGCTCAGGCACATAGCGAAAACACTGCCTACCCTTCTGTACCTTTTGATTTTGCACCCCATGTACATATTACCTATTCAAAATAGAAATCAAGATTTTTTCTTTTCCCCGTTAAAATTTTTTTATTGTGATAAAATACACATAACACAAAATTAGCTTTTTTAACCATTTTTAAGTGCACAGTTCAATAGTATTAATTATATTCACACTGTTGTGCAATAGATCCCTGGAAAATCTTTATTTTGCACCCATTCAACTTTGTATCCAATTAACTACAGCTTCTCATTTCCCTCCTCCTTCCAGCCTCCAGCAACCACCACTCTACTTTCTGTCTAGGAATTTGCCAACTCCAGATACCACATATAGATGGAATTATACAGTACTTGTCTTTTTTGACAGGCTTATTTCATTTTGTATGGTGTCCTCAAGGTTCACCCATGTCGCAGTGTATGTCAGAATTTCCTTCCTGGGACATCTGGGTAGTTCAGTTATTAAGTGTCTGACTTGGGTACAGGTCATGATCCCAGCTTTCTGGGATTGAGTCCTGCATCAGGCTCCTTGCTCAGAGGGGAGCCTACTTCTACCTCTGCCTGCCGCTACCCCCTTCTTGTGAGCTCACTCTCTTGCTCTCTCTCTCTCTGACAAATAAATAAATGAAATCTTAAAAAAAAAAAAAAAGAACTTCCTTCCTTTTTAATCTTTAATGATATTCCATTGTATGCATCTATCATGTTTGCTTACCCATCCATCCATCAAAGGATGCTCAAGTTGCTCCCACTTTTTGGCTATTTGAAATCAAGTATTTTTGTTGTTGCTGTTATTTGTTTTTTAACATTTTATTTATTTGAGAGAGAGCATGAGCACGGGCAGAGGGAGAGGGAGAATCAGACTCCCTGCTGAGCAGGGAACCCCCCAACCCTCACCAAGGGGACCGGATCCAGGACACTGGGATCATGATCTGAGCTGAAGGCAGATGCTTATCTGACCGACCCACCCAGGTGGCCCAAAATTAAGTTTTTTTAAAAAGAAAGTTGGGGCACCTGGGCAGCTCAGTCAGTTAAGCAACCTACTCTTGATTTTGGCTCATGTCATGATCTCAGGATCATGAGATTGAGCCACCCATCCCCTGTAGGGCTCTGCACGCAGTGTGAAGTCTGCTTGAGAGTCTCTCTCTCCCTCTCCCTCTGCCCCTCCCCTGCCACTCACAGGGCCCTTTCTCTCTGTCTCTCTCTCTCTCAAATAAAGAAAGAAATAAAGAAATAAATGAATCTTGAAATAAAATAAAATAAAAAGAAAGTTTATGCTTAAATTAACCATTCTTCTTATGGTGGAAGTACTTATATCTAGAAATTTGGGGCTCTTTCCATGGCCTCTGGGACTCAATTGACTTTTCTGGAACAGACATTCACGGCAGCTGCCACCCTCCTCAATAGACAGGTCCACAAGGAAGTTTCTAGCATCTTTACTAGGTAGGCCTTTGGTCACAGTACTATATGGAAGGAACCCATCAATAAACAAAGCATTTCAGAGTTATTGAATAAAAGCCACACTTACTGAGCCTTATTGTGCAACCCTGAAAATAAGGAGCACAAAGACAAAGCATATTATAATAAAGACATTGCAACACTAACGTCAGAATGCTAATCTCAACAGTGAAGGAACCAGGCCATTAAACTGTCTTAGTGAAAGCAGATTTTACTGATTTCTATTTCTTCCCTACTGTGTGAACATTCACCAGCTTGTTTATTCTCTTAACCCTCCACCTTCTGTAGGTGGACATTTCTTCCTTTATTTTTATTTGAGTGAACAGATGACAATGAATTACATTAAATTGTTGTTTGAGTCAAAGTTTTTTAAGGACTCTTTTCACAGTTCCAAAACAGCCATTTGAAAAACGAAAAATGACATCAAAGACTTTCTCTTATTCAATGCTAAACATTATAATGATGAATATTTTCTAACAGGCAGGTAACAAAATGGTATGTGCAGCATGATTCCAATTTAGGGAGAAAAACATATATGTGTGTGCACAGAAGAAAGTCCTTCCAGGTGAGAAATGGAAAGTGCCAGATGGATAGAACAAAGAGAGATCTAAAGACAAAAGTGATCCGGTCAGCTGGGTTGGATTTTAACATTGACACAGAGCTCAAGAGAAGGAGGCCAGAGGGGAAGATGAAGGTTTTGAGGGCTCGTCAGCCCTGAGGAGTCCTTAATTTAACCAGCCCAAGGACTACCTATCTTAGGATTTCTCGTTAATCAGAATAATATTTTCTGGATGGTTTAAGCCAGCTATAATTGTGTTTTCTGCTACATTCTAGTCTCCCTGGATATGATCTCCATTTTAATGCTGTTATTGTCCAGTATCTTTGTTCCATTAACTTAAAAAAATTTTTTTCTTTATTGATTTATTTGAAAGAGATTGAGCGCCAGAGAGCACAAGTCTGGGGGTGGGGGCGGGGAGCAGCAGAAGGAGAGGGAGAATTAGGTTTCCCACTGAGCAGGGAGCCTGATGTGGGGCTCAATCCCAGGACCATGGGATCGTGACCTGAGCTGAAGGCAGACACTTAACCGACTGAGCTACCTGGGCACCCCTGTTCCATTAACTTTTAATGCCCCCTTAGTTAATCATCATTAAAAATATGTAGTGATTTCTGGAACACATTTGCCAATTTCTTTCTTATCACGTTTCTTCCGTTTGAATTCCTATTGTTTTGTTCAAATACCTTTCTTCCTCGTGAAAATCTTTTTGCTTCTTTTTTTTAGCACGATTTGTTAGTGGTAACTCTAAGTCTATAAATGTATTTATTTAACCCTCTTGTTTGAATGATGGTTTAGCTGCA
This sequence comes from Enhydra lutris kenyoni, assembly GCF_002288905.1. Classification (NCBI taxonomy): domain Eukaryota; kingdom Metazoa; phylum Chordata; class Mammalia; order Carnivora; family Mustelidae; genus Enhydra; species Enhydra lutris. The sequence goes on from NW_019154107.1 coordinate 25,299,943, forward strand.
TAATGAATTCCTTTGAGGCAAGGAATTGAAATTGCCATATTCTACAAAAATCCAGGGCCTTTAAGGGATAAACCATTAGTAAAAGGTGAGAAATGGAAACAAAAAACAAAAAACAAAAACCTACCTACCGGCACAAGTTGACAATGAAGAGTCTTGCTTGCTTGCTTTTTTGCTTGCTTGCTTTCTTTGCCAATGTCTCCCCTGAAAAATGCATAACCATGTGCTTCATGATGCATGAAACCCTAAAATGAAAAGTTAATATAAAAACTCTTCCCAGGGGCACCTGGGTGGCTCAGTCAGTTAAGTGTCTGCCCTCAGCTCAGGTCATGATCTCAGGGTCCTGGGAGGAAGCCACTGCCTGGGGCTCCCTGCTCCATGGGGAGTCTGCTTCTCCCTCTCTCTCTGCCCTGCCCCCCCCCACAAAGCCTTGTGTTTTCTCTCTCTCTCTCAAATGGATACACTTGATCTTAGCCAAAAGGCCGAGAAGCGATCAAATGGATAAATAAAATCGTGAACAAACAAACAAAACTCTTCCCAGTCTCTATTGCCTGGCAGAAACAAAGGCAAAAGTGCTTTGGAGGCTACATCCCAAGTCTGAAACATTCAGCTTAGACTTTAAATTACAAAACAGAAGAAAGATTTCACTAGGAGTAAAAGTGGGCACATGAAAAGCATATCTGTATCCCCAAAGTACCTCAGATATTAGAACAACCTAATGCAAAGGATAAAATAAGTATGTTTTAAATGATTAAAGACACAAAGAAAACACTGTAATAAGAACAAGTCACTGTTTTAAAAATAACAGGCAGATTTTGAACCAAACTGATCTCCTAGAAATTAAATATATAATTAATGAAATTCAAAACTCAGTGGACTTTTAAATCAGATTTAACATGGCTGAAGAGAATTATTGAACTCTCTGGAGAATATATCTGAAGAATTTACTCAAAATGCAACACAGCAAGGTAAAAAAATGAAATACATGAATTATGGAGCATACATAAAAGACGTTAAGAGATATCAAGGATAGAATTAGATAGTCAAATATGTCTCTAACAGGAATTCCCCAAGGAAAGAACAGAAAGATTATGGGGATGGCAGGGTGATGGGGAATCAATATTTTAAGACATAATGGCTGACAATTTTTTCTGTATTCATTACAATCATAAATCTCAGTTTTAAGAAGCACATCCAAGCAAGAAAAATGAAAATAAACCCAACCCTAGACACTTTGCAAAGAAATATCAAAATACTAAAGTTCAGCAGAAGATCTTAAAAAGCCATTAGCAAGAAATAATAGAGCACCTTAAGAAAATAATACTTAAGTGAGAAAAGATATTGAAACAGCAAAGTTAGAGCCCAGAAGATAATGGAATAACATCTACAGGGCTGAGAGACGATAGCTATTAGGTTGGAATTCAATATCCAACTAAGCCATCATTTAATCAAGACATTTTCAGGCAAAGATTTACAGAGTTTACTACAAACAGATCTTTGCTGAAAAGGAAACAAACAAAAAAATGTTATCGGAGATGAAGAAAGGCATTTCCTAATGATAAAGGGGTTGATTTGTCAAGAAGACGTGCATCCTAAATGCATATGCGTCAAATAACAGAGCTTCGAAATAGATGAGGCAAAACCTGAGGCAACTTTAAAAAGGAATGGACAGGGGCGCCTGGCTGGCTCAGTGGGTTAAAGCCTCTGCCTTCGGCTCAGGTCATGATCCCAGGGTCCTGGGATCGAGCCCCACATTGGGCTCTCTGCTCCACAGGGAGCCTGCTTCCTCCTCTCTCTCTCTCTGCCTGCCTTTCTGCCTACTTATGATCTCTGTCTGTCAAATAAATAAATAAAATCTTTTAAAAAAAAAAAAGGAATGGACAAACCCAGTTGTTATTCAAGATTTCAACACTCTTCTCTCAATAATTAATATATCAACTAGACAGAAAATCAGTAAGGATATAGAAGACTTAAATGCCATCAACAAACTTGACATAATTGACATTTATAAAACATTCTAACCTAACAGCCATGGAATAGACATCCTTTTCAAGCAAGCGTGGAAGAGTCGACAATGCAGATTATAGGCTATGCCATTAAAAAAGTCTCAATAAATTTAAATGGATTGAAATCATACAACATATGACCTCCGATCACAGGGGAATCAGTTTAGAAATCTGTAATGGACAGATAACTGAAAAATTTCCCAAATATTTGGCCATGAAATAACGTATTTTTAAGAAGCCCATGGGTCAAAGAAGAAATCAATGGGACATTCAAAATGAATGAAAATAAAAATAAAATATCAAATTTCTGGGGTGCTGCTTAAAGATTGTTTAGAAAGAAATGCATAGGTATAAATGCTTATTTTAGGCAGAAAAAGGATTCAAAATCAATTATCTAAGTTTCCACCATAAGAAGCTAGAAAAAGAAAAGTTAAATCCAAAAAAAAAATGAAAAGGAAGGAGATAATGATAAGAACAGAGCTCACTCTCAATAAATAATTGGAAATTTTCATGTTAAAAAATACAACTTACAAATAGCAACAAACCAATGAAATATGTAGGGAAATATTTAACAAACCATGCAAAACCTCTACGTGAAAATGATAAAACATGGTTGTAAAGAAGATAAAAGTAAACAAAGAGAGATAACAATGATTAAGACTTGGAACATTCAATACTGTTAAGATATAAGTTCTCCCCAAATCGATCTATCAATTCAATGAATTTCAATCAAAATTCCAACAGACTTTTTAAAAAGGATTTTATTTATTTATTTGAAAGAGAGAGAGAGAGAGAGAGCATGTGTGTACAAGCATGAGTTGGGGGGGCAGGGCAGAGGGAGAGGGAGAAGCAGAACCCTACCCCCAACCCCGCACAGAGCAAGGAGCTCAACGCAGGGCTTGATCCCAGGACCCCAAGATCATGACCTGAGCCAAAGTCAGACACTTAACCAACTGAGCCACCCAGGCACCCCTCCCAGCAGACTTCTTAATAGAAACTGATAAACAATTATAAAATGTGTATGGAAATGCAGAAGAACCAAGAATATCCAAAACAATTTTGGGAAAGCATAAACTTGAAAGTCTTATGGGACTTTTGATAAAGCTATATTCATCAAAACAGCGTGATACTAGAGTGAGGACACATATAGATGAATGGAAGAAAAGAGGGAGTCCAGAAACAGACTCACACAGATATAGTCCAAAGAAAGTTGAATAATGCTAGAACAACTAAGTATCCATATTTTTTTATAAAGGGACCTCAGCACTCACCATATAAATAAAAATTAACTGAATGGGGGCGCCTGAGTGGCTCAGTTGGTTGGGCGACTGCCTTCACCTCAGGTCATGATCTTGGAGTCCTGGGATAGAGTCCCGCATTGGGCTCTCTGCTCAGCAGGGAGTCTGCTTCTGCCTCTGACACTCCCCTTCTTGTGCTCTCTCTCTCTCTCTTACACACTCTCTCTCTCTCTCAAATAAATAAATAAAATCTTTTTAAAAAAGAAAAATTAACTGAAAGATGGATCTAAATGTGAAAGTTAAGCTATGAAACTTATAGAGGAGACCAGAGGAGGACATTTATGTACCTTGGGGCAGAAAGGATATCCTAGCAAACAAAAAGCAGTAGTCAAAAATGGAAAATATTGATAGACTGGACTTTACAAAAATTAAGGACTGCTATTTGAAACACACGTATAAAAAAATAAAAAGGCAAAGAAAAAAAAAAAAGCAAGCCACAGACCAGAGGAAAATATCCACAGTTGCTCTATCTGACAAAAACCTTGTCTCCCGAACACATAAAGAACTCTTACAACTCAGGTAGCCCGGGTGGCTCAGTCGGTTATGTTTGCCTTCGGCTCAGGTCATGATCCCGGGGTCCTGGGATCGAGCCCCACATTGGGCTCTGCTCAGTGGGGAGCCTGCTTCTCCCTCTCCCACTCCCCCTGCTTGTGTTCCCTCTCTCTCTGTCAAGTAAATAAATAAAATCTTAAAAAAAAAAAAAAAAGAACGCTTACAACTTAATTAGAAGAAAAGCAAACCACATCAAAAACTGGGCAAAATATTTGAGTAGAGCACGAATTGTACTCCTCGACATTTATACAAGAGAAAATGTACACCCATATAATGCCTTCCTTATACGTGAATGTACACAGTGGCTCTATTCATAATAGCCAAAGAGTGAGAACAACTCAAACGTCCATTGACCGGGGAATAAAATAAACAAATTGTGATCTACCCAGGCCATGGAATACTCCTCAGCAATGAAAAGAATGAATTACTAATGCGTGCAGCAACATACATGAATCTCAGAGTTCTTAGGCTGAGCAAAAATAGCCAGATACAAGCCAGAGAGTACAGTTCTGCATGCTTCTGTTTATATAAAATTCTAGAACTGTCATAGCTGATCTATACTGACAGGAAACAGGTCAATGGTTGCCTGGAATGGAGGGGGAGAGGGGGAATTAACTATAAAGAGGCAGCAGGGAACTTTTAAGGGGGATGGATATATTCTATAAGCTAATTGTACTGGTGATTACTGGTTACATGGGTGTAATCAGTAACAGCTGTCAAAACTCATCAGATTGTACACTCGAAATGGGTGCATGTTATTAGAAATAAACACCTCAATAAAATTGATTTTTAAAAAATCCCGAAGCATTTGTGGTGGGTCTGTCATTTGTCAACTTAGCTAAGCTGACCTGCATTTCCCAGTATTTCCCTTTATGTATGTTTCTGGTCAGAGTAGCCCTGGGGAGAGATCCTCCAGTGACATTTGGAGGGGGGGACTAACAAAACAGCCATTTTGCAATACACGCATTTTGTCTTTTGTCTTCTGGCTCCCCTTGTTGGCGGAAGGCAAGTGACAGCACCTGCTCCATCAAGGTCAAGGGCAACAAGAACAAACATGGGCTCCAGTCCATCCTCAGTCTCCACTTGTTCTTGCCCTCCCCTACGTATGTCCATCTTCTCTTGCCGACTGCTTGCCCTGTGGAGATGGGTTTTAAGCAGGAGAAGTGAAGACAATAACCTTATGGAGACTGTTTACTGGCTGCTACACTTGGATTAAGGTGAAATTCCTGTAACACATCCATATGTGTATGTATATTCATTCCTGGTGGTTCTACTTCCCTACTTGCCACCATTTCATTGTTATTATGTATAATGTGTTCCAAAGGAAAAATAATATCTAATATCACTATAAATCTATATTACATAAAAAGGAAAATAAATGAGACATCCAAAAGCTGATTACTACCAGAATCATTACTTATTTAATTTTTACTTTTCTTTCCCCCTACAAAATACATAAATTGGTTAACAAAAAGAGACAAGTGCAATATTGGCAGAAAAAAAGAACATTGCAACTCTGCCGGTAATAAGGTCCCTACAGTTAACAGGGATGGGTGAGGGGGCTCTGAGCTTCTTGATGATGAAGACCCAAAGGGAGAGAAAACAAAAACTATCTGACTAAATATTTTAACCTCATTCCTACTCACATTGGAATAATGAAGAAATGCTCAAAACTCTCATTCCCGCAACTGGTCACATGGTCATAGCTGGCATTCATAACTACCTCCTTCGACTACCTAGTCTTCATTCCCTTTGCACTTAGCAATCACCTCAGCTGATTGTGGTTCTCTAGCGGGTGGGATTTTTCTGACTCCCGGGCAAGGTGTATGTGTTGAGCTCTTCTACAGCTCCAGCCACCAAGATCAGAGGTAGTAAGAGCTGACACAGGTTTCAGTCTGTCCTTGTGGGCTCCAGCCCCTGCCTGTGGGTCCAGTCTTGTCCTTGATCTTTTGCTACTTTACATCCATCTTCCCATCCCCACTGTCTGCCCCTGAATTTCAAGTTCCAGCGTCAGTTGGGAAGACAGCATCCTTCTAGCTTCTGCAATTGTGTAATGACAGATCCCTGTCAAATAGATATCTCCTAGTGTTCTGCTCCTCTGATCAAACACTGTTACATGAAACATTATTAACATTCCCTTTAAACCTAAGAACAAGAAAAGGATCCCCATTATCGCTCCTTTATTTAATATGTATCAATGATCCTTGCCAGTGACTTAGGAAAAGAAAAATAATTAAAATGTCAGAAACAAAACTGTTGTCACCTGCAGATGTCATGATTATCTTCATAGACTTGACAAACAATTAGAACTAATGAGATGCTATGACAACATTGTTCGATGGAAGTTCAAATACAAAACCAATTGCTTTCTTCTGTAAAGGCATCAAAAAATTAGAAAATGTAATTTTTTAAAAAGAACATTCAAAATAGCAATAAAAGCTAAAGTCCTTTGAAATTACTCTAACAAAAAAATTCACAGGACTTCCATAAAAATTACACAATTTTAATGAAAGACATAAAAGATGACAATGAACGGGAAGGTATACTGTATTCGTTGGGAATGCTCAACATCATAAAGACATAAAGTATTCTCAAACTGATCTATAAATCCAAGGTGATTTACATCAAAATCTCAACAGGATCTTTCTTGACACTTGACAATCTCAAAACTCCTAAGAAAGGTAGAGGACCCAGAGTAGCCAAGGCAATCTTAAAGAGAAGAAGGGAAAAAATTATCTTTCAGATATGAAAATCCATTATAAAGCTACAATAATTAAAAGTACTGTTATTGATGAAAGCTAGATTCATTGGCCATGGGAATAGAATGGAGAATGCAGAAACAAGTTCGTATATAGCTTCAAATATGGTATTTGACAAAAGACATCATTAATAAGTCTGGAAAGAATGAACTTTTCATTAAATGGTGTTGGAACAATTTGTTAAATACAGAGGGTAATAAAAATATTATAATTATACCTCACCCCATACAAAAGAAATAATTCCAGTTGACTGTAGACCAAAATGCAAAAAGTAAAGCTTTGAAATGATATATTAGACCATATTAAAATTTTTAAAACTTCTATATTAGAAAGAGAAATGACAAACCATGGGTTTTTTTTTTTTAAGTTTTCACCTTTTAAATATACATACTGAAATGTTTATGGATGAAATACTATAATATCTAGGACTTGTTTTAAAATAACCCAGGAAGCAAGAAGAGAAATTGGTGGTGGCTGGGTGTGGGGGGAAGCTAGGGAGTGGGTTGGCTATAAATCAAACAAGATTGGCCAGGAGTCGATGATTCTTAAATCTAGGTGATGCATACATGGGGCTTTATTGCACTATTTTCTCTAGTTTGCCATATATTTGAAACTCTCCATTTAAAAATTTTTAAAAAGAGAGAGGGAAAGAGAGATGATACTTAAAAACAAAATCAACACATAGACTGGGAGAATAATTTTATAACACATAACTAACAAATCAGTAACCTCAACATATAAAGAACACCACTGTATCAATAAGAAGATGACAATCAACTCTTTAAAAAGAAAAAATAGCCAAAGGTTTGAATAGGCAATTCACAGAGGAAGAAATGTAAATGGGCAATAAATATGTGGCATATGTTCAAAGATCAACTACTCTTCTAACCAGGAAAATATAAATTAAATACCATTTTACAATGAAATATTTTATACACATCAGATTGGCAAAAATTTTAAAGGTATGACAGTCTGAGAACACAAAGTGACCGTGAGGCCCTGAAGCTATAAGAGCCTTCAGAAGAGCAATTTGGTGAGACACCTGGGTGGTTCAGTAGGTTAAGCTACTGCCTCCGGCTCAGGTCATGATCCCAGAGTCCTGGGATCGAGTCCCTCATTGGGCTCCTTGCTCTGCAGGGAGTCTGCTTCTCCCTCTGCCTGCCACTCTCCCTGCTTGTTCTCTCTCTCTTTCTCTGACAAATAAATAAATAAAATCTTTAAAGAAAAAGAGTAATTTGGAGAGCAGGTTGACCGTAAATAGTAAAGTTAATTATGTGTCTATCCAACAACCCGAGAGTCCACGTGTCCATATCTACCCTGGCCCAACTCTCCTGAGTGTGACCAAGGAAACGTGTACACGAATTTTATTCTAACACTCTAATTGTAGAAAAAAACGGAAATAAATTTCACTTGTATCAATTTAGGAATGAATAAATAAATAGGCAGCAATAGCAATTTTTCAGTGGACTCATATATGTATGAGAATGATGAACACCAACTTTGGGCTCCTGGATTTCTTTTAGGAGGAGAAGGAAGGTAAGAGGAAAGGATGAAGTCTTAGCTCAAACAATATTATCTCATTTCATTTCATTTCATGAGAATACTGTCACCAAGGCCAATGCTAATGTCTATTGTTTTGTGGTAAAGGGTATTTAATTGTTCACTATTCTGTCTTTTGGTACGTTTTAAATGTTCTTTAATAAAGTATTTTAAAACCAAGAAATCTTTATTCTTTTTGATTTATACCATGCCAAGACATAAGTGCAACTTTTTGTCTTGTTTCCCACTAAAAAAATTATTTCGGCATACCTTAAACAGGGCTAAAATCACACGTTGGCTAGAACCCTTAAACACTGTTAAATATTCCTTTAAAATAATTCATTTAGGAAAATAAAGCTATGGGCTTTATTTTACTTTATCTTCATCTAAATGTTTGTCCTGGCATTTATAACAGCCTGGAGTCTCATGAATGTGTGATTATAAAACCCTTGCAAATGGGGCACCTGGGGGCTCAGTGGGTTAAGCCTCTGTCTTCATTCAGCTCAGGTCATGATCTCAGGATCCTGGGATGGAGTCCCACATCAGGCTCTCTACTCAGGGGGGAGCCTGCTTCACCTTCTCTCTCTGCCTGCCTCTCTGCCTACTTGTGATCTCTCTCTCTGTGTCAAATAAATAAATAAAATCTTAAAAAAAAAAAACCCTTGCAGAGTTTCAGGCCTTGATTTGGTATCTAGTTCAACATCCAAATGGGTTGAATTTCCCACCAAACAGGCCACAGACAAAAATATAGATGGGGAAACATATCGGGTAGAGCATAGGGTGACTTAGGTGTGGAGGTTTCTACTTTCCTAGGGAAAATCCATTTTTGTATTGCCATGGCAAGCAGTTCTAACACAGTGCTGTTATTTTATTTTATTATTTTATTTTATTTATTTTTAAAAAGATTTTATTTATTTGTCAGAGAGAGAGAGAGAGAGAGCACAAGCTGGGGAACGGCAGGCAGAGGGAGAAGCAGGCTCCCTGCGGAGCACGGAGCCCACTGCGGGACTCCATCCCAGGACCCTGAGATCATGACCTGAGGCGAAGGTGGCTGCTTAACTGACTGAGCCACCCAGGCGTCCTGACAGTGCTGTTATTTTAATATGAATTTTGAGCATTGTCTTGCTTTTATGTTAATTTAAGAAGCAATTCATTCAAAAGGCTTGCACCCACTTGAAGAAAACACCCACGGAGATTCCTGGAGCCCCCATTTGGGGTCTTAAGCGTCCTTGGGCTATGGATTCCCGTCTTCCCCGTCTTTCTTCGTTAGTAAGAGGGTTTCTGCCCTCCATCCACCCATATGCAGAAACACATATGACCCAAGCAAACTTTGGCTTTGCGATATTGGATCAAAGAATGAATGGCTAGGCGCAGAGTTCTGGGGTCCCAGGACTATGTCTCTGTTTGCATTAGCAAGAGTTTCCCCCAAGAGTTCAAACCCCATTACAGTCTTAGTGGGGTCATTGTCATACATGAAATACACATAGGATTGGCCTGCTAAGAAATATATCATGGGCTTTTCCTTCTTCTTCAGATAAGTTAGACAGGGAGAAGACAAATGCGACACAAGCTCTGAATTATTCTTTTTTATTTATATGCTTCAGCGGCTTGTGTTTGCTTTATCTCCTGGAGGGTGAAATTAATGAGAGGCTGAATAATTTCATGTAAGTCAAAAAAATGGAAATTGGATATGTTTGGAACAGTCATTACATAAAATATGGTTGTTTTTATTGCTTTTAACTTTTGGTTGCTAGACTATCTTGTTAATTTAATAAAAAAATTTATGAAGGTGAATGAGTAATGTTTGCAAGTTTCTTTAAGCTCCTTGGATGAAAGGTGCTATATAAAACCGAAGTATACTGTGTTGCATTATTATTTTATTTTATAAGCTCTGCAGCATAAAAAAGCTGCAGATCTCTCAATGGTTTCAGGAGGATGAACATTATCTTTCTAGTTCTGGGAATAGATCTGCAGGCTTTTGTGAACGTGGCAACTCCTATTTTTTGTTGCTGTTCAAGTTTTTTATGCTCAGAGGCAGATATTGACAGGTGACTTTTTTGTTGGAGTTGCGTGGTGTGTGTGTGTGTGTGTGTGTGTGTGTGTGTGTGTGTACTCGGTTGGGAAATGGGTCGCGCACAGGGTGAGTCAGAAATTTGATTAAATGTCAGTTTATGGTCAATATTTATTTCTGGCTGCTAGTGTGTATTGCCATTTGGAAATGGGAATATTGTTAAGAAAAATAAGCAATTTGGGGGGTGCTTATTTTCAGGGTCCAGAAGTTGAAAAATGTGTGCCTTGTCATCTTGTGACATCACTGAAATTTATATGTGCTGCTCCAGAATGAAATGGCTCAAAAAAGCTAAATGGAGTGCCTTTATGAAATTCTTGCATCATAATCCCAAGCTGTTGTTGGTGAATTCGGAAGTTTAATACAAGTTTAATACCCTGCCAGCACGCAGGAGGTGAAGGAGGGAGGTGAAGCGCTTTTGCATCAAAGGTCGAATAACTACAACAGACAATGGTATATGGCAGAAGGTACCCAATGAGTAATATCCGAAGTAAACGCTGTGTATTCACAGGCAGAAGTGGAGAAGCTGCCAAAGAACTGGGGATCAATGGGATAGCAGTCATCAGACAATGGGACAGTGGAGCTGAGAGACTGGCTGGAACGGTGTTTTCAGGGATGGAAGGGGGGGTGAAGTTGGACGCTTAGCTTGATAATACATCACATTGAAATAATATCATAAATAGTTGTCTATTTTCTCCCTCAATTATAATTATCCTCAATTATTTATTTCCACTAAGCTCTCTCCCTCTTCAGTTTTTGTCCTTAATTTAAGTCTCTAAATGAATATGCATGCTGCCCAGGAGGGAGACAAAAGCACAAAGGAACAGGTGGCGACAGGCAATGTCGGTTGATAATGATAATGTTTAAAATATTTTATTTTATTTGACATTGGATTTCTTCCTGACTCTTCTTCATCCAACAGGCTCATGACATTGTCAGCAGCCCCGAAACCCTTTATGCGCTCGTTGTATCTTTTTCTAATTCTTTCTATCTTAATAGCCTGGCTTTGCTGTCAGCCGTCTTCAGAGTTTGATTTAAAACAAAATCAGGGAATCATCTCAGTCTTTTGGTATCAGTTTAGTCCTGATTTGTGACCCAGTATGTGGTCAATTCTGGAGAAGGTTCCATGTGCACTTGAGAAGAATGAGTATTCTGTTGTTTTAGGGTGGAATGTTCTGTATATATCTATGAGGTCCATCTGGTCCAATGTGTCATTCAATGCTCTTGTTTCTTTATTGATTTTCTGCTTCGATGATCTATTTCTGAGAGAGGCATGTTAAGATCTCCTACTATTAATGTATTCATATCAATATGACTCTTTATCTTGATTAACAGTTTTCTTATGTAATTGGCTGCTCCCATATTGGTGGCATAGATATTTACAATTGCTAGATCATCTTGGTGGATAGTCCCTTTAAGAATGATGTAGTGTCCTTCTGTATCTCTGACTACAGTCTTTAGATTGAAATCTAATTTATCTGACATGAGAATCGCTACCCCAGCCTTCTTTTGAGGCCCATTGGCATGAAAGTTGCTTCTCCATCCCTTCACTTTCAGTCTTGGTGTATCTTTAGGTTCAAAATGGGTCTCTTGTAGACAACATATGGATGGGTCCTGTCGTTTTATCCAATCTGCAACCCTGTGCCGTTTATGGGCACATTTAGGCCATTCACATTGAGAGTGATTATTGATAGATACGTTTTTATTGACCTTTGAAGTCTTTCTTTCTGTAGATTGTCTCTATATTTCTGTTCAATGCTATTCTTAGGATTTTTCCTCTTTTATAGAACCCCCCTTAATATTTCCTGCAGTGTTGGCTTGGTGGTTGCATAGTCTTTTAAGCCTTGCCAGTCTTGGAAACTCTTTATCTCTCCGTCCATTTTGAATGTCAGTCTTGCTGGATAAAGTATTCTTGGCTGCATGTTCTTCTCATTTAGTGCCCTGAATATATCTTGCCAGCCCTTTCTGGCTTGCCAGGTCTCTGTGGACAGGTCTGACGTTATTCTGATGGACTTTCCTCTGTAAGTAAGGAGCCTCTTTGTCCTAGCGGCTTTCAAGAGATTATACCTACAATTATGATTCCTCAATTTGACTATCAGGTGCCTTGATGTTTTTCTGGAATCTATAATCTTGGGTGGAGACCGTTCGGCCTCTAGTACATGAATGCTGGTTCCATTCGTGAGATTGGGAAAATTTTCATGAAGAACTTGTTCCACTATATCTTCAAACAGATGTAAGAAGTCAAAACCCTCACGTGCATTGCTGGTGAGAATGTAAATGATGCAGTCACTGTGGGAAACAGTCCGGGAAACCATGATCCGGCAATTCCACTCCTGGGTATATCCCCAAGAGAATTGAAAACGGGCATTCAAGCAGACACATGGACACAAGTGTTCCAAGTGGCATGACTTATAACAGCCAAAAAGTGGAAACAACCCGATTGTCCATCAGTTGGAGAAAGGATAAACAAACTTTGGACTATCCATACTACAGAATGTTATTTAGCCATAAAAAGGAATGAAGGAGTGACACATGCTAGAACATAGATAACTTTGAAAACAATATTCTGAGGGAAAAAACCCAGTCATAAAGACCACATATTGTATGCTCCCACTTACATGACGTGTCCGGAAAAGGCAAATCTACCAAGACAGAAAGCATATCAATGGTTGCCTAGGTCTGGGGGCTGGGGGGATTTGGGAAAAATGGGGATGACTGCTAAAAGATCACTTTGGGGTGAAGAAAATATTCTAAAATTAAATTGTATTCATGGTTATGCCTTGTGAATATACTAAAAACCATTGACTGGAACACTTTAAATGGGTGAATTGTATGTTATGTGATTTGTATCTCAGTAAAGCCATTTTTGAAATCTAACATAGGAAGATTTTAAAAAATCTTTTCTTGTTTTATATTTTGGGTCTTCATCTTGATAGTCTTGTTCTCCCGCTGGTGGCCATGCAATGGCTGTTGTTGTATGCACATGTCTTCCTCTATAATTTCCCTGGATCACATCTTTTCATTTTAGACACTTCTGGAGCTTTTTTGGTAACCTATCTTAAGGTTTGACTTTTCTTTTTTCAAAGTTTTTTAAAGTTTTATTTATTTTAGAAAGAGCACGTGCATGTGCAAGCCAAGGGAGGGGCAGGGGGAAAGGGAGAGAGAGAATCCCAAGCAGACTCCACGCTGAGCACAGAGCCTGATGTGGGGCTCGATCTCACACTCTTAGATGGTGACCTAAGCTGAAAACAAGAGCCCGATGCTCAACCGACTGAGCCACCCAGTGCCACAAGGTTTGACGACTCTTCTCCATCAGGTGGTTAAAAGGAAACAACCATGCTTTTATCAATTCCTCTTTATGCTTGGAAAGTAACATTGATTTCTTACCAAATGTGGTTATCAGGGAAATGACATCATTTTTAACAGCAGAAAACCCAATGTTTCTTTCAAGCTGAGAGTTTATTCTTTACATAAGAAAAAAATCATGAAATTATGTGTGTGTGTTTTTAAAGAAACTGAGTAGAATGTGCACTTCTGAAAAGTATGAGCATCTTTGAGGTAGCTCTTTATGAGGCTTTGCATTAATGCCAAGATTGATGAAATCATTGCTTAAATGTTTCTGAAACTCTTATTTTGCCACATTTGCCTCTAAAATCATGAAATGTAATTTTTTTCAACTACCCTGAATGGCAATGAATGTTTGTCCTTTAATGGTGATTTGATTTTTAGAAGCAGTCAAAAGGAACCCATGTTTGATAAGTAGGTCAATAGACCAATCTGGAAAATATCATTTTCTTTTAAAAATTTTATTTTTTTATTTGACAGACAGAGATCACAAGTAGGCAAAGAGGCAGGCAGGGTGGGGGGGGAGCAGGCTCCCCGCCGAGCAGAGAGCCCGATGTGGGACTCGATCCCAGGACCCTGAGATCATGACCTGAGCCGAAGATAGAGGTTTAGCCGACTGAGCCACCCAGGCGCCCCTGGAAAATATATTTTTATGTCAATAATGAAACCTGACTCTAGGATAGTGAAACTTTTCTTCCTGGGTAATTCAAGCTAAATCTGAAGTCCCTTTAAAAACATGAGTTTCAAAAAATAATTTGAGTAATGATAGTATTATCACTACTGGCATGAGCCTCTGGTCTCTTCCCAAACACAATGCCAGGGACTTTACACAGTTTATTCCAATAAAATCTTCCAATAGTTCTGCAGAGTAAAAATCATCCCCATTTTACTGATAAGGAGACAGGGTCAGAGATGCTGAACCACACGCCCAAGGATACCCAGCTGTCCTGAGGCAGAACTGGTTCTCAAATTTCTCACCTTCTGACTCTCCATGGGGCCAACTGAGTAATCAGATGCTCTCATCTTAGTTTTTTTTTTTTTTAAGATTTTATTTATTTATTTGAGAAAGAGAGAAAGAGAGTGTGCACACATGCAAATGGGGAGAAGGGCAGAAGGAGATGGACAAAGAATCTCAAGCAGACTTCCTGCTGAGCGAGAAGCCTGATCATGACCTGAGCCCAAATCAAGAGCTGGAAGCCTAACTGACTGAGCCACCCAGGCGCCTCTCATTTTAGTTTTAAAAGCTAGTCGCTTTGCTTTATTCTTAGAGTGGTTTACAGTTTTTATTTCCTCATCCTACCTGCTGTTTGCATGTCCAAGCTTAAATTAGGCCAAGTCTTCCTCAAAGATCTGGGGCTTTCCCACCCTTTCTTATCTCCTCACTTCAGATATTGAACTACATATTAAGCTTAGGTGGGCAAAATTTGAATGCATTGCCTTTTTCTTGGAATAGCACCAAGAACTTCTCACAGATTCAGAGTCAGTAGAGTCCAAATTAATTAAGGTTTGCCACGTTCCCTCTTTGGGCCCCTTGGAAGGCCCCCAGGCATGCATCATCCAATGTTGTGCTTTTTAGTTTATGAAATCAGAAAATGTAGCCTAATGGAGCAAGACCCAAGAAAGGTGTTAGGAGGATAATGTTAAAATCTGTAATGACATTAAAACCATGATTATAACTAGGGGAACTGTCCATCCATGGAATGAGTATGTTAGTGTTAATGAATTAAGAGTTTGAAATTAATGAGGTCTATTAATTGAGTTGATTCCTGTAATCTGGTGAGATTCAAATAGCGGGGCTCCTGGGTGGCTCAGTCAGTTAAGCATCTGCCTTTGGCTCAGGTCGTGATCTCAGGGTACTGGGACAGAACCCTAAGTTGGGCTCCCTGCTTGACGAGGAGCCTGCTTCCCCCTCTGCCCCTGACCCTACCCCTGATTGTGTGTGTTCTCTCTCTCTCTCTCTCTAATAAATAAATAAATAAAATTTAAAAAATTCAAATAGCATCCTTTTTTTATTGCCCCATAGGCTGCCTGACTGGACAATACTAGAACCTTTGGAAAGCCAGTTTGGCTTAAAAATAGACTAATACTCAAAATTTTTTTAGCAGGGTAAAAAGCAGGGTAGCTTAACTACCACTTCCTTTAGAGCTGTGGGTTCTTGGAATTAGTAAAAGTAATAATACTAATAGCTAACACATCATACTACCTATGTGCCAAGCAGTGTTCTAAGTTGATTCAACTTTCATAGCTACAAAGAGGGTGGCATTATCACCATTCTCAGGTTACCAGTGAGGAGCTCAGGACACGGGTTCGAGGAGTGATCTGTCCAGGGTCACACAGCTTGTAAGTAGTGCAACGAGAATTTAAATGTATCCTGAATCGTTACACATAGCCTCTCTTCGGGGTGGGAAAGCAGCATGGTAGAGAGGACAGGGCTAGCAGCTAAAGATGCTCTCTTTTCCATGGGCCAGAAAGATTTTTGCCCAGCAGTGCATTCATGAGCTTGTTGGGGGGTGGGTGCAGAGTATAGGTTTTCAAACACAGAGGATTGGAAGAGTTTGGCCAAAGGAATATTAGCAAAAGTGATACAAGCTGGGGTTGAAAGGGGCTTTCACAGCTGGGTTGCTTTCCTTTTGCTGGTCATGGCCATGAAAGTTACACGCTCTGGGGAGCCAGCTTTTCCAGGGAAGATGAGATACATGCGGAGCAGACTTTTGACCCAACCCCAGCTCAGCCCAGCCTACAGCAGCCACCTCCCCACTGGATGTGTGACTGAAAATGAAAGATTGTTGCTTGAAGCCCCTGGATTTTGAGGTGGTTTGTTTTATAGTAAGACTGTGACCATAACTGATGGATTAGCCATTCCTTTTTTAAAATTTTAGTTACCAGTTCCGAACACACCCATGTTCCCCTATGTTTAATTACAGCAAATACAACCACCTTTCCTTCTACCATCAACTTTCTCCTTTAATTCAGCTTTATACCACCACACTCATCTTGTTTTCATTCTTGGCCCTTCTGAAACACTTCCCCCCACCCCCCACCCCCTGATTGATAACCACCTCTGTGGTTGGATTCGTGGCACTGTGATCCTGGTAATCACACAGCTGATCACAATAGAGTTAAGCACACTGCGATCTTTTTTGTTAAAATTATCCAAACAAATATGTCCTGGAGGAAAATACGGAGGCTAGTTTGCAAGCCAACAACTCACCAATTTTCTTTGTCTGTTTTATGAAGTGCTTCTAAGGGACCGTGCACGGCTTCCAAATCATCTTTTAATCAATTGCCACCTGTGCCTTTTCAGTAAATGTGACCGTAGCAGTGACTGCATTCACATTTTGGTGGAAACTTAAGTCACTCTTCCAAAAGTATTTCTATTCAATTTATATTGAAGGATTTTCAAACACACTCAGAAAAGTTGCAAGGACAGTACTATGAAATCCCAAACACGTTTCACCCACATTCAGCAATTAACATTTGTCGCATTTGTTGTATTATTGTCTCTCTGTTTCATTTTCTCTAATTTTTACTGAATCATTTAAGAGTAAGTTGCAGACATCATGGCCCTTTACCCCTAAATTCTTCAGTATGCACTTCCTAAGAAGAAGGACATTCCCTTATAGTATCACAGCTAAATTATTCAAATCAGAAAATTACATGTTAATGTAACGCTATCGCTTGATATACAATCTGTATTCAAATTTTACCGATTGTCCCAGTAATATCCTTTATGGCCTTTTTAGTCTTCTTTGGAATCCCTGAATCCAATTCAGGATTACAGATTGCAATTAATTGTCACATCTCTCTAATCTCTCTCTTTCTCTCTTTTTATTTAAGTATCATTTATTTAAGTCATCTCTACACTCAAAGTGAAGCTCGAAATCACGACCCCAAAATCAAGAGTTGCACGCTCCTCCAACTGAGCCAGACAGGAGTCCCTAATCTCTTTTCATCTAGAACAGCTTCTTAGCTTTTTTTCAGTTTTTATAACAACAGTATTTTGGATATAGTACAGGCCGGTTATTGCCTAGAGTGTCTTTCAATTTAGTACTGTGTGAGGTTTCCTCATGATCAGATTTGGATTTTTAGTAAAAGTACTACAGCGATGGCATTTAGGTTTTAAATTCTATTTCTAATTGTGATGAAGACAATATGTAATGTAATTTGAAGACTATCAGGGACGGAGAAGTTAACTATTCTACCTATGTTTGAAGCTAATATTATTTCTTCATGGTATATTCATTGTGATCTAAAAGAAGAGCATAATTTAACAAGAGCATGTTGTAATTACTATCATGCAGTAATTACAGAAAGATTTTGGCTCAATATAAAAAACTTCTTAATTTTTAGAGCCACAGAAAGCTGTCTTCAATTTTATGAACTCCCTAGTTGTGAACAACTGTGCTGGGAAATGCAAGGAGGTCATTTAGGCATCAGATCAGGACGGGACTTGATGACCACTAAGGTGCTTTCTGACTCTAATATTTGTTCCAAGAAGGCTGATACCTACATTGGCTCCAACTTTCTAATTGCAAAGATATCAGTCTTTGAATCAACTGGAAATTGTTTAGTGGATCAAGTCTACATATCATATGAGAAGATGCTCAATTTCACTCAAAATTAAAGCAATGTAAATTTAAACTGTGCTAAAATACCATCTTTTACCTATGAGTTTGCCAAAAATCTAAAGGTTTAATAACACACTGTGCTGGTGAAGATGTGGGGAAATGGGCTGTATTACTGGTGAAAACAAAAATTGGTTTATAACTTCTGGAAGGTAGTGTAGCAATGGCTACCAAAACTATAATTTTATCTCTGAAAACTACAAAACACTGATGAAAGAAACTGAAGATGACACAAAGAAACGGAAAGACATTCCATGCTTATGGATTGCTAGAATAAATTTTGTTTAAAAGTCTATGCTACCAAAGCGATCTACACATTTAATGCAATCCCTTTCAGAACACCACCAGCATTTTTCACGGAACAAACAATCCTAAAATTTGTATGGAACCACAAAAGACCACGAATAGTCAAAGCAACCTTGAAAAAGAAAAAATTCTAGGCACCACAATTCCAGACTTCAAATTATATTGCAAAGCTGTAGTTGTCAAGACAGTATGGTATTGGCACAAAAATGGCCACATAGATCAATGGGACAGAATAGAAAACCCAGAAATGAACCCACAATTATATGGTCAGTTAATCTTTGACAAAGAAGGAAAGAATATCCAATGAGAGAAAGACTGTCTCTTCAACAAATGGTTTTGGGAAAACTGGACAGCAACATGCAGAAGAATGAATCGGACCACTTTTTTATACCTTACACAAAAATAAATTCAAAATAGATGAAAGACCTAAACATGAGACATGAAACCATAAAAATCCTAGAAGAGAACACAGGCAGTAACAGGTAGCAACTTCTTTCTAGATATGTCTCCAGAGGCAAAGGAAACAAAGCAAAAATAAACTATTGGGACTGTATCAGAATAAAAATCTTCTGCACAGTGAAGGAAACAATCAACAAAACTAATAGGCAACCTGTGGAATGGGAGAAGATATTTGCAAAGGAGATTTCTGATACAGGATTAGTATCCAAAATCTATAAAGAATTTATAAAACTCAACACTCAAAAAACAAACAACCCAATTAAAAAATGAGCAGAAGTCATGGACAGACATTTCTCCAAAGAAGGCATCCGGATGGCCAACAGACACATGAAAAGATGCTCAACGTCACTGATCTTCAGGGAAATACAAATCAAAACTATAATGAGATACCACCTCACACCTGTCAGAATGGCTAAAACTAACAACACAAGAAACCATTGGTGAGGATGTGGAGAAAGGAGAACCTTCTTACACTTTTGGTGGGAATGCAAACTGTCACAGCCACTCTGGAAAACAGTATGGAGGTTCCTCAAAAAGTCTGAAATAGGGACTCCTGGGTGGCTCAGTCTGTTAAGCCATGCCTTCAGCTCAGGTCATGATCCCAGAGTCCTGGGATCCAGTCCTGAATCAGGCTCCTTGCTCAGCGGGGAGCCTGCTTCTCTCTGTGTCTCTGCCTGCCACTCTGCCTGCTTGTGCTCTCTCTCTCTCTCTGATGAATAAATAAGTAAATAAATAACTATAAATATAAATAATATCTTTAATTTAAAATAGATAAATAAATAAAATGAAATAGAACTACCTTATGATTTAACAATTGCATCGTTAGGTATATACTCAAATACAAAAATACTGATTCAAATGGAAACATGCACCCTAATGTTTGTAGCAGCAATATCTAAAATAGCCAAATTATGGAAATAGCCCAAGTGACCATGGACTGATGAATGGTAAAGAAGATGTGATGTATGTATACATTGGAATGTCACTCAGCCATAAAAAAGAACAAAATCTTGCCATTTACAACAATGTGGATGGAATTAGAGAGCATTCTGCTAAGCAAAATAAAGCAGTCAGAGAAAGACAAATACCATATAATTTCATTCATATGTGATATTTAAGAAACAAACAAGCAAGGGGGGATAAAACAGAAAGAGAGAGAGAGAGAGAGGGAAACCAAGAAACAGACTCCTAACTATAGAGAACAAATGGGTGGTTACCAGAGGGCAGGTGGGGGGTGATGGGTGAAATAGGGGATGGGGATTAAGGAGGGCACTTGTGATGAACACCAGCTGTTGTATAGAAGTATTGAATCACTGTATTGTATTGTAAAAACTAATATTATGCTGTATCTTAACTAACTGGAATGTAAATAAAAACTTTAAAAAACCATAAATTTATTTGCCCTCCAATGACTAATTAAATGTTGGGGAATTTATTCTACAGATATCCTAGCATGCTTAGAAAATGTTGTAAACACAAGGAATACTCAATGTGGCACCTTTTGTAACTGCAAAAGATCGCAAACAAAGCATTGCACATCAATAGCAAATTGGTTAAATAAATGTTTACATAAATAAATAAATGTTATCTATCCAATGGAATACTATGCAGATGTCATAAAAAAGGTGGTAGGGGGAAACTCTCCATGTACTGATGCAGAAAGAGCTCTAAAATATAGTAAGGGGAAAAATGCATCAAGTTTTAATAGGCAAAACAGGTGGGTTTTTTTTTAAGATTTTATTTATTTATTTGACAGAGAGAGAGAGATCACAAGTAGGCAGAGAGGCAGGCAGAGAGAGGCAGGGGGAAAGAAGGCTCCCTGCTGAGCAGAGAGCCCAATGCTGGGCTTGATCCCAGGACCCTGAAATCATGACCTGAGCTGAAGGCAGAGGCTTTAACCCACTGAGCCACCCAGGCGCCCCAGGCAAAACAGTTTTAATACTATGCTGTTTTTGGTACAAAAGGAGGGAGACTGTAAGTCTGTGTGCATATTTGCTTATATGTCCACATTTAAGGGCAGATATCTTGGCAGGTGGGGGGTGGCAAGGATCAGCAAGAGAAGAGACTTTCACTGTATAACTTTTTGTACTTCCAGGTTTTTTAATCACAGAAAAACCTTACCTATTCGAAACCTAAATTTAAAAATAAAGGAACAGGGGCACCTGGGTGACTCAGTTATTAAGCATCTGCCTTTGGCTCAGGTCATGATTCCAGGGTTCTAGAATCGAGCCCTGCATGGGGCTCCCTGCTCAGCGGGAAGCCTGCTTCTCCCTTTCCTATTCCCCCTGCTTGTGTTCCCTCTCTCACTGTGTCTCTCTCTGTCAAATAAATAAAGTCTTCAAAAAAAAAAATAAAATTAAAAAAAAAAAAACCAGGTGAATGGAAAAACCACTGAAAATATGGTAAAATTAAATTTAAAAAAATAAATGAACAGAATGAACAGAAAATGGTGAAACAAACAAAAACAAATAAAGCTATGTTCCCCTCCCCGTCCACCTGGAGTTAGGAACTCCAGAGGCAACTTTCTAGCATTTAAGACTTTTACTCCGTTAAATGTGAGAACATGAGCCCCAGGTATGGAAAGGCGTTTTCAGAAATGAGTGAGTGAGAGAGTGAGAGAGGGAGAGAAGAAGAGAGAGGGAGAGAATGACCAAATTTGTTTTCTTCCAGAAAAACCAAATCCCCATTCATTTGCATAAACATGGTGGAGCTGACCCTGTTGGTGCTCTGTGTAAATCCTCTCAGACCTCTGTTAACATTTTCTGTGAACTCCCCTTTCCCCGACTTCTGTGTGCTCTGCTTATAATAGCCTGCACCTGGGACAGTCTTTGGAGCCCTGCCCCTGGGATGGTAAAGCTACTTGGCCCAATTGGTGAGAGAGCAAGAAATGCCTGGGTATTTACTTGCCCTGGGGCGGCCTCAACCCCCAGACGGCCCAGTGCAGGCATATGAAGTCCTTGCTCCTTGCCTCTGGTCTGAACCAACTTGGAGGTATAATTTATGTTCCAGAGCATTCCACAAGATAAGCCTGAGGCCGGGACTTCACTTGAACTGCACACTTACTTGGGTTCTTTCCTTCATGCCCTACCTCTCTCACCCCCTTCCTGGTTTCTCCTGGGAGTACTTTCCTTCATCAATCATCTGTATAGGAGTCGATGTCCCAGGATCCCTTTCTGGAGAACATGGTCCAAAACATATGGTTTATTAGATTCGGAATGGCTATAACATGACAGCAAAATTTGATTGTTCCTAATACATAGATTTGAGAAATTGGGGTATCATTATTATATGTTCCAATCCAACCTCTCGAACATTGCAAATACTCCAGATTATACCTCATTATGTAATTATTTTATGAAGCATAATAATTTCAATACCTTGCTTCTGTGAGCAAATGGGTTTTACCACACATCTAATCGTATTACCAATTTAGTTAATGTTGAAGTCCTGCCCCTGGGGTCCTGTGTCTTAAAAGACTGTAAATGGAATTTACAATGTTTCAGGTAAACTAATACAGAGGTAGCAAAAGAAAAAAACCTCCCATATCATCTTGGGTTATCTATTAACCTCCTGAAGCATGAGATTTGATTTGATTACTGTTATTATTAGTTTTGTCTGTCTACCTAAAGATGTCATTAAAGCTCAAAGTAGAACACAGCTAATTTAGCAAAAGCGTATTTGTATTTCTCTCGCTACGAACTTGTTTTCTCAAATATAGCACATCTTTGTTCTTGTGAAAGGTCTAAGTTCCCTGAGCAAAATTTTCTGTAGCCACTTTTCCATAAATATCACTTTGGTATCTGGAATATTCCTACAAGTAAGAGCTTTGCACAAATGTTTTGTCATGTTAAGAAGCATCCACAGTACAGCAAAAGCCAGAGAACGTTCTTGCCCTTTACAGGCTCCCAGTCTGGGAGAGAGGAGTTCATAGCTACATCAGAGGTTGGCAAACTATAGCCCAAATCCCAACTACTGCCTATTTTGTCCCCACCCTGTGAGCTCAGAATAACTTTTCACTTTCTAAATCATTGAGGGGGAAAAAACTCAAAAAAGAATATTCTTTTGTGACACAACTATTATGTAAGATTCGGATTTCAGGGCTCGTAAATAAAGTTTTATTGGAACACCACCTCACATATTGTCTATGGCTGCTCTCAATTGAGTGGTTGTGACAGACAAAGTCTGGCCCTCTGTGGTAGGCAAAATAATGCCCCCTCCCCAGCTTTATCCCTGGAACCTGTGAAAATGTGACCTTAGATAGCAAAGGTGACTTGGCAGATGTACTTAAGGTTATGGACCTTGAGATGAGGAGACCCTCCCAGATTATCCAGGTAGGTCCCATCTAACCTTATGAGCTCTGAAAAGCTGAGCACTTTCTCCAGCTGGAGTCCGAGAAGGGTGACAGAGAGATTCAAGGTATGGGAAGGATTTGACATGCTGTTACTGCTTTGAAGATAGAGGGGAAAACACAGAAAGGAAGGTTTCTTTTTTTTTTTTTTTTTTTAATTTATTTGACAGACAGATCACAAGTAGGCAGAGAGGCAGGCAGAGAGAGAGACAGGAGGAGGAGGCAGGCTCCCTGCTGAGCAGAGAGCCCGATGCGGGACTCGATCCCAGGACCCTGAGATCATGACCTGACTGAAGGCAGAGGCTTTAACCACTGAGCCACCCAGGCGCCCCGAAAGGAAGGTTTCTGAGAGTTCAATTTGGTAGGGAAAAAATGAACTTGAACCACGGTCCAGTTTTTTCTTGGCCTGATCCTACATTTGGATATCCAGCCAAGCTACCTCTTTCCCTGCAATAGAGCACAATTATAGTCTCTCATTATTCAGCTGGCACGACTAACAGTTGTAACTGAGGGGGGAAAAATGTGTGTTCTATCCTTTTATGTATAGGCACCACTTTAAACACAGAATATTAATTTGTTTACTTATTTATTAGCCATTCTTTTCAACTGAAACACATTCTTCCTTGGTAAGGGATTCTGTCTTGTTCAACATTCCCATCCTAGAGCCACACCTGGCACAAAGGAAGAGCTTGAAAAATATTTGTAGGATGAAAACAGACTGCAGCCATTTGGATAAATACAATAAAACGTTGTAGGATATGTACAGACTTAGGATTCGGGCAGAAAATGTCTCCTGCTTGTTTATATTTTGCTGGTCAAATAAGTCAATTGCTAGCTGAGATATATTCGAATCCCACCGATTAGGACAGGAAGGGATTGGCAAAAGAGAAAGATGGTAATAGAAGTTTGAAATAGAAATACGTAACATGGCCCCTACTCTATTCTCAGAACATTTAAGGTAGGGTATCTAAACTTCAGGATGAGGATAAATCTCTGAGCGCGAATCACAACATGTATGATCCAGACTGTTTTACAAAATAAAAATGGAAGCCAGTTTTTACAGTCCTCTTTGTGGCAGCCAGTATGTATGAAGGCGGAAGTCATGATTATGATGATTGATTTTAATTTAGCATAATTCTGTCTTTAATAAATGAAAACTTCTTGCTCTTAAGGAAATCTAAAATATCTCGGAGTGGTTGTCAAGAGAGGAGAGAGCCAAGCTTTGCAAAAAAAAAAAAAAAAAGAAAGAAAGAAAAAAGAAAGAAAGAAAAAGAGAGAGCGAGAGAACATGATGTTTTTATGGGGAATTCTGAAGAGTATTAAAATTGACTAATTCATTAGAAGAGTCTTTTGTGAGCTTATTACAAGTTCTTCATTATTACAGGTCTTCCAAAAGAGCTTAAAGGGCTTTTGAATGCAAAATGAACACTACATATTGCTTTGATGTTTCCTAAAGATCTTTTTGAAAATAGAGTAAGTCGATTAAAAAAAAAAAAAAACTACGTATTTTCAGCTTTCCCAATGACTGTCAATGTTTTTCTGTATGATTCAGATAGTTCAGCAATTTATTTATTGGGATTCCGTTTGGTTCTATAAAATCTTTATCTCATACACAAAATATTTGTATTAGCATGTACAAACATGCATTATTAACTCCTTACGTACTCCAAGTTTACAACGCAATTCAATCCTTCTGGGATATTAGCACCCATCACCATCCCCTCATTCTTTTTTTTTTTTTTAAGATTTTATTTATTTATTTGAGAGGTAGAATGAGAGAAAGCAGAGCATGAGAGGGGGAAGGTCAGAGGGAGAAGCAGACCCCCTACTGAGCAGGGAGCCCAATGAGGAACTGGATCCCAAGATTCCAGGATCATGACCTGAGTTGAAGGCAGTCGCTCAACCAACTGAGCCACCCAGGTGCCCGATCCCCTCATTCTTTAACAGTGCCTTGGTTCAGTGTAAAACCATGGAAATGTAAAAAAAAAAAATCTTCCTTTTCCTCGTTGTGTGGTTGCCTTTGGGCCAGCTGCCCAAGTATCTGATGCATTTAATGTTATTTGAAACCCCATCGTGAATGGAAAGCTTTCATCGCCTCTTAAAAAGGATTCAATTTACATGCGCCCCAAATATTCATCCTCCATCTAGAAACTGTTAAGAAAATTTGTACAAGAGTGAAAGACAAGGGGAAAATGTAGATGTTACATCCTTCGAATATCAAATGGAGAAGAAGCTTCACCCAAGGACTGTCTAGGGGAATGTACCTTGTTTGCTCACTTTATCATTCATTAAAAGTCAAAGACTCGGGAAGTTCCATGAGACCTTAAAGAATTTTGTCCTGTAGAGGGGGCCTGGGTGGCTCAGTCAGTTAGGCATCTGCCTTCGGCTCAGGTCCTGATCCCAGGGTTGTGGAATTGAGTCCCACATTAGGCTCCCTGCTTCTCAATTTCCTGCTGCCTGCCGCTCCCCCTGCTTGTGCTCTCTCTCTCTCTTTCTGTCAAATAAATAAATAAAATCTTGAAAAAAAAAAAAGAATTTTGTCCTGTAGAGATTCAAGTAATTTCTGCCTAGTAGAAAAAATAACCCCAGGAGTTATAGGGGGTTTTTTGCCCTGTAGGAAAGTTTTGTATCTAACCCAGCTATGTTATCCTGTATTAAACTACCTGTCCATATTGAGCTCCTGACATACTCTTCAAACCCATCTTAATATCCTACTGGTTTCCACATTCATTAATGAGTTGAATAAAATCTTTGGCATATGTTTCTTTTATATATGCACAAGAGTCATGATTCTACCTTTGTTGAAAATTACACCTTAGTGTCAGTTAAGACCTCATGCTTCCACCTACAGGCAAATAGGGTCTGGACTACCCCTATAAGAATGCAGATTAGAGAAAACTTCAATACAAAACAAAACAAAACACATGAAAAATTATGAAGTAAGGAAAAAAATACCTCAATCTTCAAAGAGAAAAAAAAAATCAGTCACCATGGAAACCCACAAGGTACTGCATTTTATTTGGCCCTTTTTCTATTCCCTTTATTGGGAAAAGGAAAAGATGGGATTCAAACATTCCTGGGATCCTTTAGCTGATGTAGACCGAGAGCACTTCATTTCCTTTTTGCTCATTTAAAAAAAAAAAAAAGCGATCCCTCATTTTCCTGAAGCATGACTCTTAACCTCCTGCCTAGATCCATTTTCAAAGGTCACCCGAGTCATGTTTCGGGCTTGAGCAAGCTTTTGGTTATTACCAGATTATTATCACCACTGTTAGTCAAGTGGAGATAAGCCATGTCCCCTCCCCTCAAGGAAGTCACGGTCTGCGAGAGAGAGAGGCCAAGGAGCAGAGTGGACACAGGTCAGGGGAGGACAGAGGGATAGTCTGGAAGCACCTACTAAGACTTGTCTACAACTAGGAGTACATAAGTCTACAGTGAAAAAAGAGAGTAAGGGGTTCCACCTGAAGAAGAGTTACACCATAAGGAATGAAGACAGTGGGTTAAAGTCCAGCTGGATTTTCAATTATTTTTCTAAGAAATGAGTCAAGAACCTATAAGATTAGGTACACTTCCTTTAGAAATTCTACGAGAGCACTTAAGCCTTATAGCATTTATTCATTTAGCAAACATTTTCTGAGAGGACCAAATTTGTGTTAATGTCTTTTTAAGTTTATTTTTTGTAGTAACCTCCATACCTAATGTGGGGCTTGAACCCATGACCCAAGATCAAGAATCCCACTCTTTTCTTATGGAGCCAGCTAGGTGTCCCAAGTTTGTGTTATTTTTAACTTTTTCAGTTAGGGAAGAACAGTAACATACTCCTGAATGAAGTTGTCTTATGTGCTAAACTTTGGCCTTCTCTCCAATCGTGAGGAGTGGGGATGGGGCACCAGGCCCCAGGAGACCTATCAGGGGGACAGCAGCTTTGGAAAGGAGACAAAAGCCAAATGTGTGACATAAAGGGAACAGAAAGCCTAGGATCCAGTCTGCTGCAAGAAAAGTCCCCTTGGGACACAAATAACGTAAGCCCACATATTAATGTTATATCAATGAGCTTGCCTCTCTGCCAAACACACCCCTCATGCTACCCATGAGTGATTTCCTCCCACTACCGCCTTGAGTTTTGTTTTAACAAAACAATCTGTTCATCTGTTCTGATGTAAACGTATACAAGCTAGGAAATAAAGAAAAACACAAAATAGAAATCGCCCATGCTGCCTCGCAGAAGTAATATTCAGTATCTTGATAGAGGCCCTCCTTCTGCGTGTATTTTTTTTTATATACCTGTATTCATTTTCCAGAGCTGCCATAACAAATATCAGAAACTGGATGGCTTTGAAAACAGAAATGTATTGTTTCGTAGTTCTGGAGGCTAGAAGGCCCTAATCGAGGTGCCAACAGAGTTGGTTGTTTCTGAGGGCTGTGAGGGAGAATCCGTTCCAGAACCCTCTCCTTGACTTGTAGATGGCTGTCTTCTCCCCGTCTCTTCTCATTCTCTTCCTTCTATGTGTATCTGTGTTCAGATCTCCCCTTTTTATAAAAACAATGATCCTATTCGATTAGGGTCCCCCCTCATTACCTTATTTAAACTTGATTATCTCTGTAAATACCCCATGTCGGAATAGGGTCACATTCTGAGGTACTGAGGGTAGGGATTTCAACCTATCTTTTTTTGGAGAATACAATTTAATCCATTACAATCCCTCTCATATTGACTGAGTGGATTATTCTCGGTTTGTATCCCATTTCCCACCTTTCAGTCTTGCTCTATGTCTGGAAGCTGACCTGGATGGATGACATTAATGGCCCTTCTTCCTCCAGTTTCCAGTTGGGTTGAGCTGATAGAAGGCCCTGGCTGGCAGAAGGAGGGTGAGAGTTGGTATTTATTTGCTCAGTTTTCCCCCTCTTGATCAGACCTAGGGGTAATAAGGGTTTTCCACTAGTCCTAGTGCCTAGAAACCTCAACATCTCTGTTTTATGTCCTTAACGCTATCACCATTCCCCCCCCCCAAATTTAGTAGTCTGTCCATTAAACAGTCCCCAGTTAAAACCTTTGGTGTGGCATGAATTTCCTGTCTGGAGTCTAATACTTAGACATACAACACATTTTATATACTCAGTCTACTATTTCTTAAGAAAAAAATACCTAAACCTTTAGAAGTGAGGCAAAGGGAGGAGGCATGTCCTCCCAGTGTTGTACTGGGAACACTGTGTAATAGAATTATTTAATTCTCTAAGAGAATGTCTCTGTGTTTGACTTCACTATTTACTATCTGATTAAAGCCCAGACACTGTGAAGTTATACGTTAACTTGTAGATTATTTCTGTCTGGTACAAAAGATAACTCCAAAGGTTGTGGTTTTATGGCCTTATGAGTTATTTTATCAGTTTTGTGCCTTTGTAGCGCTTATTCTAACATTCTTTATTCACGCTTGTGGATACCCAGTTCACAAAACGTTCTTTGAACCAGCTTTACAATCTCACTGATGCCCTCCCTAATGAATCAAGTGAATCTTTGTTATGCGTTTAGTCTATATTTACATGAGTTTAAATTTTAAGCATTGAATATTATACTTTGACATGCTTCACACGGTTTTGCATTATATTTTTTACGTCTTCACATCGTCAACTAATTTCATTCAACCACTCTTTAGGTGTTAGGGATTTAGATTACTTGTAGTCTTTAGCTATTATAAACAAACATCTTGATGATACTCACTTTTTTTTTGGAGAGAGCGGGGGGTGGGGGGGGTAGGAGGGAGGGGCAGAGGGAGAAGGAGACAGAATCTTAAGCAGGCTCCATACCCAGCACAGAGCCCAACGCTGGGCTTGATCTCAAAACCCTGAGATCACGACTTGAGTCAAAACCAAGAGTCAGATGCTTAACTGACTGAGCCACCTAGGCACTTCTGATGATATTCACCTTTTTTTTTTAAGATTTTATTTATTTATTTGACAGAGATCACAAGTAGTCAGAGAGGCAGGCAGAGAGAGAGAGGGGGAAGCAGGCTCCCTGCCGAGCAGAGAGCCGGACGTGGGGCTCGATCCCCGGACCCTGGGACCATGACCTGAGCCGAAGGCAGAGGCTTTAACCCACTGAGCCACCCAGGCCCCCAGATGATATTCACTTTTAACTGCAGTTCACCTGCAAGCAAATGTTTGTGGGAAGAGGAACAGTATGAAGTCTGCAGTGGGCCTTCATGTCTCATATTCAAGATGGTCCTGGCCTCCCTTCCTTCCCTGACCCACTTTCATCCCATCTCACCCCATTACAAGCACCAGACTGTCCTTCTGGGACTTACAGTCCATTTGGGGCATGGCCTGAGCACACTTCTTGCTACCAGTAGCACCTGACATGTAGGTCTTTGCTAGATACAGACACTGTGCTAAGTGCCTGATATGCATTACCTTTTGGGTCCTCATGACCACCAGTCCTCTAAGCCCTGTTATTATCCCCCTTTTCTGTGTATGAGGAGGCTAAGTTGGTCAGTTCTGACCATAAGGTCCGTGCTCCTAAGCACTGAGGTGGGAATTGACTGCAGAAGTATTAAATACCTGAGTGGATGAGTAAATGAATTGTCAAAACACTCCTGAAAGGGCCAGAGTACCTGAATCTCACTAGC
The DNA here is from genome assembly GCF_002288905.1 of Enhydra lutris kenyoni. Lineage (NCBI taxonomy): Eukaryota > Metazoa > Chordata > Mammalia > Carnivora > Mustelidae > Enhydra > Enhydra lutris. The sequence continues at coordinate 25,329,868 of NW_019154107.1, forward strand.
GGGGCACAAAGGTGGCTGTGGCAGCGTTCTCAGCCTTCTTCCTGGTCCCTTCTAGCTTTTCTAGAGGGCCAGATGGTGAATATTTTAGGTTTTACAGAGCGAATAGAATGTCTTTCACATATTCTTTTTCTCTCTTTTTTTAAACCTTTCAAAAATGTGAAAACCATTCTCTCATGAGCCATACAGAAACAGGCCACAAGCCAGATTTTGCCCATAGGTCTTAGTTTACTGACCCCTGTTCCAGGTCACTGATTCTCCCAGTAGATTCATCTAACCTTCTGTTACATCCAACCCTTGCATTCTTAATTTTGGTTATTGTATTTTTTTTATCTCTATTCTGCCAAATTACTTTTTTAAAAGATTTTATTTATTTATTTGAGAGAGAGTAAGAGAGAGCATGAGAGGGGGGAAGGTCAGAAGGAGAGCAGACTCCTGGTGGAGCTGGGAGCCCAATGTGGGACTTGATCCAGGGACTCCAGGATCATGGCCTGAGCTGAAGGCAGTTGCTTAACCAACTGAGCCACCCAGATGTCCTAGTCTGCCAAATTCTTAATTCTGTTTTTTATCTCCCCTGGCATAGGGAGGAGCTTTTCTTTTCTTTTCTCTCAATAGATTTATTTATTTATTTGAGAGAGAGAGAGAGAGAGAGAGCGCATTGGTGGGAGGGGCAGAGGGAGAGTGAGAGAGACTCTCAAGCCGACTCAGGGCTGAGCAGGAAGACCAGGACTCTGAGATCACTACCTGAGCCAAAACCAAGAGTCAGCCACTTTACTATGTCACCCAGGCACCCCAGGAAGGATCATTATTTTAAAGTCTGTGTCTCATAATTTAGTATCTATAGCCAATGTGAGTCTGTTTCTATTTTCTATAATTTCTGCTGGTTTTAATTTATGGCATATTCCCTTCTTATGTGTCTCATTGTTTCTTGTCAGATGCTGGACACTGTATTTCCAAAATTGTTTGCAGAAACAATTTGATGCATGGACGGTCCCCTCCAAAGACTAAGGTTTACTTCAGAAAGGTATCTGGGCATGCCAGCAGTTTGGGATGCCCAGAAACCCTAACACACTGGGATTTACTCAATCCAAGTTTGATGATTAAGGTGATTCCAGACTGAGCTATAGTTCTTGGGAGAATTTACTTCTGGATAGGATGCAGCCTTTTGGGGTAAAGACCCAAATCTTCCCATGTTTCCTTGACATGTTCCTCAATTTGGCAAGGCTGTGAAAAGTTCTGCTCAGCTTCTTAGCTTTCCTACTGGAATTAGTATAAGTTCCCAGCAGAAAAACAGTTCCCTGAATTTCCTTCTTCTCGTAGATCTTGGGAGGGTAGATCTAGTTAGCTTCCTAGTGCCTTCACACAGATTTTTTTTTTTAATTTCACCCACCTTCTCTAGTTGTCCCAAAGTCATGTGTGTGGGCTAAATTCCATAGTCCATCATTCCAGAAGTGAGAATCCAGAGATAAATTCTCCGTGCTTATGAATTTGGTCTTGTTATAGAAAGAGATAGTTGAGAAGAGGCTTATACTATCCTTCAAAAATTCCAAAGAAAATAAATCAAACAAACAAATAAAAACCCATTAACACATACATGCTAATTTGGCTTAAATTTCCACTGTAGTGTATTTCAATCTATAATAATTGTTGAAATCCTTAATAACCAAAAACATTTCTAGGTCATTATTAATTAACTGTTATACTCTAAAATCAACTGAGGTTGACTGTACATTTTGAGATTCTTTTTTTTTTTTTTTTAAGATTTTATTTATTTATCTGACAGACAGAGATCACAGGTAGGCAGAGAGGCAAGCAGAGAGAGAGGAGGAAGCAGGCTCCCTGCTGAGCAGAGAGCCTGATGCGGGGCTCGATCCCAGGACCCTGGGATCATGACCTGAGCCGAAGGCAGGGGCTTTAACCCTCTGAGCCACCCAGGTGCCCCTACATTTTGAGATTCTTATTGAAAAATTAAAGTTTAAAAAAAAAGAAAATAGATTCTTTGGGAACTAATTTTGAACTGTAATTTTAACAGAAGCCTTCTTGAAGATCACTTTCCTCTACTCTACTAAATAAGATCTATTCATATATTCTCCATAGTCGCTATGATGCCTGGGCAGGTTTTGCTTCATAAGTACTTTATTAGCATCCTGTTTTCTTTCTGTGCAAGGATACAGCAAGACACTAAAAAAAACGTTATTTTCTCTAATGTTACACTTCTAAGTCAGGGTGAAGCCCTGACTTAGTTGGTTAAGCAGTCTTAACCATACAGATCATGGGCACTCTCTAACCTGAGGGAGAGTACATCACAGCAAGGTCACCCTAGAGGACATGGGAAGGAATCTACATAGTTTTGGCCCAACAACTCCTTGCCCTGGCTTCTGTCCTGCAACTGTCTCTTTGCAGTAGACATGACAACTGTAGTCTTCATCATTGGCTGGAAGAAAATCTCTCTGTTTATGAAAATAAAGGCTAAGATTACTTAGCCTTTACTTACTTAAGGTGACCTCTTTCTCCTCACCTAGCCCAGTGATCAGAGGGTGGGATGGAACATCCCAATCTTCCATGGAACATTTCAACTCACAGAATTTCAGCCCTGCAAATTCCACCTGTCTGCCCCGCCTTCTCTGCTACTTATTATCTCCAATTCCAATATACTGACCACAGTGGATGTGGGCGGGTCTCCCAGGTGGCTTGGATTTGCTGAGCCTCACTTCTCATACCCACAACCTTTGTTTTGAGAACTCCGGGTCTGACTTTTCATGTTTTTTCTTCTACTGCACATTCTTTCTACTGACCTATATTTGTCCAATCATTTTAAGATGGGCAGCAGTTTTCTACCATGTCCCCCCTCCCTAGCATCTGGTATAATTCATACCGTCTACTATGTGGCACAAGCTCTCCTTCATGTGGGTAAAGTGGATTTGCAAAGACACCACGCTGGTAAACAAGAAGAGCCAAAGACCTGAAGCAATGTTCTTCATATGAAACTGCTAGTAGTGAAGACTCTTCTTTATTTATTTTACTCAGATTCTGTGGTGTTTTTTTTTTTTAATTTTAAAGATATCATTTACATACAGTGAAATTCACTCTTTTTGGTGTACAGTTCGGTGAGTTTTGATGAATGAATATGGTTGTGAAATTTCTACTAAAATTGATCTATAGGAGTCCCTTTGCCTCAAAGATACCCTCAGGCTCTGTTGTCGTCAACCTGCCCCCTACTCCCAGCCTGTTGGCAGCTACTCAGCTGTCAACTGCTCCTATGTTTACCTTTTCCAGAGAGTCATATAAATAGAATCATAGAGTATGTAGCTTTTTGTGTCTGAGTTCCTTCATTTTGCATAATACATTCCTCCAGTTTTTTGCATGTATCAGTAGTTGGTTCCTTTTTTTATTACTGAAGAGTGTTTTATGATATTAGTATACCTCAATTTGGATAAACATTCATCCATTGAGGGATATTTGGGTTGCTTCTAGTTTTTAGCAATCATGAATAAAGCCTACATTTATCAGCGGACAGGTTTCTATGGGGACGTAAAATTTCCTTTCTCCATGGTAAACGTCCAGGGGCAACATGGCTTAGTCTCACAGGAAGGGTATGTTTAATCTTACAAGGAACTACTAAGACATATTCCAGAGTGGCTGTATTATTTTGAATTGCAACCAGCAAATTATGAGAGTTCCAGTGGCTCTTCATCCTCACCAGCACTTCGCATTGTCAATATTATTAAAAACGTTATCCATTAGGGATGCCTGGCTGGCTCAGACGGTTAAGCATTGGGCTCTTGATCTCAGCGTCCTGAGCCTAGCCCTCACTGCGCTCCATGCCCAGCATGGAGCCTCCTTAAAAAAAAAATGTTATCCATTATAATAGGAAGGTAGTGGTATTTTGCTGTGGTCTTCATTTAAATTTCCCTAATGACCAATGAAGTTGAGCATCTTTTCATGTGCTTACTGGCTATTTGTATATCATCTTCAGAAAACTGTCCGCTCCCATCCTTTTCCATTTTATTAATGGGTTGTTTGGTATTTACTGTTTATGTTTAAAAGTTATTTATATATTCTGCATACAAGTCCCTTCTCAGAGAATTTGCAAGCATTTTTCCCATTCTGTGGATTGTCTTTGCACTTTTTTTTAAGCTTTTATTTATTTATTTAAGTAATTTCTCCACCCAGTGTGGGGCTTAAGGTCACAACCGCCCTGTCCACACCACCCCCCCATGCAGATCAAAAGTCACATGCTCTGCTGACTGAGCCAGCCAGGTGCCCCTGTCTTTTCATGTTCCCTTTTTTTTTTTAAGATTTATTTATTTATTTATTTATTTCAGAGAAAGAGAGTGCATGCGAGTTGGGGGAGGAAAAGAAGGAGAGGAAAAGGGGAAGCAGACTCCTTGGGATCTCTACTAGGAGATCAAGACCTGAGCCAAAACTGAGAGTTAGAGGCTTAACTGACTGAGCCACCCAGGCGCCCCTTTTCATGTTCTTGATAATATTCTCTGAAGCATAAAAATTTTATATTTTGATGCAGTCCAATTTGTCTATTTTTGTCTTTTGTTGCTTCTTCTTTTGGTGTCATATCTAAGAAATCATTGCCTAATCTAAGGTTAAGAAGATATGTATCTATTTTTTTTCTAGCAGTTTCATATATTTAGGTCTTACATTTAGGTTTTGGATCCATTGATTGATTTTCATATGTTGAATAATCCTAGTGGTATGAGATAAATCCCACTTAGTCATGGTCTATAACCCTTTTTGTATGTTGCTAGATTCAGTTTGCTGGTACTTTTTGTTGAGGATTGTTATACCTACATACATAAGGGATATTGGATCAATAATTTTCCTTTCTCATGATATCTTTGGTTTTGGTGTCATGTCAGAGTAATCCTGGATTCACAGACTGAGTAGGGAAATACTCCCTCCTCTTCTATTTTTTTAGAAGAGTTTGTGGAGGATGGGTGTTCATTTATCTTTAATAGGATTCACCCCAGAAACCATCTGGGTCTGAGGTTTTCTTTGTGCAGTGTTTTTTTATTACAAATTCAATTCAACTAATCTACTTCTTATAGGTCTATTCAGATTTTCTATTTCTTCTGGTAGTTTTGATCTTTCTAGGCATTTGTGCATTTCATCTACAGTATCTAATTTTTCGGTATTTAATTGCTTACAGTATTCCCTTATAACTCCTTTTATTTCTGCAAAGTTAGTAGTGAAGACTCTTCTATTCCTTTCTAATAATTTGAGACTTTTATTTTGGGGTCAGTCTAGTTAAGGGTTGTAAATTTTATTGACCTTTTTAAAGGACCCACTTTTGGTTTTGTTGATTTTCTCTGTTTTTGCATTCTCTATTCCATTCCCTTCCGTTGTGCCATTTTACATGTTGTATTTTGGAGGTCTATGGTTAGGTTCACATATATTTATCATTTTTATATGTTCTTGATGGATTGATCTTTTGTCATTATGCTTTTGTCACTAGCAACTTTGTTGCTAGTAAAAATTTTTGTCTTAGAGTTCATTTTGTCCAATATTAGTATAGCCACTCCAGGTCTCTTCTGATTACTCTTTGTATGGTATATATTTTTTCTATCCTTTTACTTTCAATGTATTTGTGGTTTTGAGACTAATGTGTGTCTCTTGTAGACACAATAGAGTCAGATGATGTTTTCTTATCCACTCTGCCAATCTCTGCCTTTTGATTCGAGTGTTTCCAGGGAACTGTTGCAAAAAGACTGATAAAGGCAATTCTTGGGGTAAGGCTTGGGGGGAACTCCAGACCTCTTCTGCTCCCCATGGCTGTTAGGTTGCTAGTTTTCACAGCTACTTTTGTTGTGAGATTGTTGAATTTCAAGGCTTCCAAGGAGATTGAAAGAAGATGTTATGAGGCAAGTACCACAAAGCTCCCATTCTTGTTGAGATTCCAGTCCTTTTCTTGAATAAACACTCCATGAATTGTTGCAAGCCTTTAGTTACTTTCCAGAGTTCTGAAAAAGTTGATTTTGACAGTTTTTGTTGGCATTCTCACTGTTCTTACCAGGGAGAAAATTCTGGGAGGTCTTTATGCCACCATCCCCATGGATGTCACTCCTCCAAATTGGCTTTTATACCAAACCATCTATGAAGGAAAATCTATCATGTGTTTATTTTTTATGAAATTAGAAAGTGCATATCTATATATTTTCCTTTACTAGAAAAATAAAACTGAAACCACCTTAACAAGCAGGTGCATTTAGAAGATACAAAGAATTAAGGAACAGAGAATACATTTTTTATAATTCAGAAAGATAAGGAGTAATTTGTAACAGTAGAGCAAAACAACCCCAATTTTAATGCCACAGTTTACAGAATCCCATAAATTAATGCACCCAAACTCCAAACTCCCTGAACATTTTCCTCTGGCACCTGGACCTTCCTAAGATACTATATTAATTTTCTATTGTGGCCATAATAAATAACCATAAGCTTGTGGCTAAAAACAACACCATTTATGTGCTCACCATTCTGTATGTTAGAGGTCTAAGCAAGCTCAGTACTTTCTCTGTTCTGGGTCTCATAAGGCTGAAATGAAGGTGTTGGCCAGGCTGTGTTTGTCTCTGGAGGCTGTGGGAAATAGTTCTCTTCCAAGCCCATTGAAACTATTGGTGGGATTCAGTTCTTTGTAGTTGTCAGACTGCTGGCTCTCATCTAGGGCTCATTTCTGCTTCTAGAGACTACCTGCTTTCCTTGCCTTGTGGCCCCCTTTTGCCCATCTTTAAAGCCAGCATCAGTGGTTTGATTCCTTCTTGGTCATTGAGTCTAACAACCTCTTTTGCAGCCAACCAGAAAAAACTTTGTTTAAAGAGTCTCACATGATTAGAATTAGGCCCACTGGGATAATCCCCCTATTTTAGGGCCAAGTGTGCCATGTAACATAACATAAGTGGGGGGGGCAGTGATTTTATGGTACTCACAGGATCTGGATTAGGACATAGAATCTTGGAGCCATACTTAGAATTAGTGAAAGCCAGTTTGTTTGCAAAATGATTGGCCTGACTGCAAGTTTGAAGGCAAGGTAGATTCCTTTATAGAGAAAAGTTTTCTCCAAATTTTGACTTTGGAAAAAATGGAAAGAAGAATGTAATGTACACATATATATCTACCAACAATTTCCAGAGCTGTTAAAATTTTGCCATATTGACTTTATGTATCTACTTTCAGGTATAATGGTATCATCGTCCTGAATATTTGAACATGTATCTCTCAAGAACAAGGACATGTTCTTATATCACCACAGTGCCATTATCATACCTAAGAAACTTAATGATAGTTTCTTCTAATATCTGCTATGTAGCCCTTAATCAAAATTCCCCGGTTGTCCAAATATGTTTTATGTAACTGCTTTTTCCCTTTTGAAAGGTGATCTAAAGTTTATGAAATGTATTTGTCCTATGTCTTTTGTGTCCTTTAAACTAGAACTGTCTCAACATCTTTTTAATTTGCATTTGTAGACTTTGAAGAGACAAGATCAATTCGTCATCTTGTTGAATGTCCTGCATCATCCTGAATTTGACTCTTTCCTTGTGATCTCACTTAACTTGTTTTCCTAGCCCCTGTATACTGTGTGAAAGATTGAAAGGCAGCACTGTTTCATAGGTTATGCCGTTTACTTCATATTGTATCATACTGGGAGTACATAATGTCAGACTGCCCCCGTCTTTAGTGCTGTTGAGTTTGATTCCTGACTTAAAGTGACAACCACCAGATTTCTCCATGCAAGGGTATGCATTTCCCTTTATAGCACGTGAATTATTTGTGAGGTGACAATTTGGCACCACACAACTGTCCTGTTCACCAAAAACCTGACACGTGATGGTTTTGCCGTACATTAATAACCCCTTCCTGAATCAGTTGTGGCACTAACATTTGCACAGTGGTGATTTTTGATTTCTGTCATCCTTCTATGTTTATCAGTTGTAATTTTTCTGTAAAGAAGAGGCTTCCCTCTTCAATTAGAGTAGGAGAAATACTTATCTTTTCTCATTACAAATCACCAGAGAAAAAATTGATGTGAAAGTCATCTTCAATGGTGGGAAATGAGAGGTTTTCCTTTCTCTTCCTTTTCTTTTTTATTATCAATATAAACTTATGAATCTTGTTTGTTTGGGGGCATCTGGTTTGCTCAGTCAGTTAAGCATCCAGCTTTTGGTTTCGGCTCAGGTTGTGCTTTCAGGGTTGTGAGATCGAGCCCTGCATTGGGCTCCACATCAAGCTTAGGGTGCTCTCTCTCCCTCTTTCTCTGTCCTGCCCCTCCCTCTCCCTCTCAAAATAAAAAAGAGTTTTATTTGTTTGGTTTATAATTAATTATGTCTATTATCATCATTATCATTATTTGATACTCAAATTACTCAGCCAAATTGGCCAGGGAGAACCTTTTGATGTAATGCCAAGATTCTTTTGAAATGACTCCATTAATCTTGGAGATTTCTTTGGTTTTGTTTTGCTTTCTGACACAAGATAATTCAGGCTCATCTTGAATTTTTCCTGCGTAGGTCTGGAATCAGTTCTCTCTGAGAACCCTTGGTTGCTTTTACAGGAATGCAATTCACAAGACAACATAAGTGCTAAATGTTCTCATTGCTATCGGGGGCAGGTGTATGGATTCTAGAGTAGGGGTCAGAAAATATAACAAACTCTGACCCTTAAGTCTTGGATTGTTTTTGTAAATAAAGTTTTATTGGATCACCATCATGCTCATTTGTTTATGTATTGTCTGTGGCTGCTTTCACACAATAACAGCCAAGTCAAATAGTTGTAGCAAGATAACATGGTCTGAAAAGCCTAATTGTTTACTATCAAGCCATTTAGAAGAGAAATTTGCCAACTCTGATGAAAACATCTAGGAACTATATTTTGTAATAACATTCCATGTTTCTGTTTTTCATTCAGATTGGAACTCAAGAGTTCTTCTTAAATGATTTTATCTTTGTATCTCTATTTTCTTAACTGAAAATCTTGCTTTTAAATAACATGGACATAGTTATATATTTTATTTTACTCTATAATACAGAAAAATATCTCCAAAATTGCAATGTCAATATTACTTCTAAAAATAAAATGGCTGAAGAAAGTTTAAGGGTTTTTTTGTAGTGTTTTATGCCTTTATAATAAATTCCACCAAGAACGTACAGAGTACCGTACACAAGTTACTTAAAATAATGTTTTTTTTCCCTGCAGTTTCATTTGTTTTTTTTTTTTTCATTTTGGAGTTTGCTTAACATTCCTTTTTATATAGCTATTATTTGAAAATATAGGATGCCTGGGTGGTTCAGTGGGTTAAGCATCCAACTCTTGATTTTGGCTCAGGCTATGATCTCGGTGTCATGAGACAGAGCCCCACATAATGCTCCATGCAAGAGCAGAGTTTGTTTGTCCCTTTCCCTAATCCCTGCCCATCCTTCCCACTTGTGCATGTGTATGCTCTCTCTCTCAAAATAAATAAAGTTTTTTTAAAAAGTCTTTATTTATTTATTTTTAGAGAGAGAGAGGGAGGGAGGGACAGAGGTAGAGGAAGAAGTGGATTCCCCACTGAGCAGGGAGCCTGATGCAGGGCTTGATCCCAGGGCTCTGGGATCATGACCTGAGCCAAAGGCAGACTGACTCTTAACTGACTGAGCCACCCAGGCACCCCTACATAAATAAGTCTTTTTGAAAAGTTACGAAAATATGTAAAACACAATCCTAATGGAGGATGTTAATGGCTTATTAGAAACCAACAAATTGAGGCCATAAAATAAAGGAAGAATATAGAAGAGTTGGCAATACCATTAGCAAGCTTGAGAAAAGTCCCCAACTCATTTTGTAAAGTTAATATAATCGTGATACGAATAATGAAAAAGAGAGTATAGGAAAAGCATAGGTCCATCACTCTTACAAAGACTGGTACCCAAACCCCTAACTACAAAAGGAAAAGGAGCAGACCAAATCCAGTAGTATGTGTGCATGTGAGATAGATATCTGATGGACAGATGGATGAATAGACAGACAGGCACACCGGAAGGCAGTTTTGACCTGGAAGTTGAGACAGTAGACTAGGAAGCCAGAATGCCTAAGTCTGAATCTCAGCTTCACTCATTATTATCTGTATAAACCTGGGAAAGCCATTTAATGTTTCTGTGCCTCAGTTTCTTCATCTGTGAAATGGGGCTAATGATAGCACCTACCTCCTAGGGTTGTTGTGGGGCATCGATCAATTAGTATAGGTAAGATACTTCATGTAGAGAGTGTTATATCAGTACTAGCCTGATATTATTGCTGTTGTTTTTATTCTTGGAGGACATTTTGTCCATAGAGTGGTCGTGACTCGATTTTGTCCATAGAGTGGTCGTGACTCGGGGCTTCCACCCAGAGTTAGCTAAACTCGAGGTTAGTTAGATACTGCATCAGCAGTATCTGAGGGATGTAACAGTATGTTAACAGACCTGACTCCAATAACATAAAAATGATAGGAACTTCCCATAGAGGGCAGAGTAGTAACCCCCCCCTCACCCTCAACCTGAACCTGCCTCCCCCACTTCCAGGACCAACAGTGATGAGACCAGGAGGCCGAGCAGGTGGAGCATGTCACCTGCCTGCTCCAGCCCATGTCCTGTGTGTAGAAGACAAAGTAGCATAGTGGTTAGGAGAGAAGATTCTGGAGTTAGACTGCCTGAGTTTAAATCCTGGCTCTATTTTATGCTAGGGCTGCCTACTGCAAGCTTCCTAATCTCCGGAAGCCTCAATTTGTCTGTCTCTAAAATGCAAATAATACGGCACCTGGGTGACTCCATCAGTTAAGCCTTTGCCTTCGGTTCAGGTCATGATCTCGGGGTCCTGGGATCGAGTCCTGCATCGGGCTCTCCACTCAGTGGCAAATCTGCTTCTCCCTCTCCCTCTGTGATCTCTCTCACTTCTGCTCTTTTTAAATAAAATAAATGAAAATCTTAAAAAGTAAAATAAAATGCATATAATATTAGCACCCACCTCATAGGCCTGCGAGGATTAAATAAATACATGTTGAGTTTTGAAAACAGTGCACGGCACTCTCTAAGTATTAGCTGTCACTCTTCTGTACCTTATTTGTGAACTTGTCACCATAGAGCAGGACTGTTGTGCTAAGGACCTTGGTCATGAGGAAGCACCAGTAATGGGCAACCGGAGAGATTTAAACAGCCCTGTGGATTAAGAAAGTTCGAAATTGAAAGAGTCCTCAAAGAGCGACCCTCCATCTTCTCCTCCCCAAGGTGGGATGGTGCCTGATCAGATCCATTTAGGGCCTGGGGGTCAGGAAGCAGAGAGCTGGGCTGGCGGTTGGCCTGTCTCGCTCAGAAAAGGGAAATCTGATAAGGCAGATTGCTCCATCAACTCCTGCTACAGCCTTGGGCCTTTTCCGCCTGCAGGGAGACAGCAGCACTTCCTCTGGATCATGTGGCCTGAGAGCCCTCACCTTCCCCATCGCTGCACAAACGGGGCCTGCTTCTCAGTTTTCCACTGGCGATATCCATGTCAGACCCTCTGGTTTGCAGCAGCCCCTCAGAGGGGCCTCGCACCGTTTCCAGAGTTCTCTGCCTTTGGTAGGACTTGTAGTAGCAGCTGAGAGAAAGCCAACTGGAATGACTTATGCAAGAGGATTTGTTGAAAGGACACTGGGGGTAGCTCCTAGAATCAAGGGATTTGCTGAACAAACAGACACAGAGGCAAAGTCGGGACAGCTCCAAGGACCTCAGAGTTGGTCCCTCAACACCAGTGTGCTGTCTCTTTACCTGGGACGTTCTCTCAGATCAACTTATGCCCAGAGGCTAAGACCAAGGAAGGCCCTGGAAGCTTCAGGCCTCCTATCTGCTCAGTTTCAGCACCCCACAGGAAAGCAGTCTTTTTCTTTTGTGCTAATTAAAATTACCCTGGTGGACGCAGGCCTGTCTTAGGTCACGAGCTCGTCCCCGAGTCCCACCACTGCGACCAAGGATCAGGCCACTTTAGTCAAGGTCCACCCCTAGCCAATCACCATGGCTGAGGGGGTGGGGTCTGTAAGAAGATGATAATTCCCCTCTGACCCTCGGGTTAAAGGAGCATCTCCCCTAAGAAAGCGGTGCTTGCATCCAGAAGAAAGGGGATCATGGCACAAAAATAAAAAATAAAAAATAAAAAAATAATAAATAAATAAATAAATAGATAACCCTACAGTCTCATTAAAGACAAAAGTCGAACCTAGGAGACCTCATACAAATTGACATGACTTCCACAGTCATTCTGATGAATATTCATAAGGCAGCAAGTCCAGACTTAACCCACGTCTGAGAAAACGATTTTTCTCGCTAACTGAACTTTATCCTTTAAGTGCTAACACTTGTCTCTTTAGATCATTTGCCATCGCCTCTCTAAAAAATACGGCAGAAACAACTTTTCCTGCTTTTATGAAAAGACTGTCTCGAATACAATTTCACCACGGTTTGTCACCAAGTGACGGTTATCAATTACACGTTCTGATTTCTGGTTTCATTTTTAAGTTTTTGGTCCCCTGTTCTCAGATGTATTTTCCCACTGCTGTCACCAGGCTTGTCCCTACTATCTTTCAGCCTTAAACGCTCCCCCCTCCAGTGTTTCTTTGCTAATTCTAATCTACCATGGATTGGGAAATCAGATGACCAAGAGTGTTACAACATTGTGTAAAATATTTGCAAATTCAGAAGCTAGAATTTACTGCTGTGTGAAGAAATATCTCTGAGCAAAAGCTGGGGAACTTGACTATGAATAAACAATGAGAACTCTCTAACACTTCATTAGGTGATTTCTCCACACCTATCATTTCCTTTCCTGTGTTCGTCCATCTCTGCTCAGGGATGCATTACCAAAAGTATGATTTTATAAGAACTGAGGTATTTCTTTACTTCTTTTCTTCATAGTATCTCTTTACTAGATTATGCTCTCTTCATTTAAAAACATCTATTTGTCTGGGAGTCCTCCCTCAGCTAACTATTTTAGGCCATTTCCAAGAAGTCAAAACCTGGACCTCCCCACATCCCCCCCATCCCTTAAATCAGTAAATGAATACACAGGGGGGAAATAGCATTAAAATTTACACTGACCCAGCAGCTTCCAGTCCCGGGAAGAGAAAATTATAGAGGCGAATTTTTCTATAGATAGATCACTATTAAACATTGTGTTTTTAAAATTAACGATGGGCAGTACTGAATTCTGGAAGCCGATGGAAATATTTCCTTGTGGGAAAAGAAAGAAAAGCTTGTAACAAAAACTGACAGGGAATTGAGAAAAGATCTGAATTCAAACACACAGATCCTGCTTTTACCATAGATAATAAAAATAGAAGAAAAAAAAAACCAGCCCACTTCTCTGCTACTAAATGAGAGTAGATTGAAATGATTATGGCTTGCATGTCCCAGATATGAAGACCCACTCTGGAAACTTCATCTCCAAAAATAGCAAGTCTGGCTCCATCTACACCAGGCTAAACAACAGTTCGATTGGTTGATTCAGGGGAAAATAAAACTGATTGTATGACAAAGTTAAGTAGGTATTGCCCTTACTTCAGCTGCATAATAAACCATCCAGAAACTTAGTAGCTTAAAAGAGCAGCATTTATTTTGTTCATAAATCTGCCATCTGAGCAGGGTTTAGCAGGGACACCTCATGACCGCTCCATTCCACAGTAGCTGAGGTGACTCAAAAGCCATTAGCAAAGGATGCTCCAAGGCCGGGGTCTGGAAGGGGTCCAGGCTCATCTACTCACACGTCTAGATGTTGATGTTGGAGTTACTCCAACAGTTGGGGGCCGGGACAGCTGTTGCTCCTCAGACTTCTTTCTCTGTATCTCCATGTGGTCTCCCTAGCATGGTGGCCTCTAGGTAGCCAGACTCTTTCCATGACGGCACTGGGATCCCAAGGCATGTGTCGCAAGAGAGCAAAAGCCTGGCAGAATCTGTTTTACTTTTGATGACCCAGCCTCAGCCATCACGCAACTGTCCCTTGGTCTGCCTTTTGTTGGTTAGAAGTGAGGCACCACAGGCCAGCTCATGTTCAAGGGATGAACGTGGACTCCATTCTGGTGGCTATAGTGTCCAAGAATTTGTGGGTGTTGTAAGACATCACGGTTGGTGACTCTGCCTGAGGAAGGACCAACAGCTATTGTTAGTTCAAGCTTCTTAACACGGCAGCTCCAGACCCTATTCCCTTCCTCTCTGATTATTCTAGCCAGCGAGCAACTCTTCCCGGGTTCTGCCCAAAGGAATCCAGTTTCATGAGTCTGCTGACTTGTTTTTGGATGAATCTGAGACAGAAGAAGAGCAGAAACAGAAGAGCTGACTGGGTTTAGTTAGTGTCTACCCCTTGCCAGAGTCCCCGCCATGAGGAAGCTCAAGAACAAGATCCCCAGAGCCAAGGCCTACACGGAAGCTGCCCTGGTGAGAACTTCAGAGAACCCAGCCTGAGCAAGAGAGGGAAAGAGCTCAGGTCTACACGGGCTCCAGAGTCACCAAGCAGTCTCTACATAGTCATTTACATTCATGAGGTAGGGGTTCTTAAAAATAAGAGCAATCAGCAATTGCAGTACTAGGTGTTTATCCAAAGTATACAAACATAGCGATTGCACGGGGCACCCGCAGTCCCAATGTTTATAGCAGCAACGTCCACAAGAGTCAAACCATGGAAAGAGTCCAGGTGTCCATCAACAGATGAATGGATAAAGAAGATGTGGTGTGTGTACACACACACACACACACACACATACACACACACTGGAATATCACTCAGCCCTCAAAGAGAATGAAATCTTGCCCTTGGCAACAACATGAATGGAACTAGAAGGTATTATGCTAAGTGAAATCAATGAGAAAAAGACAAATACCATATGATTTCACTCATATGTGGAACTTAAGAAACACAACAGATGAACATAAGGGAAGGAAAAATAAAATACAATTTAAAAAAAGAGAAGGAGGAAAACCATAAGAGACTCTTAACTATAGGGAACAAACAGGGTTGCTGGAGGGGAGGAGGGTGGGGGGACTGGGGGAACTGGGTGATGGGCACGAAGGAGGACACAGGATGGAATGAGCATTGGGTGTTGTATGCAACTGATGAGTCACTGAATTCTACTTCTGAAGCTAATAAAAAAATTGGAGCAATGATAATAAACACTTTGGAGTTATAAGTTACTTTGGGCTTTGTGGAGAATATCTACATAAATTCTCCTAGTTTCTGCTCTGTATGGCAAAACTTCTGATTACTTCTTCTCTACCAAAAGGCAAGAAATGACACTCTCAAGTTCATCTTTAAGAAGGAAATGGGATCAGTCTTTGAAAAGATTGTGTCTTATGTTAAGGGAGGCTCAGGTAGCTGCTTTCAGTGGTGGTTTCTGCTGATTAGGTGATTTTTTTCAGGATGCTCTCTGTCTCTCTCATCCTTAGGCCAGAAGTAACTACTCCTTTCTCTTCTCTCATAGCATAGTGATCACATCTTTATTGCACATTTATTCTCTTGTGGGTGCCATTTTGGTTAGCTCTTTTCACATCCCTATTGTGTTCCTTACACTCACTACCCAGTTGTGAACTTTGAACATTGTGAACCATTTTGATCTATTTTTACTCCCTGAAGCATTTACATGATACCTCACATGTATATGGTTTTTAAGGAGTGAATGTGTAAAAGAGTCAGTGGATGGTCATGAAAATACAGTATACAGAAACTTCAATATAAAAGTATGAAGATCATATTCATAAACATGAAGGGTATCTCTTCTAACTAGAAAAGACAAAGAAAAAATATAATAAAAGCATATAATCTCGTTTATGTATGCTATGAAATATTTCAATATCACCATCTATGTTGATAAACATGTGTTCGGTGTATCTTAGTGGGCCTACATCAATATTTGCATCATTATCATCAACGGAGATGAGACTTAATATTTTATAGGAATTTTATGACCATATCATTTGAAAATTGCATAGCTATTACAAGAGACTCATTGTTTTAATAAGCTAGATTTATGGAAGATATTTCCAGTATCAAATGAAGAGGAGCCTCATCATACTTTTGTTGTAAATGACTTTTCATATTCCCAAGTCAATTATTATGGTTCTGAGACAGTGAACCCAGAAAACTCATTTCAGAGTCAGGAATACTTGATTTGTAAGATGTGAAGGGAATGGATGCCTTTACTTTGAATTATTGTCAAAACCAAAGATAGACAACCTATTCATTTTGGAGGGAAGAAGACTCAAAGGCCAATGAGATGAGACCAGTTATTCACCTCCCAGGGCAGAGAGCTGATTATCCATGTAAATAAGCAAACCTTGGGTTCCATGACAAGGACAATGCTACTCACTCCATGAGTAGAATATAAGATGGTCTGGCTTGTCCAGGTAATGGAGCAGAGTGCATGCTGGCATAGCCTGGAGTGGGGGACGGGGAGAGGTGCTCACATGTGTCTGGATCAAAGTGATGGCCACTCTAGCTCAGTGCAGGTAG
Organism: Enhydra lutris kenyoni; assembly: GCF_002288905.1. Lineage (NCBI taxonomy): Eukaryota > Metazoa > Chordata > Mammalia > Carnivora > Mustelidae > Enhydra > Enhydra lutris. The sequence continues at coordinate 25,346,356 of NW_019154107.1, forward strand.
GGCCACACTGCCCCCATTCCCCTCTCCTGGACTGCAACCTGTGAGCTTTCAGATTTTCAGCACCCAGAAACCATCTCACTCAACTACCATACAAATAGAAGGATCCCACCTGCTTGACAACTATTTTTGCTCCAAGGAGAGAGACCCTAACCCTCAGGAGAAAGGCAAAGGGTGAAGCAGATGTCTTTCCTCTTCATCCTTGTGAGATGCTCCCTGAATAAACAGAAAGGGGAAACTGAGAAGATGGGAATTGATCTGAGTGGATTTGGAAATCAAATTAATTTAAGGGTTTGTTCCACATGAAATTTGCACTGGCCTATGCCCCCCACCCAAGGAAAAAACAAGGTCCATAATGGTTGTGGATGAAGTTCACACTCCAGACCCTCAACATTCACTGGTGTTCCAGAACTACTTTCCCTCCCTGATGGTTTAAGGGTCCTAGGAGACCTCATCTGCATCCCATGAGCTTTCCTCTTGTCACCTCACGCTGTCTTCTCATGGCTTGCAGGCTGATGCTCGCCAAGACAAGTCTCAGTTACTTCTCCTGACACCCAAGTTCTTGCTTTCTTAGCCATGCCTGGGCTTCATCTTCACCTGAAAGGTGAGGAGAAGGCCGGTGTTTCCCCACCAGGTCTTTGTTTAGGGTCACAAGGCAAAGTCCGCATCCCTACCCTCAGGCTCTTCCTGAAGACTTAGAGGAGGGGCCCATCGTCTCAGTCAGGCTGTCCATTTTTTCTTAGAAACCTAGATTAAGTCTTTGGGGCAGCTCTGCCTTGAGACAATATAGGGGACACTGCTTAGCGTTGACATGCAATCAATGTCTTCTCCCCAAAAGTCACTGTCTCAGGCTGCACCTTGGCTCTCCCTCCCCACCCTCAGCAGGAACTTCTAATCCATCGATTTCTGTCTGGGACATTACAGGGTGCTTGGTAGACTCCACTTTTGGGGTCTCTTAGCCCTAGGGGGTGCAGATTGCAGATCTCAGCAATCACAAGCACCAAGAGGTAGACTATTCACACTCAGAACAGACCATTCCAGGTGGCCAGTTGGCATGAGCTGGGCAGCACTGCGCCAGCATGTAGGACAATAGAGGGCCCAAGAAAAAAAGATCTCAAGGCCTGAGAAAGCCAGAAGAAATCCTACTGAGGGGTGCCTGGGTGGCTCAGTCGGTTAAACATCTGCCTTTTGTCATGATCCCGGAGTTCTGGGATGGAGTCCTCAATCAGGGTCCCAGCTCAGTGGGGAGCCTGCTTCTCCCTCTCCCCCTGTCCCTCCACCCCACTCGCACTCTCTCTCTCACACTCACTCTCTCAAATAAATAAATAAAATCTTCCAAAAAAAAAAAAAGAAGAAGAAGAAGAAATCCTATTGAAAGTAGTCCATCTGTGCCCTGCCTGGGAAGACCAACAAACACCTGGAGAAGAAGGATGGGAGCCTGGGGACAAATAACACCAGCAGCCAGACACAGGTATGACAGGGTGGGCATGGAGGTCCCCAAATCAGAAATTTATCTGCAGAACCTCTCTCCTCAGGGCAAGGGTAATGTTGTTGAAGGGGTATGGTGCCTGTCTTTGTTCAAGTCCCCTCCCACCCAAAGCAGGGCTTGAGACAAGGACTTGGTTGCAGGTAATTTATTTGGAAGGCGACCCCGGGAATAAGAGTGAGGGAGTGAGAAGAGTGAGACAGGGAGGGAGAAAAAGCTAAAGGAAGGGTGCTTTGTTGAGCTGTTTACCACGTGAACCTATACTCACTGGGAACTATTGGCGGATCAGATAGACTGAGCCTCAGAATTGTCCCTCCAGAGGACAAGAGGTGAGACCATTTATCCAAGGAATCCAGTCTCACACTGGTTAGTGTGTGCCCCTGGGGCTTTACCTCCTCTGAATTTCTGGATGTTTTATGGACTGAGATAAGTTCACTAAGCTTTGGTAAAAAGCCCTTAGTCAGAGAACCGAAGAGGCCCCAGAACCCAAGGTGCATCCATGCCAGCTGAAGTCAGATAGGGCCAAGGGGATGGGATACAAAATATAAAAAGCATCTCCCACAGCTCCCTAACACAGCCTTAGCAGGCCAAACACACCCAGTTCAGAAGCGGTTTGATCCCCTGAGCTCCCAATGGCACACAGCTGACATGCTCACCCTGGCTCTGCTGTTCCTTACAGAGGCTAAGGTTTGCCAGTGGGGTGGGGGCTGATGGGTGGCACGGGGAGGATGTTGGGCAGAGGACTGCAAAGCCCCGGGGATCATAGCAGGTCTTTGAGTGAGAGACCTGGGAAGACGTTCAGTGAGAGACCAGGGAAGAGGGCCTCCAAAGCCAGCCTGAGATGGCTCTGATGACAGTTGTCCTGATGGCAAAAATAAAGGAAGCTTTGGCCCCATCATCTGGGCTCTTGCCATATGGATCATTCTCTGTAACGAATACTGTTATAAATCACCCACATAGAAAAATATTTCAAGTGATCATTTTCTTAATTCTCCCAAAGATGGTACAAAACTAGCTTCATTCTAGAGAGGTTGGAGAGAAATTAATTTATTATATACAGTGGGTGCCTTAAGGTATAAATTCTCTCTCTCTAAGACTCCCCCTGAGAGGAACAGGTACCTGGGTGGCTCAGTCAGTTAGGCATCAGCCTCCAGCTCAGGTCATGATCCCAGGGTCTTGGGATCAAGTCCCACATGCTATTCCTTGCTCAACAGGGACCCTGCTTCTCCCTCTGCCTGCCGCTCCCCATGCTTGTGCTCTCTCTCTCTCTGTCAAATAAATAATTAAAATCTTAAAAAAAAAAAAAAAGACTCCAGCTGAGAAAGGCTGGTGTCTACTAAGATTTTCTATCTGATAATAGACTGTGTCTTCTCATGTTTCAAAGGTAACAGGGACAGCTAAGTTTTTCTGGTTTTATTTTTGTTTTCACCCAACATGGGTCTTGAATTCACCACCCCAAGATCAAGAGTCCCATGTTCCATTGACTGAGTCCTCCAGGTGCCCCAACAGGCACAGCTAGGTTTGTACAGAAATCCAGGTGACCTGATTGAGATCACATCATCACATGACTTCTGTCACCCAGTGCCCTGTCCTGACCATTCCCCAGGTTATGAAGAACTCCTCTGAAAACTCAGCCTTCAATGGCTATACAATAAATACTTCATTATATGGAAGAGCCAAAGTGTTCTTTTCCTCCAACTATTTTCCTGCTGTTGGACATCCCGGCTACCTACAATCTTCACCAAACTTTTTTTTTTCTTTTTTCTTTTGTAACTTAAAGCAACCCCAGAAGCAGTATGGAGTCTGGACAACTTAGCCAGCTATTGCAATGGCTCAGAATGAGATCCCAAATTCAGATTGAGGTAGAAGGAATGGAAGGGAATGGACTGAACCAGACACACAAGAAAAAAAGACATTTGGGCCCTTTGAGATATACAGATGTCTGTTTTGCTCCACACCTAATAGCTTTTTCAAAATTTGGGTTTTTTTAAGACTTATTTATTTGTTTTAGTGGGGGGAAGGGGCAGAGGGAGAGGAGAGAATCTCCAGCAGACTTCCCGCTGAGTGGGAAGCCTGGTGAGGGGCTTGATCCCAGGACCCTGAGATCATGACCTGAGCTGAAATCAAAAGTCAGATGCTTAACTGACTGAGCCCCCCCTTACACCCCCTCAAAATTTATTTTATGACATAGTCACTTAACCCAGTTTGAATTCTTTATAACATGCTTTCTTGAAACTTAGCAGAGCACTCTGGTTTCTGGGCGATTGTTTCGTCTCAGTTTTCCCCTTGAGCAAACGCTGACTCTCTGTAATTCTGGGTATTTGTCATCAATGGCTTTGCACACTGCATGGTGCCTAGTGAAGAGAGAGTTCAAGTCAGCTGACTCCTTGGGGGTCCTCTGCCCTGAGGACACGTAGCAGGTAGTGCACCTCTGCGGGAAGCCAACGCCTGCTGGAAGCAAAGAGCTCCCATTTCCAGCAGAAATGTGCACATCACTAATTAAAGAAAAAAGATGAATTATCTTAAAATTTTACAATTTTTCTCAACAGAAAGTCATCACTCTTACCAAGACAGAATCTTAACTTTTGGTGTCTAGCTACATTTCCCTGGAGAGAATACCTCCAGATCTATGAGCAGAGAGTCAAGACTTTGGATTATGGATATGTTTATTTGGCTTTTTAAAAATAATACCAATGCTGCTTAATCGAAAATCAGAAATGATGACTCCTGATATTTTGCAGAGAGAGATATATAATCAAAGTAAAAATACTTTGCAAGAGCTCCATACGTGAGCCATATCCTTGCTTTGGTTGCCTATGCAAGATTTTAAAATGTCTTCTTAACACCTTGCCAAGCAAATAACATAAGTCTCATAGTGAATTCAGAAATCTGCTTTGCTCTCTTTCGGGTGCATGCTTCAGTCAAAACAGATTGCTTTTTTCGAGCATTCTAGAGTTGGGTTGCCATCAGATTCTCACTTAGCTCTTCAGCCTTGAGACCCTTCCTCAAAGTAGCAGCCATTTGCTAAGCAGGGAAAACAATTCTTCCAGATGCCCAGTTGCATATTTTTCTATGTTAATTGTATTGGCTTCCTTCCAGGAGAATTTGAAGAAAAAAAAAAAGATCATCCCTACTTTCAGGTATCAGAGACAGCAGAGAGGTCCCTCAATGGGTGGAATGAGCTCTAAAGAGATAACCAGCTCCGAGTCTATGGTTTTTCAAGTCACTTTCAAGTTATTTTGGACACAGATTTCTTAACCGACAACAAAAGGAAACTCCGAAATTTCCTTCTGCAATAGTCCTGTACTCCCTGAATTACTCAAGGTCAAGGTCAGCTATGAACTTCTTGTTCACACTTAATGTCTCAAGTTCAAGATGGTCAGAGCAAAGCAGAAGGTAGGGAGAAGATCGCTGGAGCTTAGAACTGGAGAAAGTGGTAAAAAGCTTCTTGACAGAGAAATAAGAAAGAAGATGTAAAAATCAGGGAAGCAAACTGTGTAATGAAAACTGAACACTTTATTTCGGTCAATGAATTACAAACTCAACTAAAATTGATGCAATATTAAATGCACCACCTGGGCCTACAGAGAACTACTGCTCAAATGTCAGCAAATGTTGCCATCTTATTTCTCATGCTTTGCTGTGACATGGTGTCCTTGCCAACCGTGGCTCAGCAGAGAGACCCTTTAGATGCTGACTGGCACAAGCCTATGAGGGGAACACTTCCCTAGTTTTTGTTGTTCCCTTCACATCTGCCTCTCTGAGCTCTTTGACTCTATCAGTCACCGTGCCATAAAACAAAGTAGGCTGGGAAAGGACAAAGCCTAGGGATTTAGGGAAACTTGTGCCAGCCCTCCCCATACAAGAACCCATAGAATAATCTCCAGCTCATCTCTTCAGTTTCTGGGCCTCAGTTTCCTCTGTAGTCACATAAAGGATGTGGTTCTAGATAAGTCTCTTAAGTATTGATTCCTCTCCCATGTGGACATCCTTCTGGATTTAGGACTCAGGGTCAGTCAAGCAAATGAGATTCTGAGCTGTTCGAAACAGCTCTCTGTCGGGTAAGAGAGAAGGACAGATATCTACCTCCAGCCCAAAGCACACACAATTCACCTGGTCGTGTGTTAAAGCCCGTTATGGAAATGGGCCTGGTGGGGTTTTAATGGGTGGTCATGTGTCACTCACCTGCAGGGTGACTGTCCTATTGTGCTTGAGCCCTGGATGGGGGTCCAAAGCTAACTAAGACCTCTTTAAACATCCTAATGATTTTAAAACTCAGGGACAAGAGCCACCCTGGTGCTTTCAGATGTCACGGCACTTAGCAAGGCCCCTTAGAAGTACGCAAGAGACTCATGGCCTATGGTGTTCCCTCCTAACCCAAGTAATTCCTGATTCCCCAACATCATCCTTATCATAAGTAGTTGGAAATATGGACTGGGCCATCTCATAACAAACGCTATCATTGACCCAAAGCTGACTCTGGGCCTAGAACTTGCAGTGCTTAATTTTCATGGAATTAAGATGAATTCTTGAGCAAATTGCTCAGGTCACTACTATTATTATCTTCATAGCACAGATGAGGAAACTGGTCCCTCACGGGCCTAGCAACTTGCTTACAGTCATCCGGCTGATAAGTGAATTCCAAGCTAGGGAGCCTGATTCCAGAGTCCACACTTCAAAAAATAACAAACGTAAACAAACAAAAGACTTTTAATCTGACATGATTTCTAACATCAAGTTGCAAGAATGGTGCAGAGAATTCCATATACCTTGTACTCAGAATCTTCAACTGTGAACATTTTACCCCAATTTGCTTTATTTTTCTCTTCGTATGTGTATACATATGGTTATATGTGTGTGTGATAAATAATATGTATACATATATGATGTCTATAATCATCTTTGAACCATTTGAGAGTCGATGGCACACATAAAGTTTCTTTACCCCTAAATACTTCCGTGTGTATTCCTTCAAAACAAGGACATTCTCATATAAACATGGTATAATTGGCACCGTACCGTCAATTAACACTGAAATGATACAATTAGATCTTCAGATCTTATTTAAGATTCTGCCAATTCTTCCCGTTATGTCTGTTATAGAAAAAAGTCTTATGGTTCAACATCAAATCCTTGATCACACATTGCGTTCAGCTGTCACATCACTTTAATCTCTTAACCTGCAACATTCCTCAGTCTTCCTTTGTCTTTTATGATCTTGGGATGGTGGAAGAGCATAAATCGGTTACTGTATAGAACACCACTCAATTTGCTGCACCTGATGTTTCCTTGTGTTTAGATGCGCGTTACCCATTTTTGGCAAGAATGGTGCACAAAGGACGTGGTGTCCTCCTCTGGGCATCCTATCAAGAGGCACATAGTGTTAGTTGGTTTCATTACTGATGATGTTGGCTTTACTCACTTGGTGAAGGTGGTGTCTGCCACCTGTCTATATCCACCTTTGCAGTGAGTTTCATGCAGACAGAGTCCGTACTCTTAACACTATATATAACTACCATTAGGCAAGCGGCACTGTGGTCACCATTGAAGATACGAGGAGCCTTGAAGGAATTCTCCTCACGAGAACTTAAAACATTATTGGGTAGACAAGTGGGTGATGTATTCTTTTAAAGATTTTATTTATTTATTTAACAGAGTGAGAGAGAGAGAGCGAGCAAGCAAGCATAAGCAGGGGGAGTGGCAGAGAGAAAGGGAGAAGCAGGCTCCCTGAAAAGCAGGGATCCTGATACGGGGCTCAATCCTGGGACCCTGGGATCAGGACCTAAGCCGAAGGCAGACGCTTAACCGACTGATCCCCCAGGTATCCCAAGTGGGTGTTATATTACTTCAGCATGCATCCACAAATTGTTCTGTGAGCCCTGCAGATGATTAGAGTTAGAGGAATTCAGAGGTATAAGTGACTTTTAAGGCTTCGAGGCTCATTGAGGAGGAGTGGTAGGAAAGGTGCTCTAGCAAGGCAGCTGGGAGGGAGGATGGCTCTGGCCATCACCTGGAGGTGGAAGGGTCAGATTTAGGCACCGATTTTAGAGGGCCAGAACAGGGTGTCATTTTCTCACACAGGAGGATCCTGGCAGCCATTCTGAAGGGCTGCTTGCAGGGCAGATCAGCTGGGCCAAAGGAAAAAAAACATGAAATTCAAGGCCTCCTGGGAGCCAGAGGGGGTGGTCAGAGGCAGGGGTAGGGTGGCTGACCCAGAGCAGCTCCGAAAAACCTGGCTGAGTAACACCCTTGCTCTTGGCCTCCCATTTCACCAAGTCTTTTTTTTTTTTTTAAGATTTTACTAAAGAGAGAGAGAATGAGCAAGAGAGAGAGAGAGCACAGGGGAGGGGGGAGGAGCAGACTTCCCGTCGAGCAGGGAGCCTGATGTGGGGCTCGATCCCAGGACTCCGGGGTCATGACCTGAGCAGAAGGCTGACATTTAAAGACTGAGCCACCCAGGCATTTGCCCCTATTTCACCAAGTCTTAACAGCACATATGTGCTGACATACATGTTCTCAGGACGTGCTCATGGTATTTCCAGTGCCAAGCCAAGGACATTCGGCCAGAGTAGAGGTTCTCTGTGGAGGAATAATGTGAGCTAAGGTAGGAAGGGATAGATGGGGATCAACTGGGAGACACTTGGGTGCTGCATTCAGGAATTATTTGCACCGCCTTAGTGGAAGGATTCTATCCTGTGTCCACACAACAAGTAATGGGATAAGAGGTAAAAATTCTCTCATTTCACTGGCTACTCCTAAACTCAAATTAGAATCTTTTCAAAACACCATTTTCACCTGTTTCTGTAGTAAGAACAGGCCCTGGCACTTCTGTGAAGTGCCCTTTGCCTCTAATCTGGCTCAGAATTAAAGTGCGCTAATTAAATGAAGACCTCATTATATTTTCCTGTAATCTGCGGCACAATCGTAATGCAGTGATTACCTTGAGCTATTATCGCACATACTTCCACCCACTTATTATTACATGTCTCTGTACTTTAATTATGTTTCAATGAATATAATTCCATACCCTTCAATACTTAAATAATATTCACTTTAAATATAACTGCATGCCTATAATTCTCCGTCAGCACGAGTGCTCACATGGCAAATAACAAAAATTACTACTGCTCTGGAGGCTGAAAAAAACTCAACCATTCCTGAAAGAGATCAGTTGGCATTTTAATAGAATTTTAAAACGTTGAAATTTGTCACTAATTCATTTTTTTCAAAAACACATTTTAAGAGGGTGATTCTTGTAGCCTTAACAACAACAACAGAATCTTTGGAAGGAAATAGCAATTCTCCAGAGGATTTTGTTGCTTATGAACCACTTCACCAGGGACTTGGCTCCCATAGGGAATTGATTTTTTGGAAAAAATAAAACTTCACACTGATTTTATACATATATATATATATATATATATATATATATATATATATATATAAATCTTCCCCAAGCATTTACTCTGGAGGAAACTCTCTAGAGAGTTTGATAGGTCAAAGGTGAAATCTCGGAATCAATAACCAGGTAAGTGGGGCGCCTGGGTGGCTCAGTGGGTTAAAGCCTCTGCCTTCGGCTCAGGTCATGATCCCGGAGTCCTGGGATCGAGCCCCGCATCGGGCTCTCTGCTTAGCAGGGAGCCTGCTTAAAAAAAAACAAACAAACAAACAAAAAAAACAACAACAAAAAAAAACCAGGTAAGTGGCACGAAGACGTTTTATCTACTCTACTCATCAGCACGTGTTCTTATTACCGAGGAGAAAGAGTAACGTCAATGCTCAAATTGTTTCTGGTGTGCAGTTTTAGAAAACCATTTATTCCCTTTTTTTCTGCCAGGATCTGTCTCAGAGGATACTTTGTCTTTGGAGAATTGTTTACATTGTGTTGTACTTACTAGTATAGCTACAACAGCTACATACTTCGGCTGGTATTTTTTTCAAACATATGGCCAACAGTAACTTGGACTGAAAAATAATCATTTGTGATAAATTAACTCATGACCTCACGCCATGGGAGCAGGCTCCCAAAGAACTAGAGAAATGGTAATCTGCCCTTCCTTTCTAGTCCCTGATTTAAAAATACAGTGTGTGAGCTATAGACCTCAGCAATAAGTTTGTTAAGAGGAGAGAGAACTAAAACTGAATGCCACTTCGACCATCTTTGATAAGGAGTCAACACAGAGTAAGTTGTATAAATCTTCTGGCTAGGTAAATCCTTCAAGTTCAATCTCGGTCCCCCATTGTGAGCTATTCCAAACTCATTGTCCAGGAAGAGTGCTTTGCCATTAGCACTGCTGGAAAAAATCAATGTTATTAAAATAACAATTCTTCCTGGAAAAGACATGTCTGCAACTTTGGCCACTCAACAAGTCCATGGAAAAAGTGAAGCCATTATATAAATCGGTTACTAAAGTTTTATCTCAAAAGGAGGGACATTAAAAGGTACAAAAGGGATGTCAAACAGATTGGTGATGTAGGAAGTAGAGATTGAATTTCTTCTTTTTTACCCTTTGTGCTGAAGCAGGAATTGTTGATCTGTGTTCCCTCATGGGTGCCTTTGGTATGATGATGACTAAATGAACTCAATCAAGTACTCTAAACTTTAATGCATGTTGTATTTGAAAAGAGAAATGTAATTGTAGCCCATCATGACACAGTGAGTCATTCACCCAGATACCAGGTTGTGGGTGTGGTTAGGAAAACCAAAAAGATAAATGGAGCTTCATCAAAATTTAAAACGTTTGTGCTTCTGAAGGATGCCATCAGAAGGTGAAAAGACAACACACAGGATGGGAAAAAAATATTTTCAAATAGTATACCTGATAAGAGACCTGTATCTCGACTATATAAAGAATTCTGTACTTCAATAATAAAAAGACAAACCATTTAAAAAATGGACAAAGATCTGAACAGACGTTTCTCCAAGGAAGAGATACAAATGGCCAATAACCACATGAAGAGAGACTAGTCACTATTAGTCATCAGGGAGATGAAAATCAAAACCACAACGAGATACCATTTCATATCCACTAGGATGATTCTAATCAAAAAGTCAGTTAGTAACAAGTATTGACAAGGACGTGGAAAAATTGGAGCCTTCAATCATTGACGGTTGGAATAGAAAGTGATGTGCTGCTTTGCTAAATAATCTGGCAGTTTCTCAAAATGTTAAATATAAAATTTCCATAGGAACCAATAATTTCATGCCCAGTTATATGCTCCAGTGAAATGAAAACTTGTACGCAAATGTTCATAGCAGCATTATTCATAACAGCCAAAAGTGACCCAAATGTTCATCGACTGATGAATGGATAAATGGAAGTGGTATATCCATATGATGGAATATTATTCAGCCATGTAAAGGAATGGGGTACTGACACATGTACAACCTGGACCAATCTGAAAAGTTTATGCTAAGTGAAAGAAGATGGTCACAAAAATCCCACATATTACATGATTCCATTTATATGAAATATGCACAACAGGCAAACCTAGAGAGACAGAAAGTGGATGAGTGGTTTCTTAGGGCTGGACAGGGGTAATTACAAAGAGGGTGACAGCTAAATGGTGCAGGATTTCTTTTTGAGGTGATGAAAATGTTCTAGAATTGTTTGTGGTGGTGGTTGCACTTATCTGTGAATATACTAAAAACCATTGAATTGTAAGCTTTATTTTTATTTATTTATTTTTAAGTAGGTGGTATGCCAAAAGTGGGACTTGAACTCACAACCCCTTGAGATCAAAATTTGCATGCTCTACAGACTAAGCCACCCAGGTGCCCCTGCCATTGATTTTTTTTTCTCAACAGCTTCGTTGAGATATAATTCTTTTACTATACAATCCATACATTTAAAGCATACAACCAGGGGTACCTGGCTGGCTCAGTTGGTACAGCACCTGACTCTTGGTTTTGACTAATATCATGATCTCAGGGTCATGAGATTGAGCCCCACGTCAGTCCCAGTGCTCAGCAGTGAGTCTGCTTGAGATTCTCTCTCCCTCTCTTTCTGCTCTATCCCCTCACCCACTTGCGCGCATGCTCTCTCTCTTTCTCTAAAATAAAGAAATGTTTAAAAATACAAAGTAAAGAAAACAAAAAAATCAATGGCAAATGTGATGGTACTTCAGGAGAATTGGATGATCTGAATAATACACAAATTCTGTTCATCATGGTGAGCAGCAACACACAGAATCCCTGAAATTAATTGGCCCATTTTCTGAGAACACAATTACTTAATTAATTAATTAATTATATTATGTATGTAGCTACCAAACTTTCACTGAACTTCGAATTGTCTTTAAAGCACTTGCTTTTGGTGGTGAGAACACACAGACAGGATTCATGATATTCCTTGCCTAGTAGGGTGACCAGACATATAAATAACTTCCATGGGGTCCAGTAACATGACCTCAGAATTTGTTAATGAGGTCAGATAAAAGTCACCCTCTGAGTGAAAATTACCATAAAATAAATGAGCTTAGTCATTTATAGGAGCCACCCCACCTAACAGATGGTTTATAGATGTGCTTTTGACAGAAATACTTGGAAAGCACCAGAATCAGATGCAATAAACAGAACCAGGTCTGTAAGCCTGGTGGTGGGGGGGTGTCATGTCCCCAAGACAGGCTCTGAGTTCTCCTCAAGCCTCTGCCAGCATCAGGAGACCATATCCATGAGAATTACTCTGAGTCCATTCACTCTCTGCACCCCTGCCTTTGTCTTCTGATCTACTTAAGGGCTTTCTATTGTCTTCCTTCCTGTTGTCATTTTCTATCTTTCAGCCCCAATACCTGATTTGGTCACACTTATGACACCCCTTGTGTCTGTTGAAGTTGAAGTAGGCTTCAGCACCTAAGGCAGATCTTTCCGTGTCTCCCCCTGACCCCCAGTCCAGGTCCAGTCTCAACACTAACAGGTACCTGAGTGAGACCAGGAGATGGTGTTAGGCGATATTCTGCATGGAATACAGAAACAAAGAGAACAAAAGAACAAACCTGCCTATGGATCTCCACAATGGTCAAGAGGTGAACTCTCTTTTTGACTCTCTGGCCCATGTGTTCTGGAACTTTTGGCAAACGCGGCTCCAGAGGGGAAATGGCTCTGTCAGGTGGACAGTAGCTTTATGACACCAGCAATTTAACCATCTGATTTCTTGTGGTCTGATTCCCACGCTCATCCAATATTCATCCACTGGTAGTCATTTCTACAAGGAAAAACGTGCTGACCCACTCACATAAGTAGTTCTATTTGCTGATCTTCTATTTCTCACTGTAATTTAATAAGTTGATATCTCCCGTAAGCTAGCAGTCTCCTGAATCTAATTGTGTCTGGGATTGATGCTGAACTCCAGTGTCCCAGCCTCCAAAGTAAATCCCATTACCCATGAGGCCCTGCTGGAAAGAATCACCAGCCTGTCTTGTTCAAGTTTCTATTAAATGCAACTGCTGTTTTTTTTTTAATAAAATAAAATAAATGCAACCACTGTAACTCAATGAGAGACAGTCTAGAAGAATTAGAAACTAAATGCCAGGAAGGCCTGGACTCGGAGGGACTGATATATCTCAGGCAGAAGGGAAGTGGGAGCTGAAGAAGACCTGGTAGAGGAAATATTTGAACGTGCAAAGAATTTTTATTTGTTGTCAGAGTTTGAGGGTCGTTTTTCTAATCAGAAGAGTAATGCATGTTCAATGTCGGACATTTGAAAAACACAGAAAAGCATAAATAGGAGACACTGTAGAAGATGACTGAAATGTGGACAGCTGAAGTCAGAAAGTAGCTTCTATGAGACACTCCTTCCAGGAGTTTTATAATCAATTTTTCCAATGTTGGCCGCATGTGGTCACTCAACCCCAGAGCAAAAACTCACTGACATGTCAGAGTGGGCCGAACTCACATAGACGCAAAACCCCAAAGTTCAGCTTTGGGAGGGATTCTAAATTTCCAAGTTTGGACCTTTTATCTGACTTTTTCCTCAATGTTTAGTCCATAGACCTACCTCCATTGGAACCAGTTGGGGCAACTGGTGTGAAAAATGCAGATTCCTGGGCCTCACCGAAGACCTACAGAATGAGAATCTCTCATGTGGAGCCAATAATCTACATTTTAACACACTCCTTGGGTTACTCTTAACTGCACCAGAGTTTGGGAATCACTTTTAACCAAGCTCTCTGTGGCAATGAAAATGGTGATTTGGTGATGTGAATGTGGGCACTTTATTTTTTTCAAGATTTATTTATTCATTTAAGAAAGAGTGAACAAGCTAGCACACAGGGCAGGGGAGAGGAGTGCCCAACACAGGGCTCGCTCCCACAACCCTGAGATCATGACCTAAGCCGCAATCGGGAGTGGGAGGCTTAACAGACAACCACCGAGGCACGCCAACTGTGGGTGTTTTAAAACACATCCGAAGAAATTGGAGCCCTTGCAAACCCTGCTGGAAATGTAAAATAGTCCAACACTCTGGGAAACAATATGTATTTCCTCAAAAATGTCAACATGGGATTACCATATGATCAGCAATTCCATTTCTGGGGAAATCCCCAAAAGAACTGAAAGCAAGAACTTTGAGAGATATTGTTCCACCCATATTCATGGCAGCATTATTATTCTACCGAACAGGTAGAAGCAACCCAAGTGTTCTGTCAACAGATGAGTGGATAAACGAAATGCAGTGTATACACACAATGGAATATCATTCGACCTTGAAAAGGAGTGAAATTCTGATGCGTGTTACAACATGTTACAGACCCTAAAGGCTTTATGCTAAGTGAAAGAAGCCAGTCACAAAAAGACAATAACTCTAAGATTCCACCTACACAAGATACCTGGGGTAGTCACATTCATGGAGACGGAAAACAGAATGGCAGTTGCGAGAGTCTGGGGGAGACTGGGACTGGGGAGTTGGTGTTTAACAGGGAAGGAACTTGGGGAACATGAAAAAGGTCTGGAAATGGGTGGCGGTGATGGTTGCACAGCCACGAATACACTTAATGCTGTAGAACTGGACACTTATAAAAATGGTTGAAATGGTACATTTTATGTTACGAATTTTTACTCCAATTAAACACATGCGTGCACGCACATACACACCTGAAAACAGTCATTCCTTTACTTTGTCCGAAGTGAAAAATCAAGAAGGCTCTACCAGGGGCAACCACAAAAGTGTGGGCCAAGTTCAAGCCCAGCTGCAGAAAGTTTTAACCATCTCACAAAATATCCTGCCTTACCAGAAGACAAGGGCTTCCAATTTGCTTCTGGGTGTGATTTAAAGTGCCCATGTGGGACTGCAGATCTAGATCCGGTTAGCAAAAAGTCACAAGTGTCCCTGATCAGCCCAGCAGGATGAGGAATTACAGCCCTGAGCTCAAAGCAGAAACAAAAGCCAACAAAAGAATGCTCTTTTTTCCTGGGGTTTGAAAACGTTAGTTAACAGCTACATAAGGCTGTAATTACTTATGTCTCCTACTAAAAAGCCCTGGATTTAGAAAGCCGATGTTGTTCTCAGGGCAGTGTTGGTTGCTGCCAATCTATATTTTCCCTCTTCTTTACTGTTGGGAAACTGACCAATTTTACTACATAAAAGGGGCAGATTCAAGTGGTTTGCAAGCTATTTAGAGCAATTTTTTGACAAGTACAGGCTACTTTAGCAAAAAGCTTTGGAAGGCTGGAGGCAGCCATTGGTGCATTTCTAAACTCAATAAACCATAATACAATGTCACTAATATGATTTTTTAAAAAATATCTAAATTATGGATTTCTCGAACTTGAGACTTCTTTTTTCAAAGGCAATCACTGACCACGGCGACAGCTTCATGGCAGACCTCAAGTAAAGTGAGATGAAGCTATCTATTTTGGTTTTCTTTTTAAAGCCCACGGTACTCTCAGTTCAAGAGTCCCTGCAAAAGTGCTAAGCCCCATTCCCCTTCGATCAGCCATCAGCTGCCAGCATTGGGCAGACCAACTCCCTGAGGCTCCTAAAACAAGACACGCTCTTGCTACATTGTTAACTGTTCAGAGGATGAACAATAGAAACGGACTACAGGGTACAGGGCAGTGAGGATGCTTTTTAAATGTGTTATAGGTACGTGGAAAATGACCGAAAGGGAGCACAGCAAAACGTTCACAGTGCTTCTGTCTCGGGCTGAGGCTTGTGCGTGAGGTTTGCGTAGGTGCACGTATACATTTAATTCTGTTCTGCATTTTCTAAACGTTCTACAATAAGCATGTTACTCTTTTATAACCAAATGCAAACGAATACATGTTATTTACAAAAGGAAAACGAGTCTGCCTCCGGATCTGTTTTCTTTGGGCTCGGTGTCTTTCGTTATATGCCCAGCCCTTCCCTTAGAACATTTTCCATCTGGGACTATACCCCTGACCTGAGGACACGAACCTTGCCTTCTGTTTCTTGCCTGCCTGCCGCCCCGGTTTCTGACCTGTGGTTCTCTGTATGCGCCTTCACTGCTCTGAGCTCACGGAGCCTCTGCCATCCCGGCCTCCCGCCCTGCGCTGCACACTTCCCCCGCCCTGACTTTTGTTGCTCATGGCCTTGGCCGCCCCAGATTCACTTTCTCCGGGCGCTGCTGACGCTCTACACGAGTGCAGGAACGGAAGCAGAGGTTTAGGTTTTTGATGTCGTGTTGGTCTGCTCAGGATGCAGTAACAAAATGACACAGCCTGAGTCGCTTACACAGAAGACATGTTTTCTTTACAGCTCTGGGGGCTAGAAATCTAAAATCAGGGTGCCCGCGGAGCTTGCTTTCCTCGGGGCCTCTCTTTTGGGGCTGCAGACTGCTGCTGTCTTATCTCTGGGTCCTCACATGATGTTTCCGCTGTGTTTGGGCCCCTAACCTCTCTTCTTATAAGGACACGGGTCACATTGGCACAAGGGGCCAGGAAGAAGGAGAGTGGGAATCTCAAGCAGACTCCCCACTGAGCAGGGAGCCCAAGGGAGGGGTCTCAATCTCAGGACCCTGAGGTCATGGCTGAGCTGAAATCAAGAGTCGGATGCCTAACAGACTGAGCCACCCAGGTGCCCCAAAGAAAAGAATTTTAAATATTTACAATCTTACCTCCCGGAGATCAACTCTGTTGCCATTTTGGTATATGGCCTCTTATTCTGTTTTATATGTATATGTACAATAAAGACTTTAATATGCATGTTATAATGTAGTCTTCTGCTTTGACTTATCAATATGTCACTAATGCTGGGTTTTCTGAGTCTATTTCCCCCCAAAATAACTTTACACTATTAAGGGGCCTAATAGCCTTTAATTTAGCCTATATCAAAATTAGAAATTTTTCACTGGGAAATGTTAATTTTTATCTGCGTCTTTCCTTGAGTTGTCCTTTCTGGGAAACAGAAGTATAATAATAACAAAACCAAAAAGTATCTTGAATTTTTCTTTTCTTCAAGTGAAGATCCTCCTGTGACCTTATTTATAAGGCCATTCCAGCCAGTGGTGACTGGCTATTGTTATTGTCACCCAAATTAAAATGGCTGTCAACATTTGTAGCCATTAACATCTTATTGTATCTTTTAACACCTTAATAACTGATGGATACAAGTAATGCTTGTATTTCTTTAAAGACCTTGTATAATTTATTTTTTTAAGATTTTATTTATTTATTTAGTTGAGAGGGTGGGGCAGGGGTGGGGGGAGAAGCAGGCTCCCTGTTGAGCTGGGAGCCCTGATGAGGGGCTCAATCCCAGGACCCCGGGATCATGACCTAAGCCAAAGCCAGATGCTTAACTAACTGAGCTACCTAGGTGCCCAAGTCATGTTTGTATTAACCAGAGAATATCTAAACTCATTTAGACTCTCTTTGCCACGTCTTATACCCACAGATGATTTGCTGCTCCTACTTTGTTTGTAAAGAGGTCACTGAGGGACCCAGGAAGGACACAGATTTTTCCCAAAAGGTCTGCCACTCTTTTTGAGTCCGGGGGCAGGCTCTAGGATTAGAGTTCCATAAATTCATCCCCGTATTCACCCCAAAGTTCCTGGTGAACTGATCCGTATTAGAACAATATCTGGGCTTGTCAGTTGTTCATCTCCAAGACTCCTGTGCTCACCAGTGAAACAGAAAGTCAGGCACCGTGCTTTATAGAGGTACTATGTACTAAGCTACCGATCCCTTTGTTTGAAAATCCCAAATTATAATAAACCTTCAGTCTTATCTTGTCTTCTCTCTCTCTCTCTTTTCTTTTTAATGGCCTGTAGTAGGCCAAATAATGGCCTTCCAAAGATGTCCTGCCCTAACCCTTGGAACCTATAAATACGTTATCTTACATGGCGGAAGGGATTTTCCAGATGCCATTAAGGTTATGAGCCTTAAGATAGGATAATTATCCTAGATTTTCCAAGTAGGCTTGATCTAATCTCTTGAGTCCTTAAAAGCAGAGAATTTTCTCTGACAGGAAGCAGAGGAGAGATGTGGCAGTAAGAAAAGTCAGGGAGATCTGAACCATGGGAAGGACTCAGTTAGCCTTTGTTGGAGGGGGTCGCATGAAAGCATGAGAAGGAATGTGGGCTGCCTCTAGGAACCCAGACCATCCAGCCCCCAACTGACAGCCAACAAGAAAACGAAGACCTCAGTCCTATAATCACAAGGCACTAAATTCAGCCAACAATCTGAATGTGTTTGGAGGTAGAGTCTTCCCAGAACCTCCATGGGCCTGCCAACACCTCGACTTTCGCGTGGTAAGACCCGAGGCAGAAGATTCAATTGCGCCATGCTGTATCCAGGCTTCTGACTTACAGAACTGTGAACTAATGAACAGATTTTGTTTTAAAGCACAAATCGTGGTAATCTGCTATGGCAACAATGGAAACTCACATGTGGCCTGGCCTTAAATGAAAATCCACCCTTGAGAAGTAAGATCCATTTTAAAGCTTAGTTATTAGGTTAAAAACAGAACTTTCTGTAACCCAGGAATAGTGACATATGAATTATGATAACATCATAATTCATCCAGAAAACCTCGAAATCTAACAATTATTATATGACCGCAGACCAGCTAAAATGGTGGTCAATGCTATGTAAATTCCCTCCTTGCTCTTGGGAGCATTCTTTCAGAGGGTTGTGGATGTTCTGCATTTAACATTTATCATGTTTAAAGAAGAAAAGAGGATCGATAGTCTGGAAAAGCTAAAACAGATTCTAATTCAAGGATTCTATTTACCGTCAATCTTTGTATGCAGAGGGGATGAGAATTTGTAAAGCCATTTTAAAATCATACTGATAGGTCAGTTTTGATACTCAGAGAAGCTTAAGATTCCAATGTCATGATCCAGGTTGGCAGTTTTCCCACTCCCCATTCCAACAAAGTTAGAACCTATCGAAATGCTGTTCAAGCTAGGCAGAGATTCGGAGACAGAGTTGTTTTGTTTTGTCTTTTTAAGATTGTATTCATTCATTTGGCAGAGAGAGAGACAGCCAGAGAGGGAACACAAGCAGGAGGAGTGGGAGAGGGAGAAGCAGGCTTCCTGCAGAGCAGGGAGCCCAATGTTGGGCTCGATCCCGAGACACTGGGATCATGACCTGATGCTTAACAACTGTGCCAGGCAGGCACCCCTAGGAGATGGAGTTATTAAGTAGGGTTCCCAGAAATGAGAAGCAGCCACAGATTTGCAGGCAGCCAATTTCAGGGGTCAATACATTGACTGTGTCTATCTTTTTAAATCACTGTATTCTGCTTCAGGCTTTGATGTAGTCAGAGAAAAGAAGCCACAAAGAAATAAATCTGGGGCCCCCCTAATGATGTGCAACATGAGCTGTGGGTACCCTGAGCCCACAGAGATGCTTCCTCGTTATTAGTAGTAATTGCTTATCATTATTGGATGATTGCCTGATGTGCGTGAGATCATCTAGGGAATAAAATTTTTCTCAACGCTGACACATAGAAGCATATTCCTCCAATCTGTGTTGTTTTTAAGATGTTCCATGGGTCCACATCGTGGCCAAACTCATGTTTGCTTTGGTTTTTAAGATTTCATATGTAGCCATTAAGGAAGAAACATCTGATTGTTTTATTTAAATGTTTATCACAAAATACAAATGTCTGATATTCCCTGTCCAAGGTTCCATGTTAGAATATAAAATCTAGGTGCAATTGAAATAGAATTATATTTACGTTCTCTACAACTCAAAGCACACCCAAGGAGACGAAGACTAGACACAAGGTTGGGATACTTTATTTAAAGTGTTAAGACGGGGGGGCGTCTGGGTGGCTCAGTGGGTTAAGCCTCTGCCTTCAGCTCAGGTCGTGACCCCAGGGTCCTGGGATCGAGCCCCACATCGGACTCTCTGCTCAGCGGGGAGCCTGCTTCCCCCCCCTCTCTCTGTCTGCTGCTCTGCCTACTTGTGGTCTCTCTCTCTCTGCAAATAAATAAAATCTTAAAGTGTTAAGATGGGGTGCCTGGGTGGCCCAGTTCTTTAAGCCCTGGACTCTTGGCTTCAGCTCAAGGTCATGAGATTGAGCCCCTGAAAAGCATGCAGAATCTGCTTGAGATTCTCTCTCCTTCTCTCTCTGGCCCTCCTGCTTGTGCTTTCTCTCTTTCTGTCTCTAAAATAAATAAATAAGTAAATCTTAAAAAATAAAGTTTGAAACAAATAATCACATAATACAATTCTATCTGAATGAACACAAAGTCTTATTGTGTGCAACAGCCAAACCTATAATCAGATTTCTAAATTTTATTCGAATAGCAGAGTTACCTTTATTATTTTTGTACCCGATCTACAGCTCTGCACCACTTTCCATCTGTACTACTACCCTTAGCCACCATAAAATATTAAGTAGAAGCTTCAAAAAACATTGCATGTTAAAGGAAAAATAGGAAATTTACGGTGGAGAAACATGGCGGCTAATTCCTCAACCAAGTGAGTTAGCGTCATCAAATGGGACAAATGGACCTCCTGATCTCGAGCACTGGGAAGAGCACATCACCACGTCTCTGATATTGCTGGCAAATATGCACAACCCGAATCTAATTGTCAATAAATATAGAAACTGGAATTGAGGGATATTCTACTAAACAACTGGCCTGTACGATTTTTAAAATGTCAATAACATGAAAGAAAAAGAAAAACAGAAAAACTGTTCCAGATTAAAGGGATAAAGTCATCCCTAAAGGGGATGTGACTGATAAGTGGGTAATATGACCCTGGATTGCATTCTGGATCAAAGGGGAAATTTTGCTATAAAAGACATTATTGTGGGGGGGTGTGCCTAGGGGCACAGGTGGTTAAGCAACCCATTCTTGGTGTCTGCTTGGGTCCTGATCTCAGGGTTGTGAGATCAGATCCCCTCATCTGGCTCCATGCTGAGCGCAGAGTCTGTTTAAATTTCTCTCTCCCTCTATCCCTCCTCCCACCTCCTTCTCTCATTCTCTCTCTGTTTCTGTCTCAAATAAATCTTTAAAAAGAAAAAAAAGACATTGGGGCGCCTGGCTGGTTAAGTGTCTGCCTTCAGCTCAGGTCATGATCCCAGGGTCCTGGGACTGAGTCCCATGTTAGGCTCCCTGCTCAGCTAGGAGTCTGCTTCTCCTTCTCCCTCTGCCTGCCACTTCCCCTGCTTACGCTCTTTCTCCCTCTCTGTCAAGTAAATAAGTAAAAATCTTTAAAAAAAATAAAGTAATAAAAATAAAAATTTAATTTAATTTAATTTAAAAAAGACATTTTTTGAAAAACTGACAAAATTTAAATATGCTCGTTATCATAGATCATAATATTGTTGCCATGTTATATTTTCTGAATTTAGTCATTTTACTATGGTTATGAAAGACAACAGGTCCCTGTTCTTAAGATATAAATGTTGAGGGACCCCTAGGTGGCTCAACTTGTTAAGTGTCTGCCTTTGGCTCAGGTCATGATCTCAGGGTCCTGGGATCAAGCCCCTCATTGGGCTCTCTGCTCATCGGAGACTCTGCTTCTCCTTCGCACTCTGCCTCTCCCCTCTGCTTGTTCTCCCTCTCAAATAAATAAATAAAATCTTAAAAAAAAAAAAAAGAAAGAAAGAAAAGATATACACATTGAAATATTTAGGGGCTAAAACGACATAAAGTCTGCAATTCATGGGGTGCATGTGTGGCTCAGTTGGTTAAGCCACTGCTTTCAGCTCAGGTCATGATCCTAGACTCTCAGGATCAAGTCCCACATCAGGCTCCCAGCATCATGGGGAGTCTGCTTCTCCCTCTGACCTTCTCCCCTCTCATGTTCTCTCTCTCTCACTCTCTCTCAAATAAATAAATAAAATTTTTTTAAAAAGTCTGCAATTCACTCTCAAATGACTTAGAAAACTAATAATAATAACAAGAATAATAAAATATAGAGAGAATAGTAACAATAAAGATTATATATAATTAGTCGTATTTATTTTAAATATATTTTGTATTTATGTTTAATATAAACATATTTATTTATGTATTTTTACATATAATTATAACTAATTATAATGATATATATTATATAGAGAGAGACCCAGAGAGAGAGAGAGAGAGAGAGAAAGTGATAAAGCAAGTTTTGCAAAACGTTAACAATTGGTAAATCTGGATGAAGAATACACATGAGAACCTGAGATCTTTATACTGTTTCTAAATAAAACTCACCTGTAAGTTCAACTCGTTTCAAAGTAAAAAGTTCAAATTAAATATAATAATAAATAAACATTAAAAGCATATTCCAATTGTGGCAATTCTGGGACTCCAACTATACCCTGCCCGGAAGCAGGGAATTGTTAATTCAACTCAATTAAACTGTGTAAGCCTTTTGGTTAAATTTGTTCATAAATATCTCACCCCAAGTTAATGTTAATTCCTTATTAATGTCCTCCTTGTTTTCTCACCAACAAATATTATGCAAAGGGATGTTGCTAGAAGGAAACACTGCATTGAGCTGAACCGGTGACCTTCTGAGAGATTTGTGCTTCCTCAAAGCAACCCAGAGGGACTGAAAGAGGCAGTGGGGATTAAAAATGCACCCATTAGCCTAGCTGTTTACACCCCAATTTCAGTGCAGCTCTTAAGTGGAACTGACCTAGAAACAAAATGCATTCATGGAGACATAACTGGCAACTCCCTCAGAAATTAACTTATGCCAAACTTTCCATTAAGAAACTGAGGTGACTCAATTCTCTTTTTTCTACTACTGTTTTACTATTGTGGAAATATGACAATGTTAGCTCTAGAATATTAAATTCTGCTTATTTAGATAAGAGGAAAGGTAATGCCATTTTTAAACAAGTCTACTTTTAATAGTGTATTTTAAAATAGTTTTTCACTCAAAAAGGAAAATATGATGTATACATTTATACAATTTTGAAGAGAATTTTCTATTACAAAACCTGTAACTCAGCTGTTGTCAATGAATGTGTACAGTTTAGATAGCATATTTTAGGTTGAAAAACAGAGTGCACCAGAAAAATACATTACACCTTAAGACTTTAATTTTCCCTCAACTAATTTATGACAGATACAGCTAGCCAATAAAAAGACAAAGAATAAAGATAAAGAAAAGAACCCTAGGCTTTCTCACTGCCTAGTGCCCACACCCATGATCCTCCAAGGGACAAGTTATAATTGCCCCTAGGATGGAGAAAGAAGACACACAAAATCCAGCTCTGATTATGTAATCAGATTGCTAATCACCAAGATAATGATAATCACAGTACAAAACTACAAAATCCAGGGACCATAAACAAATGAGTCAGCAGCAATTATTTAAACACCTAAAAAGCAGCTGGATGGGGGAAATTCTTTTTTTTTTTTAATTTTTTTTATAATTTTTTAATTTTTTTTATTAACATATAATGTATTATTAGCCCCAGAGGTACAGGTCTGTGAATCACCAGGTTTACACACTTCACAGCACTCACCATAGCACATACCTTCCCCAAAGTCCATAACCCCACCACCCTCTCCCTACACCCTTACCCCCCGCAACCCTCAGTTTGTTTTGTGAGATTGAGTCTCTTATGGTTTGTCTCCCTCCCCATCCCATCTTGTTTCATTTATTCTTTTCCTACCTCCCATACCCCCGACGTTGCCTCTCAACTTCCTCATATCAGGGAGATCATATGATAATTGTCTTTCTCTGATTGACTTATTTCGCTCAGCATAATACCCTCTAGTTCCATCCACGTTGTCGCAAATGGCAAATTTCATTTCTTTTGATGACTGCATAGTATTCCATTCTGTATATATACCACATCTTCTTTATCCATTCATCTGTTGATGGACATCTAGGTTCTTTCCACAGTTTGGCTGTTGTGGACATTGCTGCTATAAACATTCGGGTGCACATGTGATGGGGGAAATTCTTTAGGGTCCCTTGAGTGTAAAGGGTATTGGGCTCTCTTTAAAACATTTTTTCAAATACTTTTTTCTAAACTTCTTTTATTTAAGTGATCTCTACACCCAACATGGAGCTCAGACTCATGACTCAGAGATAAAGTTGCACACTCTTGCAACTGACCCAGCCAAGTGCCCCTCAAATACTTTAAAAACAAAGGAGGGGCACCCCCATGGTGCAGTCAGCTAAGCATCCGACTCTTGATTTTGGCTCAGGTTGTGATCTCAGAATCTTGAGATTGAGCCTCGTGTTGGGCTCTGTGCTCATTGGGGAGTCTGCCTGAGATTCTCTCCCTTTGCCTCTGCCCCTCCCCTACTCATGCTCGCTCTTGCTCTCCCTCTCTCAAATAAATAAATATCTTTTAAAATTTGAAAAAAAAAAAGAAAGAAAGGAAATCTGTGCAAAGTCTTTACAGCCTTAGAAATTGTTTTTATTTATTTATTTACTTACTTATTTACTTATTTTTAAAGATTTTATGTATTTACTTAGAAATCATTTTAAAGATTCAGTATCAATGCCGTGTCTTGGTATCTATTTTTTATTCAGCAGCATATTATTTTGTAAAATTTTAAAACTTTGGAAAAGTTTCAAGAATTATAAAATGAACCCCTATATACCATCTTCACCAAGATTCACCAGATGTAGCACATTTATTTTCTCCCTTTCCCTCCTCCTACTATATATATATATATTTTTTTTTAATTTCCTTTTTTACCCCATTTCTCTTTTTCTTTCCTTCTTTCTTTTCCTGAACAATTTGAGTTTGTTGCAGACATGACACTTCAATTCTAATATTTCAAAGTGTATCTTTTAAGAATAAGGACATTCTCCTACATAGCCACATTATGATTTTCACATTGCAAAATTTAACATTGGCACAGTACTGTTGTCTAATATATAATCTATATTTAAATTTCCCTGACTTTCCTCAAAACGTCCTTTATAGTTGATTTTTAAAATTTCAGTTTCTGGAGCACCTGGGTGATGCAGTCAGTTAAGCATGTGCCTTTGGCTCCAGTCATGATCCTGGTATCCTAGGATTGAGTCCCTCTTCGGGATCCCTGCTCAGTGAGAACCCTGCTTCTCCCTCTCCCTCTGCCCCCTCCCCTTCGTGCTCTCTCACATGCTCATGCTCCCTCTCTCACAAATAAATAAATAAAATATTTTTTAAAAAATCAAATAAAAATTCAGGTTTTACTAAAGGATCACACACTACATGTCTCTTTAGTCTCCTTTAATCTAGGAAGGATTCCTACTTGTTTTTCCTTGTTTGTTTCTTGGTCTTTCATGACACCGACATCTTTAAAGAATCCAGGCCAGTTGTTTTTGAGTTTTAGCATACATTTTGGGGAGGGGAAAACTAAGCCCCAAAGTAAGTTAGAAATCAAATAGAAAAATAACTTTGTAGTTAGATTCAATGTCCAGCCTTAGTAGTTACTTGAAACAAGTTTCTTAATCTTCTTTGAGCCTTGGTTATCTGATTTGTTAAATGGGAATAATGATACTCATTTTACAAGGCAGTTGTGAGGATTATAAATTGGATCAATTCACTTGATGATCTGTATCGAGAGTCTTAAACGGACTTGTATTCTTGGACCCAGTAATTCTATTTCTAGCAATTTATCCTTAAGAAATTATCAGAGATATTAGACAAAGATATAAGGAGGGATAGTTATTACCATGGGTGTCAGGGGGGTGGATGGGTATGAACTGTGCTACATACCCCATCTCCTTCCTTATCATCATCAACCTCCTTCTCTTGATCACTCATTGCCAGCATTTATTAAAGGTTACCCTGTGTCCAGCACTATGCTAAGTTATAGATTGCTGTGGCAAATTTGAAAGACATGCTTAGGGTGCCTGGGTGGCTCAGTTGGTTAAGCATCTGCCTTCAGCTCAGGTCATGATCCTGGAGTCCCAGGATCAAGTCGCAAATCGGGCTTCCTGCTCAGCAGGGAGTCTGCTTCTCCCTCTGACCCTTCCCTATCTCAGGCTCTCTCTTTCTCATTCTCTCTCTCAAATAAATAAATAAAAATCTTAAAAAAAATAATGAAAGTCATGCTTAGGAGGAGCACTTGATAACTTGGAAGAGAAGTAAGAATATAGGGTTTAATGAGGAATCTAGACAAGTCTGTGTATATAATGAGATCCCAATTTTGTTTTATGTTTACACAGTTGTGTTAATAGAGGAACCTAGAAAGGAGAGAAACCTAGAAAAAAGTAAAATAACATTTTTACACTGGGAAGTGATATTTGGGGTAAATTTTGTTTATAACAACAAAAACAATGGAATTTGCATATACATTTTATGCCACTGTATGCAGAGCCCTGTGCTTAGCAGGCATCAATTCCACTCATGGTTGATTGGCAAAAATTAGTCATATGACCACTCATAGGTGAAAGGAGGACTCGGAAATTTAATCACTGATGGATCAGCCACATCCCAGCTATAACTCCCTATAAAAAGGAAGAGATTTTAAATGTATAGTTAGCTATCTCTGTCATCATAAAATTTGTTTTTGTCTGATAATAATGTAACCATACAACATTTATTTTGGTTAGATTTTCCTACCTGTACACCCTTCCTAACCTATTGTCTTCAATCTTTCTGAAGCATTCTGTATTGTTGGTAAATTGCACAAACCTGGATTTTATTTCTTTAGTCTGACAACTGCTGACATTTAATTGATAAATGTAGTCCATTTATATTTAGTGCGATTGCTGATGCATCTGCAATAACTGCTGCCATCTGTTTCCCCCACCTTTTCTATTGTTTCCTCTTTTCCTGCCTTATTTAGGATTAGGATTTTAAGATTTATTTTTGGGGTGCTTGGGTGGCCCTGACTTGGGGCTTGATCCCAGGACCCTGAACCAAAATCAAGAGTCCGATGCTTAACTGACTGAGCCACCCAGGTACCCCTATCATCCATTTTTATATTTTGGGCTTTTATTATGGGATCTTTCTTTCTGAAGAATGTATGATAGCAAACTCTCAGTTCTTCTTTATCTGGAAATATCTTTACTTTCCCCTTGCTCTTAAGAGATACTTCTCTAAAAACATTGTCTTAGGAAGAAGAAGAAGAAGAAGAAGAAGAAGAAGAAGAAGAAGAAGAAGAAGAAGAAGAATAAAATGGAAAAGAAGAAAAATTATACTTCAAGAATATAAATTTTGAAGTCAAATTCCCTCCATCTACTCTCCATCACATGACTTCAGACCAAGATATAACCACAGTTAAGAGATTCTCGTGTATTTTTCTATATTATTTTATTTATTTATTTATTAAAAGGTTTATTTATTTATTTGAGAGAGAGAAAGAGCATGAGCAGGAGAGGAAGAGGGAGAGGCCAGAGGGAGAGGAAGAGAGAATCCCAAGCAGACTCTGCACTGAGTGTGGAGGCTGACATATGGCTTGATCCCATGACCCTGAGATCATGACCTGAACCAAAACCAAGAGTCAGATGCTTAACCAACTGTGCCACCGAGGCCCCCCTATTCTTCTATATGATTGTAATTCACATGCATGCATGTGTTTATTTACAAAAATGGGATTATAATATGCATATGGTTGGGCTACTTGCTTTTTATAATTTAATAATAGGTACTAGATATTTCTATATCATTATAATAACTATATAGTATTCTATTTTATAAATATATTATAATTTATCCATTCCCATATTTATGGCTAGTTTTTGCTTCTACAAATAAAACTGCAATAAACTTTTTTAAAAAGATCTCATTTATTTATTTGTCAGAGAGAGACAGAGAGAGAGCACAAGTAGTGGGAGCAGCAGGCAGAGCAGGCAGAGGGAGAAGCAGTCTCCCTGTGAGCAAGGATCCCGATGTGGCACTTGATCCCAGGACTCCGGGATCATGACCTGAGCCAAAGGCAAACACTTAACTGACTGAGCCAGCCAAGCATCCCCAATAAACACTTCTTATACACATACCTTTGTCTACAAAACAGACTTATTACATGGGCTGAACTTAATGGATGCAAACAAAGATTAGAAAAAAAAAGATAATCCATCGGAGCATACAATTCTAGGTTAACAATTATTTTGTTTTCACACTTTAAAGGAATAGTCCACTGTCTTCTGGTTTTATTTTTTCTCTTGATAAATCTGCTGTCAATTAAATTGCTTTCCATTTTTTTATAACCTTTTTTCTTTCTAAATGCTTTTAAGATTTCTCTCTTTGTCTTTGGTGTTCTTCAGTTTTGCTATGATAAGTCTAAGAATATATGTTTTTATCAGTGTTCTCAGAGCTCATTGTAGTTCTTCAACCTGAAGATTCATGAGTTTCAACAATTCTAGAAAATTCTTCACCATTATATATTTGAAAATTAATTTTCCCTTATTCTTTCTGTTCTCTCCTTCAGAATATTCACTTAAATGTAGATTGAATTATCTCATTATATCCTCCATTTTTCTTGTCTTTTCATATCTTCTGTCTGTATGTTTCTGAGCGCTGATTTCTATGAACATTTTTTAGGTTTTTCTTCCAGTTCACTTGTTATGTCTTCAAATCTGTCCAGTCTCTTTAACCCATTTATGGAGTATGTAATGTCAATAACTACATTTTTCATTTCTAGAAATATTTAGACTTTTTTTTCAAATCTGTTTGATTATTTTTTATGTACATTTGTTCCTTGCCCATATTTGTAATTCCATTTCATATTTCTTTCAATAGGTTAACTAGTAACTCTAACTGCCTTTTGAGAGGGGATTAAATGACGATGGACTAAGTTTGGAAAGAAAACTTTTGAATGCAGCTCTTTTGATGCCATTCAGACCCAGTGAATCAATTGATGAAATTACACTTGAGGCAACTTTTTAAATATACTAACTCTATAGTTGGAATTTGACAATTCTAACATGTAAAATTCAGGAAGTTTCCATTATGTTGTTTTTTTTGTTTGTTTCTGCTGACTCTATACTGGCTTGTTTCTTCAAGTGTTTTCTAATTTTATATTGGCTTCTACATGAAGGAACTTTGTGGATAACCTGAGGAATCTGGTTTGAGAGCCAGATTCCTCCAGAGACAACTTCCATTGTCAGAATTCTGTCAATCACCACGTGGTGTTATGAAGCCAGGCTACTCGAAATTAAACCCCTTAGACTTTTTATGTGATATAAATTTGAATTCTAAGCACATATGCAGACAGGCTTATAGTTATGAATTATCAGGTAAAACATTTTTCCCACCTGCAAGGGAAATTGAGACAGATTAGACTTATTTTCTCCCCTTGCTGAAAGTGGATTGCTTTTCTGGCCTGTCTCTTCACTGTGCTATAGTTCTGAGAGGGTCCTGACTTCATGTGAAGTTGTGGTTCTAACACCCTCATTGTGTGGGCCCAGAGTTGGTGTCTTTTGTCCCTGTGCAGGCAAAGTTCTATGTTCCTAATAATGGCAACTATGAGTGGCTTTGGGCTTCCCTATCACTTTGGTTTCTGTTTTCTGTTCCTTTTTTTTTTTTTTTAAGATTTTATTTGTTTATCAGAGGGAGCAAGAGAGAGAGCACAAGCAGGGTGAATGGGAGAGGGAGAAGCAGGCTCGCCACTGAGCATGGAGCCCAATATGGGACTCAATTCCAGGACCCCAGGATCATGACCTGAGCCGAAGGCAGGCGCTTAACTGACTGAGTCACCCAGGCGTCCCTTCTGTTCCTTTTTGACACCTTGTGATTTCCTTTACTGTCTGGGAAGCTTGTATTTTATCCAGGATTTCTAGATGTCTTATTATGGAAAGGTTTATTGGACTATCCAGTTTTTTATGTAATATGAAGTAAAAAAAAATAAAACAAAACAAAAAGCCCGAAGATCCTTTAATCTTTACCACAAGCCCACAAATTAAGTACTTATTATTCCCACTTCATTATATGGAAATTGAGGCTCAAGTGAGATAAGGATCATATAGTTCTATCAAGTAGCAGAGTTTGGATTTGAATCTGGTACTGTCCTTATTGTTTAAACACTAAGCTATATTGCCTCTTACTATACTCATTGTATCTATCATCAGAAAAAAATGAAACAGTTTTTAAAGGTACTGTAAGTTTAAGAAGTATCCCTTGCTTATAAAATGTATTCATTTATTAAACCAGATAAGCTCTGCTATCAATACCCTGTAGCTCAGCCAAGGTCATTCATTGTATCTGCCAAGTACCATATGGGGAGAACTGTACCTTTTCTTGTGCATAAATGATAAATAATACCTGAGCCAAGGTATTATCATACCTTTTCTTCCCTTGACTTTGTTGTGCTTACCTTTTCCCTATAAGCCCATCATTTTCTACATCACTCTCTCCCCAGTCTGCTACTAGCTCTAAAGAGTAGTAATAAATAAGATTGGGTCCCTGCTACACTTTTGACAAGCAGGAAATTCTTCTTGGACACAGTAGATAAAGACCTTATCGGTCTAGGTTGTTGATTAGAAAAGCATGTTGGAGGACGTGTAAGCCTTAATGAAGTCTGAGTAGATTACATCTATTGCTTCCCCAGGATCAGCATGACATGGCACTCAGCATAAAACAGAATCAGTCTGGCACATTGGCTCACCATGGACTCATACTGCTAGTCACACACTGAGTTTTGCTTTCTTAAGTGCCAGAAAACTGATTGGTTTGTAATTTTTTTCCTATATTTTCCCAAGTATGTTGGTGTCTATAATTACTTGGATTATCCTTTTTTTTTCCTTTTTAAAACATGCACATACACACGCACACACACGTACACACGCACACACACGTACACACACAGTTTGTCCTTCCTCAGGCTTTAGGGACACTCGGGCCCCGATTTAGTTGCCAAGGATGCAGTGGCAACCCTTTAGAGAAGTCTGCGATCTCACAGAATAAATGATTTAATGTGGAAGTTAAATAAACCATTTCAGATAGGCATAAATGCTATGAAGTATTTAAAGCAGGTGATAAATACAGAGCAATTGAATTGGGGGTGGGGTGCAAATTTAGAGTTCTTCAGGGTTGTTGGCCAAGAAAGAATTCAGAATCTGGGCCATTACTCTTTCTAATTCCCTTTCTACCTTTCTGCAATGATTTTCCTTCATCTTTCCAACCTCCAAATATTAGAATGCCCCAGAGATCATCCTTGGACTTCTTTTTCATCTTCATTCAATGCCTGGATCCCATACAGTTCCCCGATTTTACATATTTTCTGTACTTACTCCTTAAATGAACAGAGTATGTATGGAACACTAATATTTGTCTAAGAAATGCTTAGGGTAGAATCAAAATATATGTGTGTTGTCGAGAATTGTAAAGGGTCAGAGATTTCATCCTACTTGCAATCTAACAAGTTAGCCTGCCATAGTTTCATGGATTCTAGTAGAAGGAAGATACATGATTCTTGGGTCTTATAATTCCATCTCATATTTCTCTTGGCAATTTAACTAACTTGTAATTCTAATTGTCTTCAGAGAGGGAGTTGAATGACTATGGACAAGGTCAGAAAGAAAACTACTGAATGCATTTCCTGTGATGCCATTTCAGACCTTTTGAATAAGTCGATAAAATCAAGCTTAAAACAATTTTTGAAATGTGTTTTTGCTGTTTGAATCTGACACATCTAGTATCTGAAATTCAGGAGGGTCAAATGTCTCCAGATTCAATTCTCTGCTCATTACCATTTCTGCTCTCACCCTGGACCATGCCTATCTTTGTTTCCTTTGGCAACAGCCTCTTACTTCCATCTTTTCGTCCCTACCGGTGATTGTCCACACTGCATCCAGAGTAATCCTTTTAAAGTGTGCATGATCACGACCCCATAAAATTAAGGCACTTCTTTGCTCAAAACTCTCTGATCACAAAGAAAAGAGACAAAGGAACTTATTACTCACAGAAGTAGCATGAATCAGACTGTTGGCATTTGAGCCAGGTCCCCAAGCTCTAATTACTAAAGGGTGGCATGAAGAGGGTCATATGTAATGCCTTCTCAAGCAGTGCGTTTCACTACAGGAAAGGATCCTTCAACTTAAGGAACCCGAATATTTTATAACCTGCAATAATTCTGCCCTATACTCCCAAGGGAGATACTATCTCTATATTTCAAGGGTGTTAGCTCTACAAACATCCTTGAAAATACAGTCCAGAATAAAAGCAATCAGTGAATCTCTTCACAAAATGTGCAGAAACATGAGAGAACCATGGGGAATTATCTCCCAACATGTATTTGTTTATATTTTTTTATCAGAAGGATAAACAAAAGCATTTTTTTAGAAAATTATTGATAAATAAAAGCAACAGGGTGGAAAGGACAAGGGTGGAAGCTAGATGTCTCAATATATCTTGTTATGTACATTTGATTTTGAAACTATTTTACATAATTAGAAAACAAAATGAAATTTTCTAAAAGCAATCTCAAAAACTAAAAACTACACAAAACAAATGAACCAAATTATCTATCAAATTGACAGAAAAACCACAAAGAGAATAATTATTTCAAAATACTTTTAAATACAGTAATTTGTCTGTATGTCCCTAATGGGATATACTCTAAAGGCAAAAAGAAATCCAAAAACATTCTTAACTCCTTTCAGCCATCATGTTAATAATAATGTTGGTGTTGGTATTTTGAGACTGTTTCATGTAATATGTTGATGAAATTGGGAACAAAAATTTTGGGTATAAGAGTATAAATAGAGGTACAGATTGAATATGAAAAAGGTTAAGTAAAACCCTGCAATTCCAAATTTATTTTATTTTTTTTAAAGATTTTATTTATTTGACAGACAGAGATCACAAGTAGGCAGAGAGAGAGAGAGAGGAGGAAGCAGGCTCTCTGCTGAGCAGAGAGCCCGATATGGGGCTCGATCCCAGGACTCTGGGATCATGACCTGAGCCGAAGGCAGAGGCTTTAACCCACTGAGTCACCCAGGTGCCCCGCAATTCCACATTTAAATTAGAAGTATTATATATGGGGTACCTGGGAGACTCTTGATTTCAGCTCATATCATGATCTCAGGGTCCTGGGATCAAGCCCCCTGTTGGGCTCTGAGCTCAGCAGGGAGTCTGCTTGACAATTCACGCTCTCTGTCTCTCTCTTTCTCTCCCTCTTCCCCTCCCCCCACTCATGCACTCTCTCTCTCGCTCTAAACTAAATAAATCTTTTTTTAAAGTGCTATGAATGAATTCATAATGTACTTTATCTTTATAGGAAAAAAAATCAATTTCCAAGCTCAGATATTGAAAAGGCCTGAAAACAGTGACCCAATCCAGTAGCACTGAAAGCCCAGACTGTAGTATCCAAATACTATTTCCCACTAAAATAGACTAGGACTCCTTGAAGAAATGGCTGCTTTCAGTTATGGGATAGGAAAGGTGCAGGAGACGCTTGGAATACCTTGCCATATTAGAAAGTAAGGAAACTGTCAAAGACTGCTGGGAAAGTATCAGAAGAATTCAGTTGATGGGGCGCCTGGGTAGCTCAGTGGTTTAAGCCTCTGCCTTTGGCTCAGGTCATGATCTTGGAGTCCTGGATCAAGCCCCGCATTGGGCTCTCTGCTCAGCTGGGAGTCTGCTTCCTCCTCTCTCTGCCTGCCTCTCTGCCTACTTGTGGTCTCTCTCTGTGTCAAATAAATAAATAAATAAATAAATATCTTAAAAAAAAAAAAGAATTCAGGTGACAACCTACTGGAACTCCCACTTGCCAAATATTTGAGTATCCATAGGAAGTATAATTGCATAGGATAGAAACATGTTGGGTATACTTAAAGTCATGAGTTCATGGTAAGATACATAAAAACAAAAGAAAAAAAATAAAAGCCCTCACCGACCACCTGAAGATAACAATAAGGAACTAATTGATCATTTTGAAAACTGGCCTTCAAAGAGAAAGAATCAAGTTTCACCATCCCAATGCCTTTTATATGCCAAAGACTCCCAAATTTTCACCCCTAAATCCAACCTCTTCCCTGAACTCCAGACTTATAAGTCCACCTGCCTATCCAAGATCTCCATTTGAATATCTAATAGTTATGGCAAATTCAAATTATGTCCCAAACTAGAATCTTGAGTCTCTTTCTTTCTTTTTTTTTTTTTAGGATTTATTTATTTATTTATTTAAGAGAGAGAGTGAGCACAAGTGGGGGTGGGGCAGAGGGAGAAGGAGGAGGAGACCACCCACTGAGCAGGGAGCCAGACATGGGGCTCAATCCCCGGATCTCCCAGGACTGCAGGATCAAGATCTGAGCTGAAGGCAGCCGCTTAACTGACTGAGCCACCCAGGGGCCCCTTGATTCTCTTTCTGTCCCACATCTGTTCTTCTTAGCATTTCCTTTCTCAGCAGAATGAGCAATATCAACTGTTCACACCAAAAACATTGAAATCTTCCTTGACTCCTCTCTTCCTCTCATACCCCACATCTAATTTATAGAAAAATTCATTGGCCCTTCCCTTGAAATGTACCCAGAATCACTCCTCTCTTCATTACCTTCTGTGCTCCCACCTTGGTCTATGCCCATCCTTGTGTCCTTTGGACTAGTTTTTCAACAGCCTTCTCTTTCTATCCTTGCATTCCTACAGGTAATTGTCTACATTGCAGCCAAAGGGATCCTTTACAAGGCACTTTCTTGCTCCAAACTTTCCAGTCACAGTCCATCTTACTCGGAGTAGTGTGCAAAACCTTTTCCATGTTTGCAGATAAAGCAGTAACACCAGAAGAGTTAAAACATTAAAAAATAAGTAGATAAATAAGGCCCAACTTGATCTGGTCACTTCCAATGACTGATGATTGCTGGAGTATAGAGACCCAGCCATCTCTTCCCCCCTCAGGACACCTCTGAAGGACAATTCTAGCTCTACAGAGCCCCGGAGCATTGCCCGAGGCCTTTAATGGGTCTCATGGTAACTCATCTTCTTCTCTGCCCATGCCTGCTAGCTTGCCCAACCTCCCACAGGTGTTGATGCCAAGGGCTCTCCTAATGAACCTTCATTTGAGAAACTGCCTGGCATGGTAGCCACGCCCCCTCCGGCAGCACCTCCATTAAGCACCATTGTTAACATGTTACTTGCAAAAAGCTCGATGTGGACCTCTACAGATTCCAGGAAGCAGCCAGCCATAAAACACTCTCTGCCCTTAACATTGAACAATTCTTCCTCTTTCGAAATGTTTCCGAACAGCTCTAACCAAGGATGCCAAATGGACCTGAAGATCTATTATAAAGTCTCCCACTTCCAAAAAATCCCACCATAATAGAACACTTTCCAGTCACAGACTGTCTCAGTATTTCTTCTTTTGATTCTATAAAGCATTCCAATACCCTGGAACGCAGGGTGAAATGGAAATGACGTAAGATGGGTACCTTTGCTGGAAGTTCCTGAATGAAGAGCCTATGTTAATTTTGTGTGGGACTTAACTTTGTCTTTGACATGACTCAGTCAGCTTCCCAGGGAATCCGACCTGGGATAATTTATCCACTTATTTGCTTATTGTCAGTCTCCCCACATCAGTCCCTGAGCAAGTTGATAAAGTCAAACTTTATCGGTCCCTGATAGTAGGGGCTTTGTGGTGTCTCCTCTGTTTTTCACCAGCTAGAGCCCACCAGCTCCTCCCACTGAGCTGCTCACTAACCAGTATGCTGGATGAATGAATGAATGAAATGACATTTAAACTGAGACCCAAATAACAAGGAAATAGCCAGGCCAAGATCTTGTTGGAAGAGCATTTTGGATGTTAGGAACAGCAAGTATAATTCCAGAAGAGCTCTTTCTTTCCTGTTTTGGTCCCAGCTCTTTGCAACTGTAACTTAGTATTTGGGACATTTAAAAGATTTTAATTTGTGTGGAGTCCCCCCCATCCACCCATTTCTTCCTCTCTCCCATTCTAGGATCACTTGATTTTTATAAATTTAATCAGTCAATGTCTGTTAGTTTTCTACTGATGAGGTCTTATCAAAGCTGTTGATGCCCTCCCATTATTTATGCTTTTATGCTGGGAGGCCGTGATAGTTCATGCCAAATTGACTTCAGGGGGTCTACTATCTATCAGAAGTCTGTTTCACAATGACCCCAGGGAAGAGACCATCATCTCTCCAGAGCTATGCAGCTACGGTGCTATAGTACCAAGGGCAGAGGGAAGACTCAGATCAGAATCATCTGGGGAGTGTTTTCTACATATCTATCCCAGATCTCTCCCTCCCCTCCATTTACACACATTCTATGTACAGCCTGACTATGTACATTTTGTTTTCTGCTTTTGTTTTTTTTTTAATGCTTTTTATGTCTTCTATTGCAGTAAAATTTGCACATGGTTATATAAAAATGGATAAAGGGAAACCTCACCAGAATGGAGTTTGGAGGCCAGGAGAAGGAGCTCTCATGCCCTACCACCTGTGGTCAATTGCAGACCCTAACATGAAGAGAGTACCTTGCACTCCCAGCACGAAGAAGCCTATACTTTACTATCTGAGCAGCAGGAAGGAAGAACTTCTCCTTGCCCAGCAACAGCCCAGCCAATGAGAGACTGCCACAATTCAGCCAATGAAAAGCCTTCAAATTCCCTTCAAATTCCCAGTTTCCTCCAGGGGACTTTTTGTTTATAATGACCCCTTCCAACTGCCCCCTCCATAAAAGTTTTCTCTCCTTTGTTCTCCCAGCTTCCCAATGGCTTTGCCATAGCTTGCATATCCCTAATTGCAATTTTCTGCTATTCCCAAAGAAACCCATTTTTTTGCTGGAAAAATAACTAGACAGTTTTATTTTTAAGGTGAGCGCTTAAAACATCAGATGCTCTAGCACTTCTTCTCTCATCCTTCCCCTGGTGCTCTACTGTTATCTATTCCTCATTTGACTCTTTGATTATCTTTGGAAGTTTATCTCCGTCTCTCTAAACTGTTTATGCCTTGATTTCTTTTTTTATCATTTTAAGATATTATCTGTTCACTTGTCAGCATGACAATTGAGAATTTAACGTGCTCTCTCTCTCTCTCTCTCACACACACACACACACACACACACACACACACACACACACCCCACCATCACCTCTTCCTCTCCTAATATGGTTAGAACGTATCTTTAGTTCCTTTGTTGTTTTTTTTTTTTTTTTTTTTTTTGGTATTTCTTTCGTTCGCATGTTGCAAGCTCTTTTCAAATATCTGGTAACTTTGTAATCACCAGACCATTTATTAAATATACTTAGAGAATGACCTGCCAGTTTTTAATGTTTTATTAAATTATTATTGCTGTTGTTACTGTTGTTCCTTTTGCTTATATACTAGATAACTGGCTGCTGGACATCCTGCATGCAGGAATGAGAGGAGGATGGGGAAACAAGACATCCTTAGCAGCCATCTAGTAGTTCCCCTGTTTTCACTTCCATTCTGACCCTTGTGTCTTCCCAGCTCTCCAGATACGCTCCATGCTTGGCCATAGCCTGCGCTGTACAGAGTTCAGGCCAGCAGGCCCTTAGTCATCAGCCTTCTCTTGGCTTTCCTGTCCCTGAAACTTACCGGAATCACCCAGGAGCAGATACTTCCCTGCCCCTACCACACACTATGGGCTGTTCATGGTGTCTTTATTACTGGCTTATATATATATATTTTTTTTTTTTTCTATTCTTCTATTAATGGGGGTCTCAGGAGGGATAGGAAATAAGTAGTCTGCTCTCTTGAACTGGAGGCTTACAAACTATTTTAACTTCTGCCTGCACTTTTTGAAAGTGGTGATCTTAATAACCCACTCCCCTGTACTCCCTTGGAGTTTCACTCACTGTTGATTAGAACCCAGTCTGAGCCTCCCACCCCTAGGCTTACCCAGTTCTGTGAAAAGTACTGCCCCCACTTCCCCAAACTGGCCATAGGGCTGAGTTTCATCCAAATCCTTCTTTATCCTCAATCCCCACATCCGATTCACCAGCAAGTTCTGCCATTTTCATCATATAAAACCACCTGATGGGCAAAGGGGGAAAATTATAAGTCAAGCTGACTAAAGCTAGTTTTTTTTTTTAATCCTAATTGAAAGAAAAAAAAAAAAAAACCACATTTAAAGAATAGCACACCCAGAGCAGGATTAGTAAATTCCAGGTATCTGAAGATCATTCAAAATTAGGAAATTTACTAAAACAATTCATTATATTAAGAAATCAAATAAGTAGGGTAGCATGGGTGGCTCAGTCGGTTAAGGGTCCAATTCTCGATTTCAGCTCAGGTCGTGATCTCAGCATTGTGAAACTGAGCCCCACACCAGCCTCCATGCTCAGCAGGGAGTCGACTTGAGATTCTTTCTCTTCCTCTTCCTCTGCCGCCCCCCCCAATAAATAAATGAATAAATAAATAAATAAAGTAAAAAGGTAAAGTGAAAAAGAGGTCAAACAAGTAAAATTACATAATTTTCTTCATAAATGCTAAAGGGCATTTAATAAAATTTAAGATTTAGTCTTACTTTTAAAATCTCTTTAAAATAGGGGTGCCTGGGTGGCTCAGTGGGTTAAAGCCTCTGCCTTCGGCTCAGGTCATGATCTCAAGGTCCTGGGATCGAGCCCCACATTGGGCTCTCTGCTCAGCAGGGAGCCTGCTTCGCCCTCTATTTCTGCCTGCTGCTCTGTCTGCTTGTGATCTCTCTCTCTGTCAAATAAATAAATGAAATCTTAAAAAAAAATAAATGAATCTTAAAAAAAAAATAGAACTACCCTATGATCTAGTAACTGCACTGCTGTAATACAAAAACACTAATTCATGCACCTCTTTATTTACAACAGCATTATTTACAATCCCAAATCATGGAAGCAGTGCAAGCATCTATTGATTGACAAATGAATAAAGAAGATGTAGGGCGCACACACACACACAATGGAATATTATTCCGCCATAAAAAAGAGTGTAATCTGGCCATTTGCAACAACATGGATGGAGCTAGAGGGTATTATGTTAACCGAAATAAGCCAGTCAGAGAAAGACAAATACCATATGATTTCACTCATATGTGGAATTTAAAAAACAAAAACAAAGGAAAAAGAAGAGACAAAACAAAAAACAGACTCTTAACTAGAGAGAAGAAACAGAGGGATACCAGAGGGGAGGTGGGGGGGGGGATGGATGAAATAGGTGATGAGGATTACGAGTACACTGATTGTGATGAGCACTCAGTAATGCACAGAATGGTTGAAATACTATATTGAACACCTGAAACTAACATAACACTGTATGCTATCTATACTGAAATTAAAATAAAAAACTTGAATAAAAATATGTATATTAGAAATATATATATAATGGTAAAATATACATAACATAAAATGTGCTATTTTCATCTTTTTTTTAAATGTTTTTATTTATTTATTGGATGGGAAGAGGGGCAAAGGGAGAGGGAGAGAGAGAATTTCAGACTCCCCACTGAGCACAGAGCCTGAATATGCGGCTCCATCTCACAACCCTGAGATCATGACCTGTGCCAAAACCAAAAGTCGGGTGCTCAACTGACTGAACCACCCAGGCACCCCTCATTTTCATCATTTTTAAGTGTACAGCTCCGAGGCATTACAAACATTCATATTTTTCTGCAACCATCACAAGTATCCATCTCTAGAATCTTTTCATCATCAGGCATAATATAGAGGGTTTTTTGCACATAATCACATAACGTTTACTACTGTATAGTGTTATAAAGGCATAATATGTTTTTATCATGCTGTTTTATCCTTACTTTCTATTTTAAAGAGATTTTATTTTTTTTATTTTTTTTTAAAGATTTTATTTATTTATTTGACAGAGAGAGATCACAAGTAGGCAGAGAGGCAGGCAGAGAGAGAGGGAAGCAGGCTCCCCACTGAGCAGAGAGCCTGATGTGGGGCTCGATCCCAGGACCCATGGAGCATCCTCCATGATTCATTTATTTATTTTAGAGAGAGTGTGTGCACAAGCCAGGTGAGGGACAGAGGGAGAGAATCCTGAGCAGACCCCGCACAAAGCATGGAGCCCAATGCAGGGCTCGGTCCCATGACCCTCAGATCACAACCCTGAGATCAAATCAAGAGTCTGACACTTAACTGACTAAGCCACCCAGGTGCCCCATGGGTAGTTCTATTTTTCACTTTCTGAGGAACCTCCATATTGTTCCCCACAGTGGCTGCACCAGTTTCCATTTGTATCAACAGGGTAAGAGGCTTCCTTTTTCTCCACATCCTTGCCAGCACTTGTTGGTTCTTGTGCTATTGATTTTAGGTATTCTGGCAGGTGTGCGATCTCATTGTGGTTTTGATTTGCATTTACCTGATGATGAGTGATGTTGAGCATCTTTTCATGTGTCTGTTGGATATCTATATTTCTTTGCTGGAGAAATATCTCTTTATGTCTGCTGCCCATTTTTTAATTGGATTATTTGTTTTTTGGGTGTTGAGTTGTATAAGTGAGATGTATATATATATATATATATGAATATGTATATATATATATATATATATATATATATATATATATGAATTTTTTTTCCTCTGACAGTTGTTTATTATAAAGGTTAACCCTGGGGATGCCTGGCTGGCTCAGTTGGTTAAGCATCTGCCTCCTGGTGCCCATGCTCACTACCAGAAATCCTACTGATAACCCCACCATGAGGATCAGGGTTCACACTTCTTTTTTTTTTATTAGTTTAAAGATTTTATTTATTTATTTGAGAGAGAGAGAGAGCACCAGCAGGGAGGACCAGGAGAAGCAGGCTTCCTGCTGAGCAGGAAGCCCCATGCAGGGCTCAATTCCAGGACCCTGGGATCATGACCTGAGCCAAAGGCAGATGCTTAATCAACTGAGTCACCTAGGCACCCCGTGCAGAAGCTTTTTATGTTGATGTAGTCCCAATAGTTTATTTTTGCTTTTGTTTCTCTTCCCTCAGGAGAATTATCTAGTAAGAAGTTGCTCCACCTGATGTTGGACAAATTACTGCCTATGCTCTCTTCTAGGATTTTATATTTTGGGGTCTCACATTTAGGTCTTTAATCCGTGTTGAATTTATTTTTGTGTATGGTGTAAGGAAATGGTCCAGCTGCATTCTTTTGCATGTTGCTGTCAGTCTTCCCACCCCATTTGTTGAAGAGACTGTCTTTTCCCCATTGGATGTTCTTTCCTGCTTTGTCAAAGATTAGTTGACCACAGAAACATGGGTTTATTTCTGGGCTTTCTATTTTATTCCATACATCTGTGTGCCTATTTTTGTGCCAAACCGTACTGTTTTGATTACTACAGCTTTGTAATAGAACATGGAATCTGGAATTGTGATGCCTCCAGCTTTGCTTTTCTTTTTCAAATTGTTTTGGCTATTCAGAGTCTTATGCGGTTCCATGTAAATTATAAAATTGCTTGTTGTAGTTCTATAAAAATGTTGTTGTTATTTTGATAGGGACTGCATTAAATCTGCAGCTTTCTTTGGGTAGTATGGACTTTTTTTTTTTAAGATTCTATTTGTTTATTTGACAGGCAGAGATCACAAGTAGGCAGAGAGAGGGGGAAGCAGGCTCCCTGCTGAGCAGAGAGCCCGATGCGGAGCTGGATCCCAGGACCCTGAGATCATGACCTGAGCCTAAGGCAGAGGCTTTAACCCACTGAGCCATCCAGGCGCCCAGGGTAGTATGGACATTTTAACAATAGTTGTTCTTCCAATCCATGAGCATGGAATATCTTTCCACTTGTTTGTGTCATCTTCAATATCTCTCATCAATGTTTTATAGTTTTCAGAAACAGGTTTTTGACCGCCTTGGTTAAGTTTATCCCTAGGTATTTTATTATCCTTGGTGCTATTGCAAATAGGACCCCTTTCTTAATTTCTTTTTCTGTTCTTTCATTATTAGTATATAACAATGGCATGGATTTCTAAACATTGATTTTGTATCCTGCAACCTTACTAAATTCATTTATCAGTTCTAGTAGGTTTTTGGTGGAGTCTTTAGTATTCTTGGTATGTGTATGATGTCATCTACAAATAGTGAAAGTTTTACTTCTCACGGATGCCTTTTATTCCTTCCTCTTGTCTGATTGCTGTGGCTAGGACTTCCACTATTATGTTAAACAATAGTGGGGAGAGTGGCCATTCCTGTCTTGTTCCTGACCTTAGGGGAAATTTTTCACCATTGAGTCTGTAATATTTTGAATTATGTTCCCTCTAATCCTACTTTGTTGAGGGTTTGGTTTTTGGTGTTTTTTTTTGTTCTGTTTTATCATGAATCCATGTCATACTTTGTCAGTTACTCTTTCTGCATCTCTTGAAATGGAGCATCAGTGTGCACAGCACTTGTATGAGGCATTAACAAAATTTGTGCTGAGCCCAGGGTTAAGGTCCGCAGGCTTGCAGTGGGCAAGTCTTCAGGAGAATGCGTGGG
Source organism: Enhydra lutris kenyoni (assembly GCF_002288905.1). Classification (NCBI taxonomy): domain Eukaryota; kingdom Metazoa; phylum Chordata; class Mammalia; order Carnivora; family Mustelidae; genus Enhydra; species Enhydra lutris. Next base: position 25,388,510 of record NW_019154107.1, read on the forward strand.
CAGAGTGCATTGCTAGCAGGTTAGGTAGTTAAAAGTCCGGGCAGCGCTGCCTCCTGTAGGAGGCTCTGTGCTTATGCTGGGGGGCTAGGGAGGAAAATGGCCCCTGCCAGCTCCTGTGTTCCTGGAGAAGTCCCCCAACATGCTCCAAGATCAGTATAAATAGATTTTCCTTCCATTTGCCCCCCCCGACGTCATACTTCTATGTTGCCTCTCCTCCATGGGTTGCTGTCTCTTTAAGGGCAAGGACCCAGCTATCACTCGCCCTCCTGGCTTGCCCAGGGCTGAATCAGCTGACTTTTAAATCTCCAGGGGAGGAGTCCCGCTGGTTGTACTCTCTCCGGGAGTTCAGCCCCTCTGGTTTTTAAAACAAATCTTATGGGGAATCGTCTTCCGGTGTGGGCTCCCTGGTGTGAGGAACCATTTCTTTCCCCTAACCATGCCTGCAGCTTCCTCCCTCCTGGAGCAGCTCCAGCCACAATTCCTGCCCTTCCAAACCTATCAGATGTAGCTTTTTTTAGTTGTGGAGTTTGTTCTGCCAGACTTCTGATCACACTCCAGTTTATTTACAAGGTTGAAGGATATCTAGTTGTACACGTGAGTTGGGGTGAGCATAGGGTCCTCCTACTCCGCCATCTTCCCAACCTCCTCCTGTCAATACACATATTATATATATTCTAAAGTCAGCATATGCTTAATGGGAACACAGTGAAAGCATTCTCATTTGAGACTGAAATAAGATAACAAAGTTCATTATCATTCCTTTTATTTAACCTTAATCTGGAGATACTGGCTAATGTAATTAGGCAAAAGAAATAAGCTGAAGGTATAAAGTTGGAAATGATAAGGTAAAATTATCATTATTTACATTTGATACAGTTGTAGACCTAAAAAAATCTAAAAGAATCAACTGAAAAGTCACTATAAAAAATAAGATAATTCAATAAAATTTATAGATAAAAAATTAAATAGAAATATATATATACACAAAATATATAGGCTTCATATACACAAACAGAAGAGGTATTGAAAGAAAAGACCCTGGTTTACAAAAGCCACTGAAAAGATAAAATATCTGGGAATATACTAAATGTATTTGCCTGATCTATATGAAGAATGCTTAAATGCTCCCAAGGGACACAAGAAAAACTTTTTTAAAATGGAAAGGAATGGCATATTTTTGGATAAGAAGCATCAGTGCTGTAGAAATGGTTCCTTTTCCCTCACTGAATCTATCCTTTTAATGTGAGCCCAATTAAAAAATAACAACAGGATTTCTCCTGGAAATAGACAAACCGTTTCTAGAGTCCGCGTGGGAAAAAACAAAACAAAACAACAACAAAAAAAAAACAGTAATCAAGAGTAGACAATCGCCGTTTTCCCAAGAAGGCAGATAAGAAGGAACTGAAGTTACAAAATATTAAATTTTATCACAAAGCTCTGACAATTAAGACCATGTGATAATGATGTATCTATGAGTCGGGGGATGATTTCAACAGAAGGTCCAGAAATAAGACAATTACCCACAGAAATGTAATATATGATAGAAGTGGCATGTTGGAGCAGTGTGGAAATGCTGAATTATTCAACAAATCATATTGCAACTACTGGTGAGCATGGGGTGGTTCTGTACCTCTCACCTCTTACAAATACATTCAAGATTTAAATACAAAATAACATGGAACCATAAACATACTAGAAGGCACCCAACAGCCTAGGCTGACCTAAAACTTAGAGCCATAAAAGAAATTACTGGTGTCAATAGCAAAAAATTAAATAAATATGTCCAGGAGAAGTGATTGTGATTCAAATGTCATGTATAAAATCAAAAAGAAAATACCATCTGCCTAAAAGAAAACTTGGTGGAGGGTATCAGCAGGCCGTTCACAGAGCTTGAAATACAAATGCCTCATAACTGTGGCGAAAGATGCTCAAACTTGCTCATAATAAGACAAAGAAATAATTAAACCCTCCCACCCCAAAGAAACTCTTCACTTACCAGATTCCCAAGCTCCAAAACTTTGATCATCCCATAACGGGCAAAGATGTGGGGGGAAACCTCTCTCAAACTTTGCTAGTTGGGGCTACAAATTGGCAGGATGTCTCACAGATGCAAATGACAGTGCCTGTCAAAATTACAAATGCACCCAGAAATTTCCCTTCCAGGAATTTATCCTCCAGGTACATTCACAGATGGTTGGCAGATGCAGTGTGCAACAGCGGAAGTTTGGAAACAACCTGAAGTTCCATCAGGAGGGGAGAGGTTAAGTCGATGGTGGCACAGGCAGGCAGCCCGTGGAATCGGAGACAGTCATCAAAATGAATGAGGTATCTGTTTAAACGCTAACCGGGAGTGATTTCCAAGATAGACTGTAAAGGAAAAAAGCAAGGTCCAGAACATTATATACGATGCGCTATCCTTTGTGGAGATGTATTTGCTCGCATATGAAAAAAATCTGTAGAAGAATACATAAGAAGCTGGTACCATATGCTGCTTCTGGGGAGGGGAACCCGGTGGCTGGGTAGAAGGGAAACTTCTACTCTATTTCTGTTTGTACCTTTTGAATTTTAAAGCCTGTCAATGTACGACCTAGCCAAAAACACAGTTTAGAGACATATTTTGATAAAATAAAGTATATCTCCAATCTGCCTCTTCCTCGGCATCTCCACTGCCACTCCTGTTTTCTTAATGACTTAGTAACTCAGATGGTTCCTCTTAAGAGGAACTGCCCCCCGACTATTTTAAGTAGTTTTCTATCTCCCCACCATGTTCTTTCCCACTGCTACGCTCTGGGATAAGAGCTCACAAAGCAATGAACACTTTGACATTATGTTCTGCTTGGTCTGTTCATTTTGTTCTATTCATTTATTCATTTATTACTTGTCACCCAATTCCCTACCCCACCATGGGAGGATATTTTTTTAAAAGATTTTATTTATTTATTTATTTATTTATTTATGTATTACAGAGACAGAGAGAGCAGGGGGAGGGGCAGAGGAAGGCAGCGAGAGAATCTCATGCAGACTCCATGCTGGGCTCCATCTCACAACCCTGAGATCATGACCTGAGCCGAATGAAATCAGGAGTTGGCCACTTAACAGACTGTCCCACCCAGGAGCCCCCTCCCCCGCCACCCATGGAAGGAAATTCTTAATAGTTGATTCATCTCTGTAAACCTAGCCCTTAGGCCCACATCTGACATATCCAATGTTTGTTAAATGATTGACAGTTTACAAAGAATGAGACTGTGGTATGGATATTCTTCTCAGCAAGGTGGATCAGGGCAGACATTATTGTCCACATTTTCTAGATGAGAAAATTAAGGCTCAGAAAAGATTTGAATTTTTTTAAAAAATTTTATTTATTCATCTGACAGAGAGCACAAGCAGGGGGAGTGGCAAGGAGAAGGAGAAGCAGACTCCCCGCTGAGCAAAGAGCCCAATGCAAGACTCCATCCCAGGACCCTGGGATCATGACCTGAGCCAAAGGTAGATGCTTAACCGACTGAGCCACCCACACCCTCCACGGGTCAGAAAGGATTTGTCTGAAGCCACAGAGCTGGTAAAGTGGCAACGCTGAGACTACTGTTTCCAAAGCAGGGCTCTTTACACCAGTGGATCTATCCTGGCTGGAAGCTTAGGACCACTCAGCTAGAGCTCCTCTCCCACCCCAAGGTACTCTGGGTAAATTCCCAAGCTACTATCCAATGTAGGGGTTCTTTTTTTTTTTTTTTTTTTTAATTTCTCAGCATAACGGTATTCATTGTTTTTGCACCACACCCAGTGCTCCATGCAATCCGTGCCCTCTCTAATACCCACCACCTGGTTCCCCCAACCTCTCACCCCCCGCCCCTTCAAAACCCTCAGATTGTTTTTCAGAGTCCATAGTCTCTCATGGTTCACCTCCCCTTCCAATTTCCCTCAACTCCCTTCTCCTCTCCATCTCCCCCTGTCCTCCATGCTATTTGTTATGCTCCACAAATCAGTGAAACCATATGATAATTGACTCTCTCTGCTTGACTTATTTCACTCAGCATAATCTCTTCCAGTCCCGTCCATGTTGCTACAAAAGTTGGGTATTCATCCTTTCTGATGGAGGCATAATACTCCATAGTGTATATGGACCACATCTTCCTTATCCATTCCTCTGTTGAAGGGCATCTTGGTTCTTTCCAGTTTCGTGACCCTGGCCATTGCTGCTATAAACATTGGGGTACAGATGGCCCTTCTTTTCACTATATCTGTATCTTTGGGGTAAATACCCAGTAGTGCAATTGCAGGGTCATAGGGAAGCTCTATTTTTAATTTCTTGAGGAATCTCCACACTGTTTTCCAAAGTGGCTACACCAACTTGCATTCCCACCAACAGTGTAAGAGGGTTCCCCTTTGTCCACATCCTCTCCAACACATGTTGTTTCCTGTCTTTCTAATTTTGGCCATTCTAACTGGTGTAAGGTGGTATCTCAAGGTGGTTTTAATTTGAATCTCCCTGATGGCTAGTGATGATGAACATTTTTTCATGTGTCTGATAGCCCCAATGTAGGGGTTCTTAACAGGGACCCCCTATGTTGGTTTTAGTAAGCCTGTTAACCTTTTTAGATTGCATGGAGAATTTTTCACGTGGGTTCGTTTTTTACGGGGAGAAGCTTCTCGAAGGATCTGTGACACGCCTCCACCAAATGAGTTCCTATGTCAAAGATTCATCTGTTATGGCTTCAGAAGGTGTTCGTTCCTTTTGGGTGAATACCTAGGGTTATCAAGGAATCTGAAATGCCAGCTTTGGAGTCACTAGTAAAAACCATCACTGAAATGCATTCATGCTGCTAGAAAAAGAGAACGGACAGAATCTGAACACCTTCCCTCCACTACCACCTCCACACACCTCTGTTCTTACTCCCTGATGTCCCCCCAAAATACTAGCAAACATGTCCCTTTCTTTAGTAACTTCTGAAGCCACAAAGCATTAAAACACACACACACACACACACACACACACACGCACACACACACAGGTAAAATATTTTACACCTTTGTCCCACATAATAATGTGGTCTACCAGAAAGGTCATCACAGGTCCTGCACATCAGTTCAAAATCCCCTTATGAGACTTGAGTCCTGTAATTTATTTATTCAGGACAACTTCTTTATCCACTTCTGGGCTTTTGTGAGGTACAAATTAGCAATTGCACAATAGATTGTGAAGTAAGGTGAAGGTACCCTCTACCCTTGAAAGAAATATCTATCAGACAATCATGGATCTTCTGTAGTATCCTCCTCACCAAGACTCCCCCCCACCTCAGGCAGAGACCCAAAACTGATTTCATTCTTCTTTCTGCATTACCAACACCCTCTTCTTGACAAAAGCACCCCTAAGTGCTGCTTTGGGGGGGGGGAAAGACAGTCTGAGGATAGAAATGACCTAGCTGGAGTGCCTATTTTCTATAAAGCTTTGGGCAAGTCATATGTTCTGACCAAAACCCAGTTTTCTCATCCATAAAATAGGAGTAATATCCCAATTTCAAAGTATTGCCAGGCCCTTAAGCATTCAGTAACGGTGGTTATTATTGTAATTGGGTGCTGTTTCCAGCCCAGGCCCTCTGCCAGAGTCTCTTCTGTGGAGCAGCCTGAAACCATGTCTACACAAAGAGAAAATAAACAGACCCAGGAACATGTAAATGGGATCCTACAGTATGCAATTGTTTGCGTAAGGCTTCTTTCAGCCAGCAAAATGTTTTGAAATTCATCTAGGTCTCAAGTACATCAGTAGTGGATATTTTCCATTGTATGAACACACCACAATTTATTTGGCCGTTCTGTTGCTGGATATTGAGGCTGTTTCCAGTTTTTGCCTATTATGAATACAAGTGTTAAGAATATTTCGGTACAAGTCTTAGTATGAACGTGCGCTTTGATTTTTCTTGGGTAAATACCTAGGAATGCAATTGCTAGGTCATGAGAAAGGGGCATCTTTAACTTTAAAGAACTGCCTCATCTTCTTCTAAAGTGGGTGCGCCATTTCCCACTTGCATCAACAACACATGAGAGTTCCAGTTTCTCCACAAGCTTCCCAGCTGGAAGCAAGGTTTGCTCTAATCTGACAATCATCTAGAAGGAAGGATTTGCTGATGCAAGATCTCCTCTCCTTCTTGATGTCAACTTCCTCGCTGGATTTTTAAGACCTTACATGGCTCTCTAGAAACTTTTATTTGAATTCTTATATAGATTTTGAAGACAAGTAAACTACCCCGAGAGGAACTGACCTGAACGAATTCAGATTTGTTAAACAGAAGGTACATGAAAAACACAGATTAATGAGCCTCCCAGACATCATGAGAATCACTAAGACTCAAGTTACTTGATCAATCTATTTTAAATCTAATTCCCTGAGTAAATACTCAAGTGCTATTGGTTCACATAACCCAAGGGTGACCAGATCATACCACACTTCATCTGTTAACTAAATCTATTTGGAGAAACCCATTTTAGGTTTAGTAAATCTAATGCAAAGGAAGAATAGAAATTTCCATTACCAACAAGGTTAACTTTAGAAAGACACTTCAAGCCTCCCAGAATTTTATAGAAGGAAGGGGCCCTCATATTCACCTAGCCTGGAAGATCTCAAACCGTGATGTCCCTAAGAAGCAGGTTCAGTGGGCAGATTGGTAGGACCCATAGACTAGTTTTGTAAGTCGAGACACGGGAATTTTCAGGTTTTTTTAAAAAACATTTTTAAAGAGATTTTATTTATTTGACAGAGAGAGACACAGCAAGAGAGGGAATACAGCAGAGGGAGTGGGAGAGGGAGAGGCAGGCTTCCCACTGAGCAGGGAGCCTGATGTGGGACTTGATCCCAGGACCCTGGGATCATGACCCAAGCCGAAGGCGGACGCCCAACGACTGAGCCACCCAGGCGCCCCAGGAATTTTCAGTTTTATCAAGCTCCCACCTGATGCCTGTGCCAGCTGTCTGAAGATCTCAAACCACAATTTGCAGAAAACTAATTTAATCTAACCATTCTTCCCCTGTGAAGAACCAGTTTATGACAGAACAGTCAAAAGCCATCAACACAAAAATAAAAAAAAGAAAACTGATTTCCTTTACTTTTCTTATTCTTGGAATTTCCTAGGTCCAGCTGCTGGGGAGGAGAAAACACTGTAGTACATTTAAAAATCTATTTGCCAAACTCCTCCCCGGTATATGCTCTCATTCCCAAGTTGTTGAAGTTTGCTCTTTTCTGAGTATCAGGCAAGGGTTAATTTCTTTTTTGTTTTTTAAAGATTTTATTTATTTATTTAAGAGAGAGAGAGAGAATGACAGAGAACAAGCATGAGAGGGGGAAGGTCAGAGGGAGAAGCAGACCCCCAGCTGAGCAGGGAGCCCAATGCGGGACTCCATCCTGGGACTCCAGGATCATGACCTGAGCTGAAGGCACTTAACCAACTGAGCCACCTGGGCACCCAAGGGTTAATTTCTAAGAGGCACGGTGTAGGTGGCAAAGATAGAGTCTGGCACACAGGGTGTAGTGAGAGAGCAGAGGCTGGGGCACGCACAGAAGCCTTCCAGAATCCGGTCCTGCCTCAAGACCCCTGCCATGCACCCACAAAGACTCTGTCGTGCTGCTCACCTCAGCAATGAATTATATTTTAAATTCCCCTCTAGAATTTCTGCTCTAGGAAATATAATTATTTCAAACATAATAAAAGGCAAAGGTGAATCTCAGATCTAGGGTGATGAATTTTTCCTAACACGTACTCTAATTCACTGAAAGCTTCCCTGAACAACTAGGTGTCAGCTAAGCAATGTGGCAGAGGATGGCTGTGCGTGTGTGCTTCTTGTCTGCCCAAGGCATGTTTAACTTAATGCTTCAGAGTTTTAAAACTATGATTGCTTATAAATTCATAAAATCATTCCTAAATACACAACAAGCCCTTCAGTCCTTGGACAGTGTTTCTGCAGGAAGAGTGGAAGCGTAACTACATTTTAACGGAGTTGAGTCATTATATTTGGCTTCAAACATTTGCCTTCTAGAAAGAGGCATGTGGATAGCAGCATGTATACAGGATGTGCTATTGTTTCCTTGCAAAAATTTGGAAGATTTATTCTTGATTGTAGCAATGGCTGGTAGTCCCCAGGTGATGTATTCAGTGATGTCTGTAGTCACCATGCAGCTGCTCCTTTGTGTTGACAATGAACTTGGCTCCATTTGCTTGCATTATTCTGCTGCAGAACATGATATATATTATGTGAATATGCAGGTATCCCTCAAAGGAAAGAACATGTGTGTCCTAAAAAAAAAAATGTGCTGTAAATTTGGATTAAATGAATCTGACTTACCCATTGACTTCTATTATGGAATCAGAAGTACATACCACAGGGGTAGGAAAATTGGTCCTTGGATGTAATACATTTATACTTAATAATGCAGCAGCGCCTGTAATGAGACATATTCAAAGGGAAAACAATAACTCTCTGATAAAATATTAACAATAATGCACTTGTACTGAATATAAGTCACATTATTTTAAAACGACTGCAAGTAGAACTATAAAACAAGGCCAAATTCTAGAAGCCTGATTGTCTGCTTCACATGTGGTTTCCAAGAGGCAATCAAACTATTACATTTCCACAGTTTACCAGGCAAAATACTTCTAACTTCATGTCTGAAGTTATTATTTTACCACTTTTGCCTTGTTCTGGGATGGGAAAGGACTATTAGTGTTCATCTGCTCTTGAAAATTCCATGTTCTGGCTGAGAAAAAAGGGGTGACCTATATGCATTCACTCTTTCATTCATTCACTCATCTAGATGCCTTCTACTTCTCAGACATCTGCTAGTTGCTGAGGTTAAGAAAATAAAGCACAAAATTTGTGTTTTCAGGGAGCAAAACAAGAAAGCGGAGAAGTGCCCTACAGTGCCCAGATAGTGAAGTACAAGATATTGGTGCAGTCCATAGTAATGCAATTAATACAGACCTCTGAAAAATGGTGTTGGATTTGAACATTTAATATAAGATCTTGAGCTGGTGGTCCTAGGGCTCAATCCAGCCTGAGAGTGAGTTTGATTTGGATTTTTAGATTTTAAAAAAGAGGGAGAGCGCTAACATTCGTAAATTGGAAGATTTCACACAGAGAAAAATGATGGTTTTTGGTTTTTCTTGAAAACCCAAATGATCTGATGATATTAGGCATGAGTTTCCATGTGGCAATGATTGATATAAGTGAGTTGTAACTATCCTTTCTTCAGAAGGGCTTTAAGCCAGATAGCTAATAATGATCTTTAGCTGCCCCGACATTGGAAATGAAAATCAGTTGCCACTTTTTTTAAAAAAAATGAGATATAATTGACATGTATCATCACACTCGAATTGTTGTTTTCTTGTAGTAGGAAACTATCTCTTTGAACCCGTGTCTTTATGTAAACGAGAAAACTGAAGGACCAAGATGGTCACCTCTTTTAAGAAAATGGAAGTGAGCATACCCATTCTATTTGGCCTTCGCTCATTGCATTGGAGTTAGAAACTCTTCAAAGAACCAATAGGAATTGGTCAAATGGAGAGTGAGGGAAGAAGGTAGGAAGAGTATAAGAAATAGCATATGCAAAATAATAGCTATGTGGTCAATATATGGAACTGTAGATATTCTGACGTGAATAGAGGGTGGGGGTGTCTATAACAGAAAAGCAAGAGATGAGCCAGAAAGAAGTCTAATCCAGTTGTCTTCCAGGACAAAACTCTGTCACTAAGAGCTTTGAGGAGATGATTCCATATCAGGCCCAGCTACTTCTTCATTCTAGACACTGAACAGCAAGACAAGCCCATATTACTTACTTGATTTGTGCTCCAAATAGGATTGCCAAATGAAATATAGGATGCCTAGTTAGATTTGAATTTCAGATAAACAATGAATAATTTTTTGGCATAATAGTTGGGACATACTTATACTAAAAAAAAAAAAATATTCATTGCTTATCTGAAATTCAAATTAATTGGGTGGCCCATACTTTGATTTGCTAAATCTGGTGACATTTAATAGCTAGGTTCTAGCAGGATGATTATTTCTATTTTTTCTAATTTATTCCCAATTCCATATTAAAGCACAGTTGTCAACTTATTACTTTAAAATAGAAGTATCCTCCAAGATATCCCTAGTAAACCTTAGTTTGATGGTGGAAAATTAACCAATTCTCTTTGTATTGATCTGCTTCTCAACATACGTTGCCTTAACCTTCTTTAGATATCTTAACTCTCATCCATCTTGCATTCAACACTGTGACATGGAGAAATTACCAAGGGAGTCTGTAAGCTATTGGTGACCTACATGGAGAAAAAAGAAGTGGTCACAAGAGAACAAGATAATGAAGACCAACTCTGTGAACTAACCTCACGCAGCCAGAGATAGATTGAAGATCTATGGGTCTAACAATAAATGATACCTGTAATTAGCTGATAAATTTGAAGTATTTGGTAAAATGTTGTTTATATATTATTTACCCAAAATGTGATTTTGTTAAGCTCAAACAATTTTTTTCTTGCAATTTTCCAAAACTCTTGTAAGTGAAGGCAAGCTCTGTATTCCCCTATGGAGTGATCTCCAGGATATATTAAAAAAAAAAAAAAGAAGTAAGGAGAGATGGAAAGGAAAGAATATTCATATGTAGCTATATGGTTTTATTTCAAAAGCAAACAATGAAGCATATATCAAAGTAGTAACCCGTGGGGAGGAAGAGGCGATGATGAAAGCTGGATCTTCCTGTATATGTCTCATTTCATAGATTTGACTCTGGAAACATGCAAATGATTCACATAATTTAAAAAAATTAAATCAAGAAGAAAAAAGGCACTCCTTAAATATAAAAACCAATGAAATGAATGAACCTGATGCACCTCAAGTTCCTGCCGTAATCATAGAGAATTATTTCAAGTGTCTTTTTTTTTTCTTTAAGATTTTATTTATTTGACAGAGAGAGCACAAGCAGCGGGAGCAGCAAGCTAAGGGAGAGGCAAGCAAAGGGAGAGTCAGAAGCAGACTCTCTTCTGAGCAGGGAGCCCAGTGCAAGGCTCTATCCCAGGACCCTGGGATCATGACCTGAGTGGAAGGCAGATGCTTAACTGACTGAGCCACCCAGATGCCCCTATTTCAAGTGTCTTTAAAACAATATTTAGAAGTGGACTTCTGGAATGGCAGAGTGAGGTCCTCCATAAATCTCACTTCCAAAAAAGCAGTTAAAACAAAAGCAGTGATTGTCAAAATGAAGTTTTCTCAGAATTCAGGAAATGAACTGAAGGCTTACAACAATCTAAAGAACATTCATTCAAGATAAACTACTGAACCTCAGTAAGGACAGTGAGTTTGTGACGGTTTAACTTGTCTTATTTCTATATACCTCATCCCCATTGTGTCCATCCATTAACAGTAAAATTCATATTCTTCTCATGTACACATGGAATATTTTATAAGGTAGATCATATGTTAGGTCATAATACAAGTCTCAACATCTAAAAGGAGTGAAATCACACAAAGCATATTCTCTAACCACAACAAAATGAAATAAAAAATCAGTAGTAGAAGAGGGGTGCCTGGGTGGTTCAGCCAATAGAGCATGTGACTCTTGATCTCAAGGTCATGAGTTCGAGCCCCATGTTGGGTGTAGAGTTTACTGGGGAAAAAAAAAACTTAAAAAAATTTTAAAAATGAGAATCAATAGCCAAAGAAAATTGGAAAAGTCACAAATAAGCAGAAATTCAACAACACACACCTAAATAACCAGTGAGTCAAAGAGGAAATAAAAAAAGAAATTAGAAAACACTGAGATAAATGAAAACAAAACCACAATGTACCAAAAGTTACTGGATGCAGGTAATGTGGTGTTTAGAAAGAAATTTATAGCTGTCAATACCCACATTAGAAAAGAAAAAAGGTAAGGCACTAAAAAAAGAACAAACTAAACCAAAACAAGCAAAATGGAAAGAAGAAAGATCTGAATAGAAATAAATGAAGTAGGGGTGCCTGGGTGGCTCAGTGGTTAAAGCCTCTGCCTTCAGCTCAGGTCATGATCTCAGGGTCCTGGGATCGAGCTCCACATCGGGCTCTCTGCTCAGCAGGGAGCCTGCTTCCCCCTCTCTCTCTCTGCCTGCTTGTGATCTCTGCCTGTCAAATAAATAAATAAAATCTTTTAAAAAAAGAAAGAAAGAAAGAAAGAAAGAAAAATGAAATAGAGAATCAAAAAACACCAGGGGGGAACACCAGAGAAAAATCAGTGAAACCAAACGTTGGTTCTTTGAAAGGATCAATAAAATTGGTAAACATTTAACTAGACTGACTAAGAAAAAGGAGAAGATTCAGATTACTAAAACTAGAAATGAAAGGGGGGACACTGCTACCAACCTTACAGAAATAAAATGAATTATAAGGGTGTAGTATGAACAACTGTATACCAACAAAGTAGAAATCTTGGGAGTACTGAACAAATTCCTAGAAAGACACAAACAATCAAATCTGACTTGAGAAGAGATAGAAAATCTGAATAGATGTACAAAAGTAAAGAAATTGAATTAGTAATTTACAAATTACTCCAAAGAAAAATCCAGGCCCAGATGGCTGTACTGGTGAATTCTATCAAACTTTTAAAGGAGAATTAATACCAATCCTTCACTACTGATCCACAAACTAGAAGAGGAGGGGCTCAGCAGTTCCACTCCATACATCATATTCTCAAGAAATGACGTGTCTGCACTTCTACATGAAATTTCTACATGAATGCTCATAGCAATATTATTAATAATAGTATGGGAGGCAAGATGGAAACATCCCCAAATGTCTATCAACTGAGGAATGGGTAACCAAAACTGGTATATTCATAGAATAGAATATTACTCAGTCATTAAAAGGAATGGAGTACTTTTATATTCTACAATATGCATGAACCTGGAAAACATTATGCTACATTAGAGAACTTAGTCACAAAAGACTATATATTTTGTTATTCCACTTATATGAAATGTCCACAATAGACAAATATATAGAGACAGAAAGTAGACATGTAATTGCTTAGGGCTGGTAGTGTAGTAGTAGGAATGAGGAGAGTCTCATAATGGGTATGGGATTTCTTTTGGGGGAGGATGAAACAGTTCTAAAATTAGAATGTGCTGATTGCTGCACAATTTTATGAATATATTATAATCATCCAAATAGTACACTTTAAATGGATGAATCATATGTTTTGTGAATTATATCTCAGCAAGCTGTTAAAGAAATAACAACAGCCAAAAAAATTTTTTTTCTATAATTTGGCTGTAATTCCTAATGGATATAGACTCAGGACAAAAAGAAATGCAAGGAAATATAAAACCGAATCCAGTGGTCTTCTTGTTAATAGTAATATACACAAGGTTATTTTGAAACTATTGTATGTATGTGTATGCATAAAAATGGGGCAAAACAAATAAGGAATTGTGTTGTGGTTATTGGAAATCAAATTGTATAGCATCAGAGAAAAGAGATACAAATATGAAATCAAGGGGGAAACCCTGTAATCTTAAACTGGAAATACCTGTATAATCTATCTTTCAGAAAAGGACACATTTCTCTAGTTCTGTCCACTAAAAAAGTAGAAATTATGACAACCTAGTGCCCAGATTGTGATCTCCAAATCTACCTTCCATTAAAAGGAGCCAGGGCTCCTTGAAAAAAGAGTGGATTCCAGTACCGAGATAGGAAATGTGCAAGGTTAGCCTGGAACATCTTGGGCCACAGCAAAGGAAGCTATCAAAGACTGCTGAGATGTTGTCAAAATGACATAGGAGCCAAACTGAAGTCACTTACAGTGGCCAAAGATGGGTCAATCTGAGCATCAAAAGAATAGTGAATGGAATGGATTGAAACACATCATATATATAAAAATCTGTACATCATAAAGGTGCTAATAAAAAACAAACTTCATTTGTCAACTTTGCTAGGGTATCAACTTCTAATTTTGGAAAACTAAGATACAGAGCTGTGGTAGGCAGAACTATAAAGATGGCTCCCTAAAGTTCCTATTTAAGGGTTATTCAAAAAATAAGGTAACTACTTCTATGAAAGGAATTTGCAGAAGTAATTAAGTCCCAAGTTACTTAATCTTAATATACAGAGATTTATCCAAGAGGGCTTATCCCAGTCAGGTGAGCCCTTTAAAAGCAGAAAGCCTGGGTGGCTCAGTTGGTTAAGCAACCAACTCTTCATTTCAGCTCAAGTCATGATCTCAGGGTGGTGAGATCGAGCCCGCCCCATGTCAGGCTCTGCACTCAGTGGATAGTTTGCTTGAGATTCTCTCTCTCCCTCTCCTTCGGCCAATCCCCCTGCTCATACTCTCTTTCTTTCTCTCTCTAAATAAATAAAAATCTTTTTAAAAAATGGCAGAGTTTTCTCCAATCTGTGACAGAAGAGGAAGTGAGAGATTCAGAGCATGAGGACTCCATAGTTGTTTCTGGTTTGAAGATGGAGGAGGTCACATGAGAAGGAATGCAGGTGGTCTCTAGAAGCAGATAGTGGCCTCTGGTGACAACCAGCAAAGAAACAGAGACCTCAGACCTATAATAGCAAGCAACTGGATTCTTCTAAACCCCAAATGAGCTTGGAAGCAGATTCTCCAGAACTTCCAAATAAGATTCCAGCCCAGCCAGTACATTGACTTTGCCCTCGTGAGACCTTGACTGCTAGAACTGTCAAATAATAAATGAGTGTTATTAAAGCTACCATACTACATTTGTGGTGATTTTTTATGTAACAATAGAAAACTAATCTAAGAAGGAAAAAAAATAAAAAATGTATCCTGTTTTTCTGGCACAAACTGTATTTCAAAGTATCTTAGTCTGTTTGGACTGCTAAAACAAGTTACCATAAGCTGAGTGGCTTAAATAGCAAAAAATAATAATAGTAAATTTATTTCTCACAGTTCTAGAAGCTGGGGTGTCCGAGATCAAGGTGCTAGGAGATCTTTTTTATAGCCAGGGCCATTTTCTTGCTGTCTCATCACATGGCGAAGAGCAGAGAGAGAGGACACAAGTTCTGTCATGTCTCTTCTTATAATGGCACTAATCACATTCCCAAAGATTCCACCCTCGTGACCTAATGACCTCCCAAAGGCACCATTTCCAAAAACCATAACAACTGGGGATTTGGATTTCAACTTTTGATTGGAGTGGGGAGAATAACACAAAGTAATAATATGTAGGAGAACATTCTTCTTTATGAAATAATTCTAGGGGCACCTGAGTGACTGAGTCAGTTAAGTGTCTGACTCTTAGTTTCAGCTCAGGTTATGATCTCATGGTCATGGGATTAAGTCCTGTTCCCAGGTCTGAGCTCAGTACGGAGTCTCCTTCAGATTTTCTCTCCCTCTCCCTCCTGCTCACTCTCTCTCTCTCTCAAATAAATAGATAAAATATTTAAACAATTCTAGGCAATAAATGAAAATCGAATGTTAGAAGTAGGATGTTAGGGGTGCCTGGGTGGCTCAGTGGGTTAAGCCGCTGCCTTCGGCTCAGGTCATGATCTCAGGGTCCTGGGATTGAGTCCCACATCGGGCTCTCTGCTCAGCAGGGAGCCTGCTTCCCCCTCTCTCTCTGCCTGCCTCTCTGTCTACTTGTGATCTCTCTCTGTAAAATAAATAAACAAAATCTTTAAAAAAAAAAAAGAAGAAGTAGGATGTTACCATTCTGCAACCCCAAATGAAATCATGGAATGAGACAAAGATCATCAATGACTGCTAAATCCATTACGTAAAATGTCAGATCAAACTGACAGCACCTAAACTCTGATCACACAAAGTGAAATGTCCTGATGTGATGCAATGGGAAGTATACAATGCTACCTATGTGGTATTCTTGCCAAAAGCATGAAATCTGAATTCAATCAAGCTTCCACAGGAGTATGTGAAAATATGGGATAGGTATAGAGGAACACTAAATGATAGCATGAAGCTGGGACTGGCCAAATGGAGAACATAAGAAATTTCTTAAAGCAATGACCTTGAAAGAGACTTAACAGGTATATCAACCAAACAAAATGTGTAAACTGAGTTTGGATTCTGATTCAAACAACCTAATTATTTAAAAAAATAAGACATTTAGGGAAAGCTGCGATACAGGTGAGATACTAATATATTATAATTAATTTTAATAGGTATGATAAAAGTATTCTGGTTACATATATATTTTAATTACAAGTACTTATGGAAGCTTTTATGGGTACAGGGATGTGGTGTTTGAGATACATCTTAAAATACTCCAGAGAAAGAGAAAAATGGGAGCAGGATAGAGGAAACAAGAATGGTAAAATGGTCATTGTTGAAACTGGTTAATAAATGATATTTTTGTGTATGGCTGAAAATTTTCATGATATACAACTTTTATTTTTTTTTATTTTTTTTAACGATTTTATTTATTTATTTGACAGGGACAGATCACAAGTAGGTAGAGAGGCAGGCAGAGAGAGAGAGGGGGAAGCAGGCTCCATGCTGAGCAGAGAGCCCGATGCGGGACTCAATCCCAGGACCCTGAGATCATGACCTGAGCCGAAGGCAGCGGCTTAACCCACTGAGCCACCCAGGTGCCCTTATTTTTATTTTTTAAAGATTTTACTTTTTTGAGGGGCACCTGGGTGGCTCAGTCGTTAAGTATCTGCCTTCAGCTCAGGTCATGATCTCAGGGTCCTGGGATCAAGCCCTGCATTGGGCTCCCCACTGGGCAGGGAGCCTGCTTCTCCCTCTCCCACTCCCCCTGCTTGTGTTCCCTCTCTCACTGTGTCTTTCTCTGTCAAATAAATAAAATCTTAAAAAAAAAAGATTTTATCTATTCAAGAGGGAGAGGGGCGAGGTTTGGAGCAGAGGGAGAGGGAGAGAGAGAACCCCAAGCAGACTCTGTGCTCAGCATAGACCCCGTGCTGGGCTGGATCCCATGACCCTGGGATCATGACCTGAGCCAAAATCAAGAGTTGGATGCTTAACCCACTGAGCCTCTCAGGCACCCCAAAACTGTTTTAAAACACACATCAAAAGCCCCTTTCAGTCATCATGAATAGTAGATGCTCAAAAATTATTACATTTTAAAAAATCCTACAATGAATTCTGTAGCCATTGCTCTCTGGTGTACTCTTGAGCAGATGGGCAGAAAAACCTGACCAAGGGTAGTCTTTTCAAGACTCCAGTCCTCAGGCCACTCATAAGCATGGGATAAGGAAATAGTTCTTGAACCAGGCACTCAAAACACCAAATGTAAAAAAAATATGTATAAATTGAGTTACAATAACATTGAGAGTTTCTTTATCAAAAGATGTTTTAAAGGGGAATTACAAAATGATCCCAAATAGGATATATTTAAAGTGAGACTACTTGTTACAATTATGGATTTCTTTCCCAACCACACCCAGCTGTGAAGGCCGGCATAGAGTAGGCTGAGGGTTAGGTTTACCCAGAGATGGGTTTTTGTCCTCCGAGGGACCACAGAGGACCATGAGCCAGGGGTTCATGCAATGAGGCTGAGAAGTCCCATCAGCTGCCATCTGCAAGCCAGAAGCCCAAGAGAGGTGGTGGTGGTGTTCCACTCCAAACCTGAAAGCCTGAGAACCAGGATAGCTGGTAGTATAAGTTCCAGTCCAAGTACAACTGCCCAAGAACCGAAGGGCTGATGTCCAAAAGAAAGAGAAGGGCGCCTGGGTGGCTCAGTGGGTTCAGCCTCTGCCTTTGGCTCAGGTCATTGATCTCAGGGTCCTGGGATCGAGTCCCGCATCAGGCTCTCTGCTTGGCAGGAAGCCTGCTTCCTCCTCTCTCTCTGCCTGCCTCTCTGCCTACTTGTGATCTCTCTCTGTCAAATAAATAAATAAAATCTTAAAAAAAAGAAAAGAAAAGAATGAGAAGATGGAGGTTCCAGCTCAAGCAGAGAGCAAATTAGCTATTCTTTCACCTTTTTATTCTATTCAGGTCTTCAACTGATTGGATGAGGCCCACCCACATTGGTGAGGGTGATCTTCTTTACTCAGTCAACTGATTCTAATGCTCATCTCCCTGACATAGTCACAGACCATGTTTTACTAGCTATCTGGGCATCCCTTAGCCCAGTCAACTTGACATATAAAATTAACCATAATGGAGTATTTGGGGTAGTTGTGGAGCGGGACACTGAGTCATACTAGGGGGTATAGAGTCATTGGTGAATACAAATCTCTGCTAGTGACTGAGGTACACAGGGTTACAACTCATGCAGATGGTCTCTGAGGAGAAGGTGGGCCATCAAAAGGTGTTATACCGTCCCTCTTGGGATTGGTCTGGTCTAAAGTAATGAGAGCTTGAATTGGGGTCTATGGCAGAGACGGATGACAGAGTCCCTGCAATGCTAGAACCAGCATGCTGGTTAAGACAGAGAAAAGTCAAATATGACTCTGATCATTTTGGTCTGAATGAGTAAATTCATGGGGGTTATTATTACCTCCAGTGAAAAATTCAGTAGCTGTTGCAGGTTTGACGGAGATAATAATTAGTTCTGTGAAATAAAGAATAGGTACTGTAGGATTAAATTAACTCAAGTGATGGCTTCAAACAGTAAAAATGTTTTTTTTTATGTTCTGATGACGACTTTCTGTCTAAAGACTAACTTTTATTTTAAGATTTTATTTATTTATTTGACAGAAAGAGATCACAACTAAGCAGAGAGGCAGGCAGAGAGAGGCGGGGGGAAGCAGGCTCCCCACTGAGCAGAGAACCCGATGTGGGGCTCCATCCCAGGACCCTGAAATCATGACCTGAGCTGAAGGCAGAGGCTTTAACCCACTGAGCCACCCAGGCGCCCCTAAAGACTAACTTTTAAGCTTTGGTCCATCCTAGGACTAGAGAAGTCAGTATTAAAATATTACCGAGCAATACTGAAATAATATTTTTTCAGTATGTTCTTTTATAGGTAATACCTATACATGACATTCCAGTTTGGGTATTGCAAATAGTTTAAGGCGAATGCAAATAAAAATGCCATACTTCTACCCATAAGGCAATACTTCCACCCACACTCCAGCAGGAATAAAATGAGAAAGATATATAATATCAGATGTTAGCAAGGATATAGAGCATCTGGATCTCCCACAGGCTTCCCGGTAGGAATTGGTATAATCACTTCAGATAACCATTTAGCAGTATTTGCTAAATATGAACACACCTGGAACAGCAACCCTACTCCTAGGTATTAATAACCACACATATGTCCACAGCAGCACTTTTTTTTTTAAGATTTTATTTATTTATCAGAAAGAGAGAGGGAGAGAGTGAGCACAGGCAGACAGAGTGGTAGAGGGAGAAGCAGGCTCCCTGCGGAGCAAGGAGCCCGACGCGGGACTCGATCCCAGGACCCTGGGATCATGACCTGAGCCGAAGGCAGCCGCTCAACCAACTGAGCCACCCAGGCGTCCCCACAGCAGCACTTTTTACAAGAAACCTCTCACTGGAAATAACCCAAGTGTCAGTCAATGGTGGGATGCATAAATAAATCCATTTAGTTCATTCATACCATAGAACACTACAGAGCAATAAGAATGATGAACTACAACTATGAATAATAACACTGATTGAATTTCACAAACACTACATTGAGCAAAAGAAGCCAGACCGGGGGCACCTGGGTGGCACAGTCAGCTAAGCATCTGCCTTCAGCTCAGGTCATGACCCAGAGTCCCAGGATTGAGTCCCTGGATGAAGCCCCACATCGGGCTCCCTGCTCGGCAGGGAGTCTGCTTCTCCCTTTGACCCTCCCCCTTCTCATGCTCTCTCTCTCTCTCTCTCTCTCACTCTCTCAAATAATTAAGGTCTAAGAAGAGGAAGATGAAGAAGGAGGAGGAGGAGGAGGAGGAGAAACCAGACCACAAAAAATAATACCATCTACATGACCCCACTGATACAAAGCAAGGGTCCTCAAACTATAGCTCATGGGCTGTCCACCTGTTTTTATAATTAAAGTTTTATTAGAACACAGTCACACTCATTCATTTGTGGATCATCATTAGCTGCTTTAGCCCTACAACTGCAGCTCTAAGTAGTTGTGACAGAGACCATCTGGCCTGCACGCTAAAATATTTATTACCTGGCTCCTTAAGAAAAAGTAGGCCAACCCTTGATATGAAGTTCAAAAACAGGGAAAATTAATCTATGGTGTTAGGAGTCAGGGGAGTAGCTAGGGCCAGAAAACTGCAAATATGACTGTGAGTCTGTCCTTTTCTCAAAACCACTAAAGAAAATGTCACCAAGACCACAGATGTGACAACTATTACGAGTAAGAATTTCTGATTTTTATTCACGACTCTTGTGTGTATCACTGTGACCTCATTAAGACAGGTTTCCATGGACACACTTTTAAGGATTGAAGTAGAGGTGATACATTAGCCCAGTATATTGTCTCTGTAAATTTAATACTAATTCAACCGTGGGCAATTCTGTCTGTCTGTCTCTCTCTCTCTCTTAAACACACACACACACACACACACACACACACACACACACACAACACACACACACACACCCCATAGGTAATATCTGGCAATCTCTGGAAATGTTGGCTGTCATAAGTTGGGGTAGAGGGTGCTGGTAACTAGTGGGGAGAGGCCAGGGATGCTGGTAAACATCCCACAAAGCACAGGACAGTCATCCATAATAAATAATTACCCAGCCCAAAATATCAACCGTGCTCAGGTCAAGAGACCCTGGTTTGATGAATGTCAAAATAAATTTAGTGCCTCTAGAAGAAGTCAGATATAAAGTGGTAATATTAGTAATAACAAGACTAAAGCAGTGCTGTGTGATAGAACTTTCTGCAGCGATGGAAAATTTATCTGTGCTGTTCAATAGCATTCATTAGCTATATGTGGGTATTGAGCACATAAAATATGGCGAGTGCAACTGAGGAACTGAATGTTCAGTTTATTTAATTTTAATAAATTTAAATTAAGTAAGGTTAGCCACTACCATATTGGGCAGCACAGGCATAGAGCGTAGTCTCAGAAGCTGACTCATTGTGGGAATCCTTGAAGTCAGTTACTAGCTGCGTGACCTTGGCAAGTTATTTAACTTCTCTGTGCCTTCGTTTTCTCATCTATAAAGTGGACTTAGAGTAGAACCAAGGATTGTTGTGAATATTAAGCAAGTCAGTATGTATAAAGCACTTATAACAGAGCCTGGCACATAACAGGTGTTACATAAGTATTACCTACATAAATATGTTTGTGGTGGTGGTTGTTGTTGTTGTTATTATTATTATGACAATATCCCATGCAAAGCTTCTCTCTCCCAGTCCCTCAGTTACTGTCCATTTCCTGCAGGAGGAAGTGTAATTTTCTTATCATAGTCCACGAAACCCGAAAGACTTCATCCTTTCCTACTTCTCTGGTATTATTTACACCTATTTCCTGACTCCAGATCAAATTATGCATGGATCCAAAGGAACCTTGCTTCTTGGGAGTTCTTGAAGCTCCACTGACTCTGTTTTTGTGTGTTTTTAAACTGTGAGATATTTTAAACATAAAAAAGTATAGAGAACCTGGGTGGCTCAGTGAGTTAGGCATCTGACTCTTGATTTTGGCTCAGGTCGTGATCTCAGGGTTGGGGGATCGTGCCCTGCATTGCGCTCTGCACTCGACAGAGAGTCTGCTTGGGATTCTCTCCCCTCCGCCCCCATCTCCCTGTGCCTCCTCCTCTAAAATGAATGGATAAATCTTAAAAAAAAAAAAAAGATAGAAAATAGCCATATATCCACCCAGCATTTTGTCCGATTAGCTTCAGATTATTTTTTTAATTTTAAAGTCTTTTATTATAGAAAACTGAACACACGCAAAAGTAGATGGAATAATGTAATGAATCTTCATCATCAAACTTCAATAATTATTTTACCAATATTGCTCTTCCAGATCTTTTAAGGAATTAATCTTGGCAGATGCAGTTAAAACTAAGGCTTTATTAATTTTGAGATTTTTAGACTGTCTTCTCTGCATGTATTTGAACCGATTATATATGCATATATATATATATATATATATATGTTTCTCTTTTATTTAAAAATTATTAAAGATTTTATTTTTAAATAATCTCTCTACCCAAAGCAAGGCTCATATGCACAACCCCAAGGTCAAGAGTTGCAAGGCTCACTGACTAAGCCAGCCAGGTGTCCCTATTTCTGTCTTAATCTGTTATTGTGGTGCACTATATTAATAGATTCTCAGATGTTGTGTTCTTTTTATTCCTATGGTAAGTGCTACTTGGTCACAAATTATTATTATTTTCACATATTTTCAGACTTGAGTGGCTAGTATTTCATTTAGGATTTTTACATCACTGTTCATAAATGAAACGTTTATAATTTTCCCATGTAATCCTTGTCCTGTTTTGGTATTAATGTTATACTATGTTTATATGATGAATGGAGTATTGAAAAGAATATATAGTCTCCATTTTTTAGACACAAAGTTTTACATTAATATTAGATCAAGCTTGTTTTTTTTACTTTCTAAGTTCTATTTTGAACCTCTACATTCTCTGTATGTGTGTGTATGTGTATATATATAGAGAGAGATATAGATATAGATATATTATTTATTTATTTATTTGTTTGTTTATTTTTGAAATAAGCTTCATGCCTAGAACGGACCCCAATTCAGGGCTTGAATTCATGACCCTGAGATCAAAACCTGAGCTGAGATCAAGAGCCAGATCCTTAACCAACTGAGCCACCTACGTGCCCTTGTATATTTATTTTTATATTCTTCTTTTTATTTTAGTTTGTACAATCTATCAGTATAAATCAGAAGAAAGAGGTTTGTTAAATTCTTTTTTTGTTGTTTTTGTTTTGCTTCTTGTTTTTTTTTAAGATTTTATTTATTTATTTGATGGACAGAGATCACAAGTAGGCAGAGAGGCAGGCAGAGAGAAAGAGGGGGAAGCAGGCTTCCCGCTGAGCAGAGAGCCCAATGCGGGGCTCGAGTCCAGGACCCTGAGATCATGACCTGAGCCGAAGGCAGAGGCTTAACCCACTGAGCCACACAGCAACCCCGAGATTTGTTAAATTCTCACTGTGTTAATTGTTCATTGTAAATTTCTCCTTGTAATTCTATTTGAAATTATGTTGTTAGTAAAATAAAAGTCGAAGAAATGGTTTCCATCTCTGTATTTTAAAAATTTCTGCATTATTTTGTTTAGCTGTGGCTTTTATGGGCTGACTGTAGTTGGATTCTGTTCCATTTACTCAATCAGACAGTCTTTGTCATGTATTGAATCTACCTGTAAGCATTTCTGAGAATTGCTGATACACTTGGACCAATTTTATCTTATTAGCATTTGTTTTCTGTTTACTATCATGTTTCTTCTTTTCCTGCCTCTTCCAGTTTGGGAATTACAGATTGCATTTCTATGACTTCAGTGCTTATCCCTAAAGCTTACAACCATTCTTCACTATAAATTTTTCTAGCAAACTCTAAATTTATTCAGTATTTTTATCCTCTCCTGAACATAACACAGGTTTTAATACCCTTTAACTCTCTATTAAATAACATATCTCTCCATGGTATTTACATTGTTATCTAGAGTTGCTTTCTTAATACAATAAAATGTTTTCTTTTTAAGGTAATATTCAACAGGCAGTTAAATGTGCTGAAATATTTTGTCAATTTCTGTTCCCATTGCTATTTCTTATACTCTACATCTTCCCTCTGGCTTCATTTAATAATTCTTCTAGTAGGTATGTATGAAAAGGTCCTTATTTTATCTCCATTTTTTGAAAATGACATTTTAACAGGAAATAAATATCTAGGTTGCCATTATTCCCCTCAATACCTTGAAGATACTACTCTATTGTCTGTAAATATCACGAGGACTCTACTGTTAGACATATCATTGTACATTTACAAGGAATTTTTCCCTCTATGCAATAATCTTTGAGATTTTCTCTTTATCACTGATACTTTGCAATTTCACTTCAGTGTTTCTTGGCTGTAGTTTTTTTTTTTTTTTAATCTGGTTTGGTATTTAGCACTTTTGATCCAAAAACTCATGTCTTGAATTTTGGAAAATTATCAGCTTTTACATCTTGAAATAGTGACTTTCTTCCATTTCCCCAACTCTCTTAGTTTAGAATTTCTATTTTTATCCTCCATGTCTCTTAAATACTCTTTCATATTTGTTGTCAATCTTTTTTTCTTTTTGTGTTGTTTTAGGGGAATTCATCCAGACTACCTTTTAATTCTCCAAATTGTCCCCCTGTTTGTGTTTGATCTAGTTTAACCTATTATGTTTCAAGTTTTCAATTGTATTTTTGATTTCAAAATGCATACTTGATTCTTTTTCACATCCACCCATGCTTGTTTCTTTTCTGCTTATTTTTATTTATAATTCCATGTACTTGTGAATAAAAACTATTCTGTCATTCTTCTCTTTGAACATCCTAATGTATTTCTTTTTAAATCTTTCATTGACTGTTCCACAAGTTATGATTGCCTACAATTAATTCACCACCAAATTATTGATTTATAGTTTATCTTTCTTGACCTTAGATTTCTGTACATATTTTTGGCATTTTGGCTGATAGAGTCTTTTGAAAGGCACATGGGTGGACTCCATCTTCCTCCATCTTTTTCCCATGTATCACCTCACTCCCAGGGAATTGAGTACAAAATCAGGTTTTGTGATGGCACTTTTTGAAGTCTTGTCAGATGGTGTCCAGTGGGTCACCTGATTCCACTGCAGGTGCCAAGAGTGTATTTGTGCCCCCTCCCCAACCTTCCTAGATCCATAGCTTGCTGAAAGCCATAGCCTTACAAATTGCTGGACATAGCTTCTTCCCCTTCCCCCTGCAGCCTCTTTATGAGATGAGGAAGCAGCAGACCAGCCATTGGGTTTAAGCAGGGACCCTATGACCATTTTTCTTCTTGTATGGATTCTAATAAGCTCCTTTTACCCTGCAGAACCTCATCAGCTTCCAACCCCAGAGCCTCCCAAACCTTAGGCTTTACCCCCTCATCAATTTCTGTCTCTGTTCAGTCTCTGTCCAAGCAGCTGTTCATCTTGCTTTTATGTGTGGCTATGTGTTTTTCCCTTTTTCCTTTTGCATCATCTTTATCAATGTTATGAATTTAAACAAGAGAGGGTATATTGTGTGCTATCTCATCAGGAAGCCAATTCCATAACTTTTTACAAGTTGTCTTTGGCTAACAACAGCATTCCAGCACTGGTCTGCCTCCAAATCATCAAAACTCCTTTGAAACCACTCTCATAAACTCTTTCTAGATCAATTACATCTATATCATAGACATTTTTCTGCTTTGCCTTTAACTGTATTGTAATTATTTTTCTTGATATCTGTCTTTTAAGGGTCTGAACCATGTTTCATAATTATCTTTGTACCCTCCAAAATTTAGCAGATTGTCTAGCACATAGTAGGTGCTCAATAAAAGTCTATCTTATTAAACCAAATGGAATGGTGCAAAGGCCCCAAACAAATTCAAGAAAACTCTGTTTTAAACAACTTAGAGGCATATCTCAGAGAAATCACGGGTTCAGTTCCAGACCACCAGCAATAAAGTGAATGTCAACATAAAGTTAGTCGAGTGAATTTTTTGGTTCGAAGAGCATATAAAAGTTATATTTACACTAAACTGTAGTCTATTGAGTGTGCAATAGCATTATGTCTAAAAAAAACAATGTATGTACCTTAATTTAAAAATACTATTGCTAAAACTGCTAGCCATGCTGAGCTTTCAGTAAGTTGTAATCACTGATCACAGATCACCATACCAAGTATAATAATAATGAAAATGTTTGAAATATTGTGAGAATTACCAAAATGTGACACAGAGACAGGAAGAGCGCAAACACCGTTGGTGTGCAGACTCGTTCAATGCAGGGTTGTCACAAAGCTTCAATTTGTAAAAAAAAAAAAAAAAAAAAAACCTGCAATATCTGTGAAGCACAATAATGTGGAGCACAATAACATAAGGCATGCCTGTATGTGTAGCCTTTTAAAGCTTTTGTCTGAATATGAACTTAAATTGGGATGGGAATGGACAAGAGAGATTCATGAGAAGATTTCAAAGAGAGAGTCAATGGGATTTGTGTGACATGAGATACGGTGGAGGAAGAAGAAGACACTAGAACTTATTATAAGATTTCTAACTCAGATGAGGAAACAGTGGATGGTAGTGTTATTCAACACAACAAACACTGAGGAAAAAGCAGATGTGCAGGAAACAAGAGTTCATTCTAAGATATGACGAGCTTGACAAACTTTTCATACATCATCCATGCATGAGATTGGGGTCAGGGTGTCATATTTATAATATATTTGAGAAAACTCTCTGATCACAAAATTTCATCTGGAATGTAAATGGTGTAATATTTTGATAAAGTTATTGGAGATTATTCACAACAATTTAGGAAATGTAATAAATAAAAACATCTTGTGTAAAATTGTCATTCTCCCAGAGTTTGCATAATTTCTCTTGATGAGGCATAAAACTGTTGAAGCATTTGCTTAATTGATAATTTGTGCATAATTTTCTAAACTTTGGAACATAATTATCATCACTTGTGTCTGCGTTAACACTGAAATGAAACACTTTGGTGAAATGTTTTAGACACTAACAAAGTTTTAAAGACAGCAAATAAGGAATAAAGAGAAAAATTTTGATTAACATAAGAACAGCAGGTTTCTGTCAAGCTCCATACAACTTAGTATGTTTCAGGGTAAAATAAATTTGGACATAATCAGGGCATTAATCTAAAGCAAAACTGAGTGCAATTTTAATGAGTTAAACCAAGATCAGAAGATTTTAATTTTGGGGTGGTTGGGGGGCTCAGTTCATTAAACATCTGACTCTTGCCTTCAGCTCAGGTCATGACCTCGGGGGCCCCATGTCAGACTTCAAGCTCATGAGGGAGTATGCTTCCTCCTATACACACACATGCACTTGCTCTCTCTCTGTCTCAACTATTGGAGTTGAAAGAGAGTGAGAGAGCTCCTGCGAGTGGGAGAGGGGCAGAGGGGAAGGGAGACAAGAAGACTCCCTGCTGTGCAGGGAGCCCAACCTGGGGCTCCATCCCAGGACCCTGAGATCATGACTTGAGCCGAAATCAAGATTCGGATGCTTAACCAACTGAGAAACCCAGGCGCCCCAAATCAATCTTTTTTTTAAAAAGAGAAATTAGTTTTAATTTTCCATCACCTATTTGAATGCAGACAAGTCATTTAAATTTCCACACCTCTCTCCTTATCTCTCAAAATGAATTATCATTCAGGATCCTCCCAATTCTGCCAGTCTGTTCTTCAAGTATCTGTTGTCTATGCAACCCTCTTGTTTTTTAATTTCTCACTCATTAATACCCACCCTGCTTAATTCATAGGTCTTTTGGGAGGATTCAACAAAATAATGCACATAAAAAAGTTTTTTGAAAAGTTAAAAATGCTTTGAAGTGTAAATTATGATGATGATAGAAGATTTTAAAATCGTGATGAAATTGTTTTTGACATCGAACAGGACTCAAATGCCAACTAACGAAACCTCACTTCCCAAATGTTCAAAATGAGGCACAAGGTGTATATAACAAAAGAACATTGGCACTGTAAGGGACCTTAGCTATCACTTAGATTAAAAAGCTGAATTCCAGAGAAAGACCACCAAAATGTCCCAAAAAACCGAGTAACACCTTGTGTTCTGGTTACTATTGTTCAATAACACATCACCACAGATTTAGAGATAAAACAACAGCATACATTTTACTTTGCATGGTTTCTGTGGGTCAGGCTCTTGGGAAGGTCTCATCTGGGATGTTCTAGCTTGAGCTCTCTCACTGAGTTACCGTCAGATGGTGGTTGGTGCTGGAAGAGCTGGTCTGACCAGGTTTAGTTTCCTCATGTAATCTCAGCATCTCTCAGTGTAGTCGCTCTGTGTTGGCTGCTTTCACAGACTCAGGGGAGTCACACTGCTTACATAGCTGCTACCTGCTTCAAGATAGAATATTCTAGCAAAACAGGTGGGAGATGCATCACCTTTCAGGACCAAGTCTTAGAAGTCTTTTTTTAAAAAAGATTTTATTTATTTTTATTTGAGAGAGAGGAAGCATGAATGGGGAGGGGGAGAGAGGGAGAAGCAGATTTATTCCCCTGCTGAGAAGGGAGCCCGATGTGGAGCTCAAACACAGGGTCCTGAGATCATGACCTGAGCCAAAGGTGGATGCTTAACCAACTGAGCCACCCAGGCACCCCATAGCCCTAGAAGTCTTATGGTGTTACTGCAGCTGTATTCTGTTGGTCAAAAGCCTACCTTGTTTGAACGGGACAGAACATGGACCTACCTCTTGATGGGAAGAGTGTCAAGATCATGTTCTAAGGAGAGTAAGTGGGATAGTATATACTGTATGGCCTTCTTTGGAAACTATAATCTCCCGTGCCTCATCCCAAGTTCTATTAGTTATCTGTACCTAGCACTTCACATAAATTTGGTCATGAAATCAAGCTGAGCATTAAAATATTTTTCAGTCCAAATTTCTTATAGAAACAATTATGATCAAGTTATTTAAATGTAATAATTTGATTACAGCACCAAAAGGGAGACCTAATCCCATGCATTTGATTTTCTTCTCCCCACTTCTCCATCCTTCATGGTGGAACGATCATTGTTCACGCATGCCTAAAAATGAAAAATAAAGAAATAGTAATGAAAACACGTTATCTAAAACTGTTCTCTTCAATATGGTAGTCACTAACCACCTGTGAATATTGAGCACTGGAAATATGGAAATTAGAAACCGATTTTTTTAAATGTTGGTTTAGTTTAATTTAACTTAGTCTAATTTAAATTTTAAAAATTGGACATTCGGTCAAGTTATTGGGAAATTCTTAATTTAATGTTTGGAATAACTTGAGCACATGAATCTACTTTTTTGATAGTAAATTTTATGAAATCTAAATATAGAATAAGTATTTCCAATGAAACTTTAGAGTTGAAATGTGCCCTAATGTGGTTTGAAATGTGCCCTAAGTGTAACACACACACTGGACTTCCAAGACTTAGTAAATGTAAGCTATCTCAGCGATTTCTTGTATTGATTACATGATAAATTGATGATGTTTTGGATCTATTGAGTTAAATAAAATGTATTATTAAAATTATTTGCACATGTTAGATTTTACTTTTTTAACGTGGTTATCAGAAAATTTTAAATTATGCATGTGACTTGCGTTTTATTTGTATTGGATGGCACTGATCTAGAGAGAAGGAGGAAAGTACCAAAATAATCATGTAAAAAGTAAAAGTGGTTTTTCATAACAATGCTTTATAGAACTAGTTGACAGTGTAAACTACAAGCATGTATTTGACAGGAAAATATAAAGAGATGGGAGGAAGGAAGTCTCCCAGGCCCTAAATCTCACCACCTTGCTTAGGAAACTTCTTTGGTGGCTAGCTTCCATCTGACTACTAAATTACAGCATGTGAATATTTATTGACTTGTAATCTGTAAATAACTTTTCAACCCTGGAGGACTCACTTCTTTGTCAAGATCTGATATCTGATTTTACCATAGAACATTAACATTGGTTTTAATTAAAGCTGAATGAAACCCTAGCAATGCTCCTATATTACAGATGGGAAAACTAAGGTTCAGCTCTTTTAAGAATCTGCTCAAGGTCAGACATTTACCTAGTGAGAGAGCTGTATCACTCTTGTGGTTTACATGGGCTTGGAGAATATGCCCATATAGATAAAATAATTTGTATACTATGTTATTCTAAATCATTATACGTTTAATGATTACACCTTTTGGACAACTAAAATGTTCTCCTTCAATATTGTTGATTTCCAGCTCCTATGGTCAAGAAAATATACATTTCAATTTTTTGTCTGTTTCCAAAACCTTTCACTTTCCATTTTTTTTTAACCTAAATCACTCAAGTGGTAAGAAAGGGAATATTAATGGCATTGTTTATTTCAGTTATATTCCTATAAAATCTAGCTAAGAAAGTAAGAATATCTCAGCCAAACTGTAGATCAAAAAAACCCTACAGAGGGGCGCCTGGGTGGCTCAGTGGGTTAAAGCCTCTGCCTTCGGCTCAGGTCATGATCTCAGGGTTCTGGGATTGAGCCCCACTTCGGGCTCTCTGATCCACAGGGAGCCTGCTTCCCTTCCTCTCTCTCTGCCTGCCTCTCTGCCTACTTGTGGTCTCTGTCTGTCAAATAAATAAATAAAATCTTTAAAAAAAAAAAACCTACAGAAAGCAGTCTACTTTTCCTTGGATCAAAAAAGCCCTACAGAAAGCAGTCTACTTTTCCTTGGATGCCTGGGTGGTGCAGTTGGCTGAGTGTCAGACTCTTGGTTTTGGCTCAGGTCATGATCTCAGGGTCCTGGGATCAAGCCCTGGGTTGGGCTCCCAGCTCAGGGGGAGCCTGCCTCTCCCTCTTCCTCTACTGCTCCTCTGCTTGTATGCTCGCTCACTCTACCTCAAATAAATAAATAAATCTTCTAAAAAAGGCATTTTCCTTGTGAAAATCATCTTCCTTTCATAAACTGAGCACTTGTGTATGAGTACCTACCAAAAGCAAGGCATTGTGTTAGACATTATGGGAGATGAAGAAAGATTTGTATCCTCAGATCCTGTTCACTCAATGAGTTTACAGTGTAGGTACCACTGGAAAGGAACTGTATCTTGCTATACAACAATTTCTGATCGCATCATAAGTAGCTTAACATAAAAATCTTCCTATGGAATTGAATAAAGAAATCATTTTCAAGTTATAAAATTAGATGTGAAATATATGAACACATACCTTAACATTTTGTTCCAATTTCCAACATCGTAATTTTAATTTTTTTTTCATTAATCTGGAATGTAAGGGCCTGGTTAGCCAGAGGGAGCCATTTGGTTGTGAACTCAGATTGACCCTGCCCCTCCCAGAGGAACTTACTTGCAAAGCCCAGATACAAGGACAGGACAGGACAGGTGGAGACATCCAATCAGTAGGGCGCGCATATATTTACTATGGTAAATTGAAATTCAACTGGCCACCCGTATTGCCGACCTAGCATGACTGTGCAGTTTTCCCTGTGTATTGCAATCTCATTGGCCACCTGTGTATAAGGCAGGCTCAACCACCTCTATAAAAGTTAGTCTGTGAGACTGGGAAGGGTCGTCGCCTCTTTGTAAGAGATGACCCCGACTGGTTGGTTTGATTCTCGATGCTTGGCGTGAAATAAAGCTTTGCTTGGACCTTCACTTTGTATCAGTCTCCCTCCTTTGATTACGGACCCTAACAGGGAAAATTCCTTTATGAATTTCTCAAATTTTCTGTCTGAGCCATATTTCATTTTAAGCATTAGCAAATGAATTGGCTTATTAGCACCAATGAGTCCACTGGCTAAAAAGCTTTTGTTTCTCAGCTTCATACCTACTAAGGTCTCTGGTCAAAACTACCAGCGTGGTGGTTGAGACATTTTTGTCACTGAAACAGAATAAGCAATGAAGAAGTCGTCTGTATTAGTTAAGGGCCGTCTTGCGTTAGCCAAAGGAAGTAAAGGAGAGGGGGAAGGGGAAGAGGGAAAGAGGAAGGGAGGGAAGTATGAAAAAGAGGTACCATTCACGATAGCCATGAAACTCACAAAATACCTAAAATTCACCATGAAGTAAGTCTTCTAAAAACAGAAGTATAGACTTTATGGAAGGACAGAAAAGAGGACCTAAACATACTATGTTTTCTAAAGTAATGATTGTCTAAAGGCATAAATTCCCACCAGATTAATATGTAAAACTGGTACAATCTCAGGCAAAACCCCAGTGAAAATAAATGTAGATGTTTAATATACACAAAACCAGCGTGGTGATGCCTTAAAAATTGAACATAGTGTTATGATATGACCCACCAATCCTACTGGGTACATACTCAAATAGGGACACAAACATACTTGAACATTAGTGTTCATAGCAGCCTTACTCACAATAACCAAAAGATGGAAACAACACAAGCGCACATCCAGAGAAGAATGGATAAACACAAAGTAGGCTATACATAAAAAGCAATATTGTTCAGCTTTAAAAATGAATGAAATTCAGGTGCCTGGCTGGCGCAGTCTGTAGAGCATGCGACTTTTGATCTTGGAGTTATAAGTTCAAGACCCACATTGGGTGTAGAGAGTATTTAAAAATAAAATCTTAATAAATAAATAAATAATGAATGAATGAAATTCTAATAAATACTACAACATAGATGAACGTTGAGGACACTATGCTAAGTGAAACAAGCCAGACATAAAAAGACAAATATGATCCCACTTATATAAGGTACGTAGAATAGGCAAATTCATAGAGACAGAAATTAGGATGGTGGTTGCCCCAAGCTGGGGGAGGGGTAATATGGAGTTATTGCATAATGGGGACAGAGTCTCAGTTTGGGATGACAAAAAAGTTCTGGAGAAGGATAGTACTGATGGCTGGCCACCTACGTGACTGTACTCAATGCTACTGACTTGTAGACATAAAGATGGCTAAAATAGTGAAGTTTCTTAGGTATATTTTACCACAATTATAAATAAAAAAGTTAAAAAATGATAAAAATACACAAAACCAAAGGGTAAACGCTTATGGATACACACATGCATATACATAAACCAACTTTAAGATGGCATTTTATGACCTAGTTTTTACCTCAGACCATCTTCAGTATTCCTTCCAATTTCAGTAATAGTCTGTGTGTTTGTAAATGTCCAGTAAAATATCTGAGAGGAAACTTATCTAATTACTAACAGTTATCTCTAAGTCAGGGACTGGAATTGGTGAGAAGATCTAAAGGGAAAATTAATTCCAAAATCACAAATCCATGTTATTACCTGTGCTTCTGACCAACAGGCTATAGATCTGAGGTTCCAGCAAACTCTGCCCTGGGTTTGTTTACTTTGCTAGAGCAGCTCACAGGACTCAGAGAAACATGGTGCTCACTAGATCACCAGTTTACTAGGAAAGCATGTAACTCAGAGCAGCCAGATGGAAGAGATGTATAGAGTAGGTATAGGGAAAGTGGGAGGAGCTTCCAGGCCCTCTCCAGGTGTGCCAGTCTCCCCAAATTTCCATGTGTTCACCAACCCAGAAGCTCTCCCAGTCTATTCCTTTTAGGGTTTTATGAAGGCTTCATTACCTAGGCACCATTGCTTAAATCATTGGTCACTGGTGATTATTTCAACCTTCTATCCCTCTCCTCTCCTAGAGGTGGGAGTGTGGGACCAGGAGGAGCATGGGGGATTCAAAATTCTAACCTTCTAATCACAAGGTTGGTGCCCCTGGCAAACAACCCTCCTCCCTGGGGTATCTAGGGACTTTCCAAAAGTAATCTTATTAACAGAAACTCAGGTGTGCTTGAAAGGGTCTTGCTATATGAATAACAAAAGACTCTTATTTCACCTTTATTACTCTTATTATTTAGGGGAGTCCAAGGGTTTTAGGAGCTCTCTGCCAGAAACAGGGATAAAG
Organism: Enhydra lutris kenyoni; assembly: GCF_002288905.1. Classification (NCBI taxonomy): domain Eukaryota; kingdom Metazoa; phylum Chordata; class Mammalia; order Carnivora; family Mustelidae; genus Enhydra; species Enhydra lutris. The sequence continues at coordinate 25,422,013 of NW_019154107.1, forward strand.
ACCATATATCTTTCTTAATATAAATCGCAGCATCACAGTAAGTTTGACATTTTCCTCAAAAAAAGGTTTTTTTAAGGAAAAAAACCTAAATATAAAAAACAAAACTGTGACAGTCTGGAAGTAAATAAAAGAAACAATTTGTTTAAATTTTGGTGTTGGGAAGTGTTCCTAAGGAAGACAAAAACCCAGAAGCTTCAAAAGAGAATTTACAGATTAAACAACATAACAATTTTTAAAATTTGGGGAGCCTGGGTGGCTGAGTTGGTTGGGTGGCAGCCTTTGGCTCAGGTTATGATCCCGGGGTCCTGCTCAGTGGGGACCCTGCTTCTCCCTCTCCCTCTGTCTCTCTCCCCGCTCATTCTCTCTCTCTCTCTCTCAAATAAATAAATAAAATCTTTTTTTTAAAGATTTTATTTATTTGACAGAGAGAGATCACAAGCAGGCAGAGAGGCAGGCAGAGAGAGGAGGAAGCAGGCTCCCTGCGGAGCAGAGAGCCTGATGCGGGACTTGATTCCAGGACCCTGAGATCATGACCTGAGCTGAAGGCAGAGGCTTAACCCACTGAACTACCCAGGTGCCCCAATAAATAAAATCTTTAAAAAAATAAAATTTTCTTGTGGCAAAAGATACAAATAAACAAAATTTTAAAAAAAGAACAATAGATTAGGAGAAAATATGTCTAACATATGCAACAGAGAAAGGATTAAAAGTCTTACTTTTTAAAAAAGATTTTATTTATTCAATAAGGAGAGATACAATGAGAGAGAGAACACAAGCAGGGAGAGTGGGAGAGGGAGAAGCAGGCTCCCCACTGAGCAAAGAGCTTGATATGGAACTCCATCCCAGGACCCTGGTATCACAACCTGAGCCAAAGGCAGACCCTTAATGACTGAGCCATCCAGGCACCCCAAAAGTCTTACTATTTTAAGAGTTCTTGTAGATTGTTAATAAAAGAGGAGGAAAAAAATTGATGAGTGATATTAACTAGTAATTCAGAAATAAAGATATATAAATGACCAAAGCATCTATAAAATTGATGCTGTAATTTGGTAATAACCAATGAAATAAAAATTAAAAGAACAACAAGATGTCCAGCTTTCCCCGTTAAATTAGTGAAAATGAGAAAGACTGGTATACAAGATTGAAGAATGTATGGGGATACATGTTTTCATACACATTTGGTAGGATGCAAATTGATACAGGTTTTTCAGTGGGCAATTTGGCAGTGATAATTCAAATATAAAGTGTACATACCCTTTGCCCCAGCAATTTTACATCTAGGAATTTATCATGCTGAATCATATAAATGCACAAAAATGTATGTACAAGGATTTTCATTGCACCACTGTTGATAATAGAAAATAATTGAAAATGTTCATAGGGGAGGAAAAATAATTTTACCTCTACCCTTCTCAGTTCTTGGCTGAGACCACTGTATAATAAAAAGACAGCATAACAGCAGCAAACAAATTTAATTATGTATGGATGTACAGAAGCCCCACAAAGACATGAGATTCGAAGAAGTGACCAAAGCAGGAAGCTTTTATACCTCTTACACAATAAATAAATAAATAAATAAATAAATAAATAAATAAATTTGTGAGGCATTGATAAGACAAAGGGCGTTGGGCTAGGGGTAGTAAAATGGTGAAGGAGAACAAGGTTTTTTTGTACAGTCTTCTTGCCCCTAAATTCCCTGTTTCCAGGGATAAGGATGCCTTCTGCCTTCCTGTTACAGGAATGGTACCATTCACATGGGAGATTTATCTCCTGCTTTCAGGGGACAAAGGAGGGTTAGAGTGTTCTCACACTGGCTGTTTCTCAAGTACCTTTAACTCAGACTAACTGTAGGGACCAAGGGCAAGTCACCCAAAATATACCACTTTGGTATCTTGATTATTATAAATTAAACTTACTTTAGAAACAGCTAAAACCAAAAGAATAGTCTGTACTCTCCTCCCCCACTACCCACCCTTGTCTACAGAAAGCAAGAAATAAATGTCCCATGTAGAAGTTGCCCTCCTTGTACCAGGAGGTAAAGAGACATCCTTATCACCAGAGACAGGAAATTCAGAGCCCAGAAGGCTGCATAAACAACCCTTGTTACTTTTTACTAATTTCCTACTAAAGCCCTGACTCTGTTTAGAGTTCCTTAAGAACTGAAGCTCTCAAAGTTCAGTTTTCTTGTCCTGTCAATTCCTCAAAGATTCAATGTCTCTTTGTCTGAAAGAAATAAAAACTTCCTTCCTGCCTTGGCCATTTTTTTAGGCCTGTATATCATTAGTGGGCCTCCATGCACACACGATGAAACTTTGGTTCTTTTCTCCTGTTAATCTAGCTCGTGTCAACTTAATTCTTAAAGCAGATGGAAATCCTCGAAGGGTAGAAGAAAAATTTCTTCCTCCCCAACATAACCAACATACCAAAGGGGCATATTTGGGGTTGACATATTCTGAAACTTTCCACATCTCAAATACCAATCAAGGAGATAATGGTCAAGTAATGTATGGTATATCCATACTATGGAGTACCATACAGACTTTCAAAAAATGAAGTCAACAGGGAAAGCTATCCAAGATATATTACCAAGTGAAAAAATTTGCTAATACATAAAGTGTAATTATATAAATATGACACTCATTAATTTCCCCAGCATTACTTATTTATTATCCATCTTTAACCAAAAGAATCTCTACAACCACAATTCTTTCTAAAGAATCATGGAGGACACTCCAAAACCACTCAGCCTGGAGCACACGGCGTTGTACTGCCAGCATGAGGAGTGTCTCTCTCAGATATCAATGCTTGGGGGGCACCTGGGTGGCTCAGTGGGTTAAAGCCTCTGCCTTCGGCTCAGGTCATGATCTCAGGGTCCTGGGATCAAGCCCCACATTGGGCTCTCTGCTCAGCGGGGAGCCTGCTTGCTCCTCTCTCTTGCTCTGCCTGGTTCTCTGACTACTTGTGATCTCTATCAAATAAATAAATAAATTCTTTGGAAAAAAAAATCAATGCTTGAAAATTGATGTCTACCATCGAGATTTCTGACTTGAAGTATTTTTGTTTTTCTGAACACACCATTGTAACCCATATGTCCGTCTTTCTTGCCCAGCATTCCCATAGGCCCACTGACATATTGTTTCATCTCTTCTGGAAGATGACTGCTTTATCTTTCTGTGGTACCAGAGTAATTTCAGATATGTTGCAAGGCCCGTGTTTTACTTTAGACCATCTTAAATATTCTTTTTAACTTTGGTAAAGATGTGTGTATCTGTGTGTGTGTGTGTGTGTGTGTGTGTGTGTGTGTGTGTGTGTGTGTGTG
>NW_019154107.1:25425341-25432158 GCF_002288905.1 Enhydra lutris kenyoni
AAGAAAATTCTGACTCAAAAGCTTACAGAGTAAGATAGTTTATTATCCTATATAACAGGAAGTCTAGAGGTAGGCAGGTTCTGGGGCTGGTTGTTAAAGAATCTTGACAGCGCCATCAAAGACCCCAGTTTTTTCCACCTTACCACTCTGCCATCTTCAGGATGTTGGCTTTGCCCTCAGGTTGTCTTCCCCCATAGCTGCAAGATGACTGCTGAGATCTGGGTATTACAGCCAGAAAGGCCTGGTCTGAGGAAGAAAAGAGGATTACTGGTACCACTGTCTCTTTCTTAGGAGCCTGGAAACCTTTCCCAGAAGCCCCCAGGAGACTTCCTTAGCACATCATTTGCCAGAGTTTAGTAAGATGCCCATGCCTAAATCTGTCCCTGGCAAGAGGAATGGTTTAGATTTCTCAGAATCCATTCACCTTGACACTCCAGAAACAGAATGGCAGCATAGGAAGCATACGATTGTGTGGAGAGCCATGAGTACCTAACGTCCAGGCTCCTATTGAGAAGACAGGAGGGAATGGAGGGAGGATAAGAGCCCCAAACTGTCTGCTACAAAGTGCTGGGGCTTCTCAATCTCATCCTGGTCCAAACTGTACTCCTCGCTCATTTTTCAGGCAGAAGCTGATCTTCCTCCTGCATTTCTTGTTTTAGGGAATAGCATCTTTAGCTACCCAGTTGCCTAAGTCGGGAAACAGCAAGTGATCATCAAACGCTGCTCCTTTCCCCCTCTCCTCTTAATGTGTTAGAAAATCTTGTCAATTATACCTTATTTATTTATTTTTTTTTTAGAAAGAGTGAGAGAGCATGAGGAGGGGGAGGGGCAGAGGGAGAGGGAGAAGCAGACTTCCTGCTGAGCAGGGAGCCTGATGTGGGGCTTGATCCCGGGACCCTGAAATCATGACCCCAGCCCGAGGCAGACACTTAACCAACTGAGCCACCCAGGTACACCTTAATGATACCTTCTAAATCTCTCTTCCTTTTGTCTCTTCTTCTTTATCCACTGTTGGCCCCATTCCATATTATTACTCACAAAAACCATTTTACTAGTCTCTTTTTAAAATATGTAGTTTTGCCAATTATAAGACCATTACATACTTATTATATAAATTTCAGGGAAATCCGGGAAATGAAAAGCATCTGTAGTAACGTTGCTCAGAGGTAATGACTGTGGACATTTTTGTGTGTATCTTTCTTTGCTTTTCTCTATTCATGAATTTACCTGCACAGATAAATAGGTATTACTTTGTTTTATAAATTGAGATCACACTGTTTTATATTATTTTTATTAACAAAAGAGTATGAAATTTCTCCATATCAATAAATATTCTTCTAGGTAATCATTTTAAGAACTGAAGTATATTTTACCTTATGGAAGCTTACTAATCTAGTTAAACAAATCCTTATTGCTAGATTAGGTTTCCTCCAGCTCTTATATTGTAAGTAATTCTTACAATGAACATATTGGTAGGTAAATCTCTGCACACATTTGTGAGGATTTCCTTAGAATAAATAAATAAATTACCAGCAGGGAAATTGCTGGTTCAAAGCACGTGTGTATTTTTCCCCATTCGTTTTTATTATGAAATATTTCAGGCAATCCCAAAGTCTTCTGGATAGGATGATAAATACCTAGGTACCCAGGATCCAGTTTGTCAGACTTTAACATTTTGCCATATTTGCTTCAGATCTATTTTCTTAACAAAATAAAATATTAAGACATATTGAAATGCCTTATCTGGCCCTCCCAGATCCTATTCTTTCCCTGAAGGAACCACTAGCCTCAGTTTGGTGTTTCTAAGTCCCATACAGGCTTTTCACTTTCACTTCCATATATGTATGGAAGACACAGACACACACATATGTATATATATACATATGCATATATGCATAAAGGTATATACATGCATAAATAATACATGGTACCATTCTACTTGTTTTTAAACTGCATATTGCACATTTTCTCCTGCAACTTGCTCTTTTTGTAGAGCATTATACATTTGGGGCTTATCCGGGTTTGCACACATAGCTCAAGTTCATTTGTTTTTATGGCCGTTTGTATGGTGTTCATAATACGTCATGCCATCAGATTTTCATTTCCTTGGTAGACATTATGTCTCCATGTTTTCACTATTATAAGCAAATTGCAATCAATACCATTGTAAATATCTTCTGGTGTATGTGAGCCAGAGTTTCTGCCTGGCGTGGAATTGCTGGGGCGCAGGGTATGGTGCAGACTTTAGCTTTACTGGGTATTGCCAAATTGGTCTCCAGAGTGGTCATACCACCTTCACTGCCACCAGCATGGGGAGAGTTTTCACTGCTCTACTGTCTTCACCACCATATGGTTTGGCCAGTGTTGCTTTCCCCCATCTCCAACCCCAGGAATGGAGGAGAGAGCCCATTTCTCTGAATCTTGTCACCATGGAGTATTACCATTTTTCATCTTTGCAAGTTTTATAGAACACAAAAAGAGATCATCTGCTGATGAAGTTAAGATATAATTTGAAGATGCCTGGGTGGTTCAGTCAGTTAAGCGTCTGCCTTCAGCTCAGGTCATGCATGATCCCAGGGTCCTGGGATCGAGTCCCACATCGGGCTCTCTGCTTAGCCGGGGAGTCTGCTTCTCCCTTTCCCTCTGCCCCTCCCCCTGCTCATGGGTGCTCTCTCACTCTCTCTCAAATAAATAAAATATTTTAAAAAATACATTTTGATTTTTTTTCCTAATTATAAAAAGAACACAGATTATTTTAGGAAGCTTGAAGAATATAGACAATGTAAAAAAATAAAAGAATAATCATACCTCCCCCACTGACATAATATTAATACTAATTTACTAATACATAATACTAATATAAATAATAATAATATAATACTAATATAAAGAATATCTAATATTTATTGAATTCTTACTATACACCCAGGATTGCTTTAGGTAACTAATATTTCCATGTACAGAATTCAAAATGGTATTCAATATACATATGATACATATACATGATGAATATAATATGTGTATATTTCACGTTTATGAAAAAGCACCCAGATTTTTACAAACTGGATTTTTTTCACTTAATGAATAAGTCATTATCATTTTCTCCTATTACCTGTATTCTGGACTGGAGGGTGTTAAAGATTTCCACATTCATATCTATCATATCCCATAACTGTCCAGAAACCAAGGACCAAACTGAACACAGCAACGAGTACTAGGGAGCTGCTTAGCTGCTGGCTAAAGACGGCAGTGCCAATGACTCATTCGCACTTGGAAATGGAATTAACCCAGAACAACTCTGTGCAGGAGACTCAGGGAGGCCAGCTCCCGCCTGTGCCTAAGGGCCTGCTGCTGGGGACCACTCGTACTACCTGTCCATCAGACAACATAGCATGCAGTTCCTTTTAGCTACTAGCTCTCCTGTACCCTCATCCCATACTCCTTTAGGTTTTCTCACCACCACCACCCTTCAGTGTAAACATGTTACCTCCATTCTCAGCCTCTTGCCTTCCCTGGCCGCCCTCAAAAACACCAAACGCTCCTGAACTGAGAGGAAGTTCCATATTCCATTCTCTTCTGTAGCCTGGCCCCTGTGTACACTTGAGGAAATGAACTATATTTGGATTCGATCCAGCTTCCATGTCAGAAGAGAGTTGGCAATAGATTAGTCATTGCTCACCAAAGGCTACTGTGACAGCCCTCATTCCCTCGAGAGCTGCCTTGCTCCCCACCGAACAACCCCCTCCACGAATCCATCTTGGCTGCCGGCTCCTCCAGTCACTGCACCTACCACTTCTCCTGCCTCTCTCAGAAGATTCTAGTAACTCTGAGATGTTGTTCTCTCTCCTCCTGACACCATTTCACACCTTTGTGCCCTTGCAGATACTTCCCTTTCTGTCTAGAATATTCCCTCCTTCTTGTCTGCCTGGAAAACATATGTTCATCCTTCAAGGTCTATTCCAAAGATAGTCCCACAAACTCAGAGTACCACCTGTTGGTTCGCAAACTAGCCCCTGTAGACGCAGGGCAAGGAGAGACCAAAGAAAGAGGCAGACCACTCCCAATTAGTAGCTGGCAGATTTAACAAACAAGGAAACTTATGCAATTTATCTAGGGTGACTGCAAGATGAATAGATCTCCACACCCACTCACCAGAATCTTAAAAGTTTATATAAAGGTCTTAACTGGGTACAGACATATATACTCTCCAATGGTCTCAACACCATGTTACTGTCTCAAGGCTATGTCCTTGCAGCAGCTTCCGGTGCAGGGAAGACAAGCAGAGTGCACATTCCAAGGACAGGCAAGGAGATTAGGAGCCTCTGATCCCCAGGTCCAACTTGTAGGTCAACCAGCAGTTATGTCCTCTTGATGACTTCCTGCAACACCACCCTACATATTCCTTATTAATTAGAAAGAGTGAAAGTGACTTTTGAACAATGTAGAAAGCTAGCTAATGTCACCTTAACCAGGTGGTCAAAATTATCATCATCAATGGGACAAACACGTCGCCGATGTCCCCACTGCCATGGACCGAGAATGTCACATTCTGGTAGTATTCTTGCCAAAACCATTTCACCTATATCTAATACCAAAGGAATGATCAAACATGTCCACATTGGAAGCTCTTTGGCAAAACTGGCCAAGACTCTTCAAAAGTGTCGATGTCCGGAAAGACCAAACCAAGCCACACCAAACCAAAGACACAGAAAGTGTTTCAAACGAAAAGTTGCTGAAGAAGCATGACAAGGGAATGCAGCGTGTGATCCTCGATTTCATCCTGGATCAAAGTGGGGCAAGAAAAAAAAAAAGCAGTTACAAATAACATTATTGGGAAGATCAGTGAATTTTTAAGTATGTATTATATATTAGATAATGGTGTTAGGTCAGTGTTCCATTTCCTGAGTATGGCCATTGTGTTGAGGTTATGTAAGAGAATGCATTTGCCCTTAGGAGATACATGCTGAACACTGAACTGCTAAAGTGTTGTTTGCTAAATCTGCAGTTAACAATCCAGGGTTCAGCAAAAAGAAACAAGGAACAAATAAATATGTGTGTTGGTATATCTAAATAGAGAGAAAAAAAGGAACGTGGTATTAACAATAGAGGAATTCTAGGCGAAGGATAAGTGACTCCTCATTGTTCTATTCTCGCAGCTTTTCTGTAGATTTGAAATTTTGCAAGATGAAAATTTGGACAGAATAAACAATAAATAATAAAAACCAACAAATGAACAAGAAGCTTTGTTCCAGATCGTCTTTTCTGTGAAGCTTTTCATGACATCCCCCTCCAGCCTCCTGTTCCCAAACACACACACATAAAACAATGAATCCCTCTCTCTTCTGGACTCTTTTATGATTATCTATCTCTCTGACCAAACTCTGAGCTCTTTGATAGCTGGGCCTGTGTGTGTTGTGTTGAATCTACACAAGGCTACAACCGTACTTGACACAAATTGAATGTTCAGCTGATGCTTTTTTAAATTAATCAAGCTGAGTCTTGAGGCCTGGATAGGATTCAGTAGGCAGACAGGAGCAAGAAATTTTCTCAAGAGAGAGGAGTGGCGTGAGCAAAAATAAGGAAGCAAGAATGGATATTTTGTATTTGCCAAGAACATTTGATTTGTTTGGTCAGAACTGAAGATTTATATGGGTGAAAATGCCTGGCACACGATATTGTCTTCATAAAAATTTGGTGACTAAATGAATGAATGAGACTTGAAGGGCAGGCTTAGATCAGATTGGAGAGGGCCTTGACTACTGAATTGAGAAATCTGAATGGTAACTAGTTCTTGACCTCCAGGGTCTCTTCCAGTGGCAGGAAGAGACTGTGTCCTTGGGAAGCCCCTAATCTATTCTCTTCCCTAAATAATAAGGAAAAGTTGGGGCACCTGGCTGGCTCAGTCAGTGGAACATGCGACTCTTGATCTTGGGGACGTGAGCTCAAGCCCCACGTTGGGTGTAGAGGTTACTTAAAAATAAAATCTTGGGTGCCTGGGTGGCTCAGAGAGTTAAAGCCTCTGCCTTCCGCTCAGGTCATGATCCCAGTGTCCTGGGATCGAACCCCGCATCGGGCTCTCTGCTTAGCAGGGAGCCTGCTTCCCCCTCTATCTCTCCGCCTGGCTCTCTGCCTACTTGTGATCTCTGTCTGTCAAATAAATAAATAAAATCTTTTTAAAAATTAAAAAAAAAATCTTTAGGGCACCTGGGTGGCTCAATTGGTTAAGCAACAGCTTTCGGCTCAGGTCATGATCCTGGAGTCCTGGGATCGAGTTCCGCAACAGGGTCCCTGCTTGGCAGGGAGTCTGCTTCTCCCTCTGACCCTCCCTCTTTTCATGCTCTCTCTCTCTCTCTTATTCTCTCTCTCAAATAAATAAATAAAATCTTAAAAAATAAAGTAAAATCTTTAAAAAAGATAAGGAAAAGTAGAGATAAGTGGGAATCGAAAGCAACCTGTTTCCATACTCAGGAGGAGAAAACATCAACTCCTCACTCACCTAGGAGAAACCCCATAATGGAGTTTTAAGACATCCAACATCCCTCAGAAAGAAAGGGCATCACAGAATATTGGTTGAAAGAATAAATAAATGAATCTATTTAATATGAGTCATGCTTGTCCTTGAGAATAATGTATGAAATTGCTTCGGTTATTTTGTTTTAAGATTTTATTTATTTATTTGACAGTCAGAGATCACAAGTAGGCAGAGAGGCAAGCAGAGAGAGAAAGGAAGGGAAGCAGGCTCCCCACTGAGCAGAGAGCCCGATGTGGGGCTCGATTCCAGGACCCTGGGATCATGACCTGAGCCTTCGGCTCAGGT
>NW_019154107.1:25432258-25460433 GCF_002288905.1 Enhydra lutris kenyoni
TTTGACAGAGACCACAAGTAGGCAGAGAGGCAAGCAGAGAGAGAAAGGAAGGGAAGCAGGCTCCCCACTGAGCAGAGAGCCCGATGTGGGGCTCGATTCCAGGACCCTGGGATCATGACCTGAGCCGAAGGCAGAGGCTTTAACCCACTGAGCCACCCAGGCACCCCTCCTCTGGTTAATTTTACTACATTTTTAAAGTTTAAGAAGCCTCTACATAGGAAATAACTAGACTCTAATATTACTCTTTAGGGCGTTCCATATCATTCCATAGACTTACAAATCTCCTCATGATGCCATATCTTAAACGTTAGGCTAAACACTTTTCAGTAATTTTAGCCCAAAGAAACTATCTCCAATAGACAGTTTTCATATTTACTTGATGGTTTGTGCTCTGTTTTCCTCCAGATAGAATTGTGGGGGCTGACCATGTAAGCAATGCAAAATAATGTGATTATGCCAATCAAGAGAAAGAAAAGGGCATTGTCTTCTGAGGTTATCATTCCCTTGACCATTCCTAAACAGGTTGTTTCTGCTCGTAGTCACAGAACACCACAAAAATCTTAGCTGAGAGGAAATGTAAATCTCAGATAACATTTTAAATACCTATTTTTGGCCCAATTATGAGGTAGCGTTGTTGTTCCAGAATGTTTAATATTACCAGGGAGAAACCGATGGCAGTCAAGAGGACTTGCAGTTTACAAAAGCATGTGGGCATTCTTTTTTGAAGAAAGTAGACAAGATAATCTGAGCTGTTGTCTCCCAGGTAATGAAGTTGAATCAGGTGACAAATCGTTTGGGCTGTGTGCTCAAATGGATGGGGACACAGCTTAATTCGTCAAGACTGTCCACCACAGGCCAACTTGATGATAGGCAAAGGGCGATTTATGAGTCAACAATATTCATCTGACCAGTTCTGATGTGTTTTGTATGCAGGAGTATAGCTCTACAGTCGACAAAGAATTACCAGGGCAGGCCACCCAGCCCAACCAAACCTGCATCTAGCTGCTTTCTAGAAAAAGTCTGTGCCCTGTTCTTCTACACCAATAAAATAGAAGCATTGATAGATAGTGTGTTCAGTGTGATCCAACCGTTGAAGCATGTACTAGGTATCTTGTATTAGAATGTTTCAAAACGTCAAGCTGATAAGAATTAAGGCTTGCAAAGTGAGAGACTACGAAGAGAGATAAAAAGGGATCTGGGGTTTCTTTGACGACCTGGCATGGTGGCCAAATCCTCCCTGTGGCCAGTTGCCCCCGCCATGGAAACCCGTGGGCCGGACAAAAAGGGATTGTGACGCCCCGGTGGGGGCGGGGAGAGGGTGGTGTACCCCAGACCCTCAACTGAGACTTCACAGCGCTGCTGTTTCCTCAACTTGCGCGCGGGAGTGGTGCCCCGAACCGTTCAGGAAAAGACCACTGCCCACCGCCTTGATGACAACATCTCCATGTCCCCTCCCGGCTCAGGCTCTCCGGCAGTCCTCGGTCCACGGCCTCTCCCAGATAACCAGCAGCCTGTACATCAGCAACGGCGTGGCGGCCAACAACAAACTCATGCTGTCCAGCAACCACATCACCACGGTCATCAACGTGTCGGTGGAGGTGGTCAACACTTTCTATGAGGATATCCAATACGTACAGGTGCCGGTGCCTGATACTCCAAGCTCACGTCTCTACGACTTTTTTGACCCGATCGCGGATCACATCCATAGCGTGGAGATGAAGCAGGGCCGCACGCTGCTGCACTGTGCCGCCGGGGTGAGCCGCTCCGCTGCGCTCTGCCTCGCCTACCTCATGAAGTACCATGCCATGTCGCTGCTAGACGCCCACACGTGGACCAAGTCGTGCCGCCCCATCATCCGGCCCAATAACGGCTTTTGGGAACAGCTCATTCACTATGAGTTCAAGCTGTTCAGCAAGAACACCGTACACATGATCAATTCCCCGGTGGGCGTGATCCCTGACGTCTATGAGAAAGAGGTCCGTTTGATGATGCAGATGTGAACAGCACTTGACCCTGACCATCGGCTGACGATCCTACACCAACACTGAACTCGAACGTTGAACTTTTGTTGGTAAACAAAACGAGACGATGCCTTTTAGAAGTGCCAGCAAAAAGGGAGCGTTGTTGGGAGTTTTTAGCTTAGTAAGCTTTATCTTTAAAGAATAAAATGCATTAGGTGTAACCTGGTGACAATGTTTCTTCTCCCGTGAGTGGCAGGTCATGGCTGCCGTGGGCTGGCCAGACAGGAGAGTGGGGAAGGCGGTGCCCACCTCCGAGGGACCTGTATCATGAGGCCCACCCCCCAGCCCTAGGCCGAATAACCCAGGCGTGAGTCCCCCCAGGATCCTCCCTGGTTCTTCCTAACCCAAAGTCAGAGCCTTAGAGCTCATGGCACCGCCTGTACTTCTCACAGTAAGTGTGAACCTCAGATAAACGGCCTTCACTGGGGTGCTCTGGGAGCCCTTTGGGGAGCCTCAGGCCACCCCTGCCCCCACCTTCAACCACAGAGGCCCAACTCTGCTTTTCTAGTTTGGATTTACATAGAAAATAATGTTCAAGAAAACCATTCCACTCTATAAAATCAGAAAAAAAATTTTTTTTCTGAGTGCTGTACTATATTGGCAAGGTCTCAGGGTGCCCTTGGCGACCTCCACCAGCCTTTGTGAAAAGGGATGTCAGTCCCCTTCTCTGGGGCACGTGCTGGGAGACAAAATAGGCCTGACACCAGGACTCAAGGGTCCTCTCATGGGGTGTTGACTTGGAAGACTGGAGCTGCCGACCAGGGAACAGCCCTGTTACCTTGGACACCTCTTCCCATTGTGACCTGGCGTGCCTCAAAGCCTCTGTTTCCTCACCAGTCAAGGCAGTGACAGCCCGGCTCTCACAGGGTTGTTGTGGGGATGAGAGTCCTTAGCATGAGCCCTAGAACGTGGATGGTTTAGTGCTTTGAGTACAGGGCAGCTCTTATTATTCAATGCTACCCTCTGGCCCTGCTGGCTGGGGGTCAGCACCTTCCTCGTCACCGTGGCACTTCCCCATCTGTGTTGTCCACCAAGTGCTTTTCCAAAAGACTCACCCTGTCTGTGAAAACAAATGGTTTAGGGTTCTTTCCATGCTACCTCAGAGGAGGCATAGATTTATAGCCCTTCTCCGAGTTCCTGTTATTTCCTTGTGTCTAATCCATGTGCAGACAAGGATCAAGAAGTTCAATTGCGGCACCCTCCCCCTCCCAAGGCCTTGTTTGGAATTGCTGACCACTAGAGCCAACGTCCCAGGATCCACCGCGATCCACATGGGAAAGTGCCAAAGGGTCAGATGGGTGAGCCCCAGAGCAGGCCTTGGAATCCAGGGTTGTATGAACTCCCTGAGTGCCTGGCTCTGGCTTGGGAGGAGCTATTCTAATCCAGAGGATTTGAGACAGAATATAGAAGACTAAAGCACAACCGTTCCCATTGACCGACGACATGTGTGGGTCCAGAGCCCACTGGCTTTCAAAAGCCCGGTTCTCTCCAAAGCCATCTTCACACCCACTACCACAAAAGGAGTGCCAAGGGGCACAATTTGAGATGGAGGAAAAGAGGTGTTCTAGACAGATTCCCTCCTTCTGCAGACAGAAGAACAGACTCACAGAATGCAAGGGCTGGTGGGGCAGAGCCTTCACGAAGCAGCTTTTCTGGCAAAAAATAAAAATAAAAAATAAAAAATAAAAAAATCCAGGTGGGAAATTACTTTTAAAGTATTTTTAAAAAGATATTTATTTGGGCATGTGCGTGTGTGTGTGTGTGTTTTCTTTTTTTTTTTAATACCCAAATTAACAGACCATAAAATTAACTCTCTTCAGACATACGGCCCTACACATTTTAACCCATACATAGACTCGTGTAACCACAGCCACCATGAGGACACAGAGCAGTTCTGTGACTCCACATATTTCCCTCACGCTTCCCGGCTGTAGTCAAACTCTGGTCCCACCCCAGCCCTGGCAGACGCAGGGCTGTTCTCTGTCCCTGTAGACGTGCCTTTAACAGACCGTTATATAAATGAAATCACACAGGATGTAACTTCCGGAGACTGGCTTCTTTCACTCAGTGTAATGTCTTCGTGATTCGCTCCCGTTGTATTTCAGCGTATGGATGTACCACAGTTTGTTTTACACTCACCCAGTGAAGGCTATTTGGGTTTGAATTAGTTTCCTAGGGGCTGCCGTAACATAACACCAAATCTTGGGTGGCTGGAAACGATTGTGATGAATTGTCTCATAGTCCTGGAGGACAGAAGTCCTAAATTAGTCTCAGCAGGCCTTGATCCCTAGGAAACCTGTCAGGGAAAATCCTTCCCTGCCTCTTGCCTGTTTCTGGTGGTTGCTGGCAATCCTGGCCATTCCGTGGCTTGTAGATCCATCATGGGATTCATGTGGCTGTTTTCTCTAATGTGTCTTCACATCCATCTTCCCTCTAATACGTCTGGGCCCAAATTTCCCTCTTCTTATAAGGGCACCAGTCATATTAAGGGGTTCGCTCTACTCCGGTATGATTGCATCTTAACTAATGCTATCTGCAACATACCCTTTTTCCAAAGAAGGTCACATTCTGAGGTTCTGGGGGTTAGGACTTCAACAGATTTGGGGGGTGGGTGTAGTGTTCAGTTCATAACAGGGTTGTTGCCAGTTTTTCAGCAAGTAAGCAAGCATAACGTGCCGTCACAAACACAGACACACCTAGAAGAAGAAAAGGATCACGTCACCTGGAAAAAAAAAACTGTAGCTATTTAAAAGTGGGATATGAGTTATAGTGAAAATAATAATAAGCATCATTTATTAGGAAGCTGTTCCATGCCAAGTGCAGGACCAGGCATTTCCACTGTCTCTAGTTCTTACATCAGCCCTTCAAGGTGAGTGTCACTAGCAACATACTGATGAGAAAACAGATTCCAGGAGGTTAAGGAGTTTGTTTAAAAGAGCATACAGCCCAGAAGTGAAGTAACACTCAGACTGGACTCTGTTTCCCTGCATTTCTTTTGAGATAAAGCTAAGCAGATTAAAAGAAGAAAAGTTTTGGGGCACCTGGGTGGCACAGTGGGTTAAGCCTCTGCCTTCATTCAGGTCATGATCTCAGGGTACTGGGCTCTCTGCTCAGAGGGAGGCTGCTCCCCCCAGCTGCCTGCCTCTCTGTCTACTTGTGATCTCCGTCTGTCAAATGAATAAATGAACAAATAAATAAATAAATAAATAAAATTAAAAAAAAGAAGAAGAAGAAAAGTTTTGATTTGTGCCCTTGATTCCCAAATAGCGTACATACAAATCACGTGGGGACTTTTAATTACACAGATGCTGGGGCCTTACCCCCACAGATTTAGGGACAGTAGGTAATAGGTAAGGTCCAGGAAGCTGCATTCTTTTTTTAAGTAGGCTCCATGCCCAGCCTGGAGCCCAAGGTGGGACTTGAACTCACGACCCTGAGATCAAGACCTGAGCTGAGATCAAGAGTCAAAATCTTAACCGACTGAGCCACCCAGGTGCCCCCAGGAAGCTGCATTTTTAACAATGCATCTCAGACTATTCTAATGAAGGTGAAGAAAAATCCACTGAATAATTGTTAATACTAGGGTATTCTGTATCTTTTCCTCTTTGTCCTTTTTTTTTTTTTTGAATTATCTATTCATGCCCATGGTTTTCTATCCGAGTGTAAATTTTGGATTTTTTTTTTTTTTAAGTTGTAGGAACTGGAATATAGAACAAGAATATTCAACTTTTCTTGTCAAATATGTTGAATATTTTGTGTGCCATTTGTTTATGGTGCTTATTTGGGATTCAAAATTTTAAATTTGTACGTAGTTAAATCCACGAGTCTTTAACTGAATGGCTTTATCTTTTTAAAGATTTACTTATTTACTTGAAAAAGAGAGAGCAGGGGGAGGGGCAGAGGGAGAGGGAGAGAGAGAATCCTCAAGCCGACTCACCACTGAGCACAGAGCACGATACCAGGACCCTGAGATCTTGATCTGAGCTGAAATCAAGAGTCGGCCGCCCAACCAAGGGAGCCATTCAGGTAGTCCTGAATGGCTCTTGTTTCATTCAGGCTCTTGTTTCTGAGTAATACCTTAAATGTTTTCTCTATGGCATAACCATAAAAATGTTAACTATGGTTTTTTCCTGACTTGGTTTTTTTTTCCACTTTTAAACCTTATCCCCCAATTTTTTTAATTTGAAAATTTTCAAACACCTGGAAAGTTGAAAGAATAGCATAATGAACACCCACATTTGTTCCACTTAGGTTAGCTAATTGTTAGCCTTTTTCGTATTTGCCTTCTCTCTCTTTCAATATAATACTTTTTTTTTTTTTTTGGTACCTACCTGAAAGTAAGTTGCAGATATCCTGACATTTAACACTTAAATATTTCAAAATATATCATCTAAGAATGAGGACATCCTCCTACCTATTCACAATATGGTCATCAGACCTAAGCCAATTAATTAATAATTATTCCCTAATACTCAGTTCATATTTAAATTTTCCTATTTATACGCCAAATATCTTTTACAACCATTTTTTTCCTTTGCAAACAGGATCCAATCTAGGTTACACATTGTGCCTTATTATTGTATTTCTTTTCATCTATGACAGTGCCCTGGCTCTTTTTTCCCCCCCTGACATGGTCTTTTTGATGAGTCAAGAACAATTCTGTGTATCATGTTCAGCACTCGGGCTTGGCCCAATTATTTCCTCATCTACTGTTTAACACGTCCCTTTATCATCCTCATTTTTAAACTTGAAGTTAGGTCTAGAGGTTTCATTAGATTTGGGTTAAGTATTTTTTTTTAAGATTTTATTTATTTATTTGACAGACAGAGATCACAAGTAAGCAGTGAGTCAGGCAGAGAGAGAGAGAGGCTCCCCGTCGAGTAGAGAGCCCGATGCGGGGCTCGATCCCAGGACTTCAGGATCATGACCTGAGCTGAAAGCAGAGGCTTTAACCCACTGAGCCACCCAGGTGCCCCTGGGTTAAGTATTTTTTGCTACAACACTTCAAAAGTAATGTGTTGCATCACATCAGGAGATACAAATATCTCTTTGTCCCTTTACCAGTGATGTTAAGTGGGATCATCACTTAGTTAAGGTGGTGACCACCAGATACCTGCCCTTAAAACTAATGAGTGGGGGCACCTGGGTAGCTCAGTCAGTTGTCTGCCTTTGGCTCAGGTCATGATCTCTGGGTCCTGGGATCAAGACCCGCATCAGGCTTCCTGCTCAGCGGAGAGTCTGCTTTTCTCTCTCTTTCTCTCTCTGCTTGTTCTCTCTCTCAGATAAATAAATAAAATCTTTAAAAAAAAAAAAACCTTTAAAAAATAAATAAAACTAATGAGTAATCTGTGGGGTGATAACTTTCCAAAATACCATGTGAGTATCCTGTTTCTTTCATCCCATGATATCAACATCCATTAAGGATCCTTGCCTCAAACCAAATGTTACACAGGGGGACATGTAACTCTTAAATCTATCTCAAACTAGGGCACCTGGGTGGCTCAGTGGGTTGGAGCCTCCGCCTTCTGTTCAGGTCACGATCCCAGGGTCCTGGGATTGAGTCCCGCATCGGGCTCTCTGCTCGCCAGGGAGCCTGCCTCTCCTCTCTCTGTGCCTGCCTCTCTGCCTACTTGTGACTTCTGTTTGTCAAATAAATAAATAAAATTAAAAAAAAAATCTATCTCAAACTAATTTTGGTATATGGTCTAAGTTGGAGTTATTTAATTTTTTAAAATAATCATGAGGTATTACAAAACTCCTATAAATATTGGTGTCTGCTTTTGTTCCTTCTGGTTTGTTACACTGTCTCTTTTTCCTCTGTGAGCTTCACATTCCTTAAATTTGATGCAGCCTCAGAACAGGCAGTAATATTTGGTAGGGCAATGACATCTCTTCCTAGCCCGGCATTTAGACTTTTTCAGAGGCTTTTTTATTGTTAGATTCTTTCTTTTTGTCTTCTGGATGAACCATTTTAATAGTTATGACAGGTCTTTAAATTTTTTCCGTTGGGATTTTGATTAGAATTACTGTTTTCTTATCTAGTTAGCCAAGGTTGAATCAGAAAAACAGGACCCACAACAGTTATTTTACCAGAGAAAATCTAATATAATGAACAATTTAACTAGGTATTAGAGAATTGAAAAGGCAAAAATAGAACACATTGTATGTTTCCCCATATATAAACACTTCAATAAAAGATCACCTACTCAGAGTGTCTGATATTTGATCAGTAAAGTATTAATTGTATTTTTGGAGTTTGTATGTCTTAATTCCAAAGGCTCATAATGTTAGAGAATTATAATGTAGTATATATCCATACACACATATGCACATGCCCACTCATTCAGTTCTTTGCAATTCAATTTTTTAAGAGTTTTTGCTTGCTAAAACAGCAGTGTATCTGTTATGTTACCAATGAGAACTTTGTGACATTACATGATTACCTATTCTGATCTATACTGTTAAGGTAAAGAGATAAAGATATCCAATAAGAGGGCTTTGTTTACTTGTGGCCATTTGAGAGCCCACCTCCAGCTACTTCAGTGTCTCCTTTTCATACATTTTAATTATTCCCTGGTAAATGAGATCTAGGCAGGCTGGGAGGTGACCTCTTGATCACCTTTTGGGAATGGCCTGATAAGGCGACAAGAGGTGGTGAAAACATGAATTTTATGGTAATCTTTTGAAGTCTAAGCCAGACTCCCAGCCAGGTCCTCCCCATCCAGAGAGACAGATCAAGGTCTCAGTCACACAGTTGTGTTCACAAAGTATATTTCAGAGGACGTTCTGAAATAAGGCTTAGTAGTGTTGTATTTGGACTCACGATTGACTTCTTTCTTCAATAGCCTCTGTGGTGAGGGAATTAAAAAACCAGCCAGTCTCCTTTACTAATCACAGGATATACTACATCACACAGAACACTTCACTTCTGACACTTCTAGTCACTAAATGTGTAGAGAGTTTTCCCCACATTAAGCAATTCTCCCTGACTTGGTGGGCATCCTAGAGTCGAACTCAATTCTGACACCACCTGCCTGGAGATGGAGTCCGATCCCCCAGGTTGAGGGCTCAGTCCCGCAAGACTGCTCCCTTCCCCACCTCAGATGCCGACTGCAAGTCGTAGATCCCCAGGTGACCCCCAGAAGTTGTGGCTACAAATCAGAGGTTTCCACGACCCCTTCCTCACGTTCGATTAATTTACCAGAGTGACTCACAGAACTCAGGGAGGCACTTACTTAAATTTTTCAGTTTATGAAAGGACATGATAAAGGATACAGATGAACAGCCAGAAGAAGAGATATAGAGGGCAAGGTCTGGGAGGGTCTCGAGCCCAGGAGCTTCTGTCCCTGTGGCGTTGGGGTGTGTCACCCTTCCAGGATGTGGATGTGTTCACCTCCTTGTAAGCTCCCTGAACCCCATGCTACTGGGGTTTTGATGGAGCCTGCCTCTTGTAGGCACAATTGCTCATTAACTCTGTTTCCAACCCTCTCCCTTCTCCGGAGAAGTGGGCAAGGGCGGGGCTGAAAATCCCAGGCTTCTCATCATGGCTTGGTCTTTCTCATGACGAGTCCCAGTCTGGGAGCTCACCTATAGTTGTCTTTAGAACAAAAGATGGTTCTAGTGTTCTTATCACTTAGCAATTTATAAAGGTTTGAGGAGTCCCATGTCAAGGTTGGGTCAAAGAACAAATGTTAGAACAAGAGATGTTCCTAGTGCTCTAATCACTTAAGAAGTTACAAGGGTTTTAGAAACTCTGTTTCCAGGAGCGGCTGTGGGGGGCAGAGACCAATATATATATTTTCTATTATCTCACAGGGTCTAATTTCATAATTTGAAATTTTGATAAACATTGACAGATTAATTCCTATGGATGTTGGCAATACCTACCAGCAATGTATGAAAGTGCCTATTTCCCCACAGAATCAATAGCACAGTGTACCTTTTGTATCTTTGCCATTCTGACCAGTGAAAATGGTATCTCAGATTACGTTTGATTTGCTTGTCTCTTATGACTAAGTTCTAGCATCTTTTCATTCTTTTTTAAGAGCCATTCGTATTTTTCTTTCTATGAAACGGCTGCTCATATCAACTTTTTATTACATTACTAGTCTTTTTTTCT
The DNA here is from genome assembly GCF_002288905.1 of Enhydra lutris kenyoni. Lineage (NCBI taxonomy): Eukaryota > Metazoa > Chordata > Mammalia > Carnivora > Mustelidae > Enhydra > Enhydra lutris. The sequence continues at coordinate 25,442,399 of NW_019154107.1, forward strand.
TATGGATTTATAAAAACTTTATTAGAAAAATGAAGCATTTGTCAGTGATAAGAATTTCAAATATTGCCCCCAATTTTTCATTTGTCTTTTGATTTTGCTTTGAAGGGATTTGCCAGAGAGATTATTTCTATTTAGTTGAATTTATTAGTTTTTTTTTTTAATGGCTTTGGGTTCTGTGTCAGAAAGGCTTTCCACACTCTGAGAGTATGTGAAAAATGTCTCCCATGGCTCTTCTATTACTTTTGTGGTTTCAATTTAAATATTTAAATTTTTGATCCACCTGAGATATATCCTGGTACAAAGTGTGAGGTATGGATCCAACATGATTATTATTATTTTTTAAATATTTTGTTTATTTCTTCGACAGAGAGAGAGAGCGCAGAATTCAGGGAGTGGCAGGCAGAAGGCAGGCTTCCCGTTGAGCAGGGAACACGACCCGGCGCTCCACGCCCAGGACCCTGAGATTGACCTGAGCTAAAGGCAGAGGCTTAACTGACTGAACCACCCAGGTGTCCCCCAACATTACTCTTTTTTGGACTGCAACCACCATTCTCATCTATACATACAATTTATAATGTAAAAATGTATATAATATTCATATATAGTTTTTCTATAATCCATACTATATTACATATATTCTTAATAGTACTCATATTCCTTATATTTGTGTTTATTTATTGGTCTGCTTGATATATCCAATGACTTAGAGATATGTTAGTCATGTATTACTGTTGTCTTTATGTCAGTTTCTCCCAATATTTCTCTGATAGTTAATTTCATGCATCAATTTGGCTAGGCTATGGTGCACATTTGTTTGGTCAAACACTAGTCTAGATGTTGCTGTGGAGGTATATGTGGATGTGATTAAAATTTATAGTCAGTTGACTCTAAGTGGAGCAGATTATTCTCCATTATGTGGGTGGGCCTCATCCAATCAGTTGAAGGCCTGAAGAACCAAGACTGAAGTTTCCCAAAAAAGAAGCAATTTCACCTCAAGACCACAACACAGAATCTCGGCCCGAGTTTTTAGGCTGCTGGTCTGCCCTCAAGTCTTTGAAGAAGGCTTCAACACCAACTTTTATCTGAGTTTCTAGCCTGTTAGCCCTCTACGGATCTACAAATCTCAGATTTGCCAGCCCCCACAATGACAGGAGCCAATCCCTTAAAATAAATCTCTCTTTATCTCATATATGTACATACATACATATTATATGCTGTCAGTTTTGTTTCTCTGGAGAACCCTAACATAATTTTGAGTAGTTTTTCTTTATATAGACAGTCTCTAACTTACAATGGTTCAACTTAGATGATTTTTTGACTTTATGATGGTGCAAAACTATACACCTGCAGTAGAAACTGTGCTTTGAAGTTTGAATTTTGGTCTTTTCCTGGGCTAGTGATATGTGATACAATACTCTTTTATGATGCTTGGTAGTGGCAGTGAACTACAGTTCCCAGTCAGCCACCAAAGTGAACACCAAGTGACATATTTAAAACCATTCTGCACCCATACAACCATTCTGTTTTCCACTTTCAGTACAGTACTCAATAAATTACATGAGATAGTCAACACTTTGTTATAAAGTAGGCTTCAGTTAGATAATTTTGCCCAATTTTCCATTTCCAGTATTTTCAACTTATAATGGGTTTATTGGGAAGTAATCCCATCATAAGCCAAGAAAGATCTGTGTATTTTGTATATTTTGATATATCTGTATATTTGGATGGTATTTGATGGTCTGGCATTGAATGTCAACATGATGAGAATTTTTATTTGTACCCTTTAACTAATATCAAATTAACTCTCTTTGCCTAGTTAATGCTTTTTGTCTTTGATGCTCTAATATTGCCAACTCCTTCCCCTCTGCTCCCCCACCCCTTGCCTTTTTTGGTCTGCATTTGTCCAATATGCCTTTTCCTATTTTTTACTTTGTAACATATAATGTCATTTTTAGTGGTTATGTCTCCTACAACTAGATTATATTAAATCTCTTTTACTCAGCCAAGTCTTTTAACAGGGGATTTATATTTTAAAATTCTGAAACCTTTGGTTTTATGCCATTTTGTTTTGTGACTTATTTATTAATATTTCTCCTCTGTTTTCTTTATCTTCAGTTTCATTTTTATCTTTTCCATTGTTTTCAAAAGTATTTTATTCTATTAGTTGAAAGTGGCTATGTGGAGGAAGGGGAAACTTGTGCTTTTTACTATACCTTTCTATTTCCCAATTGATATAGTAAATATATTACCTGGCACATATCTATAGGTTTTCCAAAAGCTCTCTTTAACTTATTTTCATCTAATTGATGCGTCTAGAGTGAAATGGCACATTTTTCTAATGAAATGACGTATTTTGAATAATTTCTTAAAAAGTTTATTTTATTTTATTTTTTTAGTAATCTCTACACCCAATGTCTACTCCAGTTCAAACTCACAACTCCAAGATCAAGAGTCACAGGCCATTCCAACTGAGCCAGCCAGGCACCCCTTGAATAATACTTTTAAGATATAAAATTAAGCACACTTTATTTTTACTTCATTACTCAATCTAACCAATGAAAATGGTAACTTGGATTTTAGTTTTATATACTTTTATTACAATTTTCAATGATTTATTTATTATTTATTGTAGAGAGAGACAAAACAAGCAGGAGGGGCAGAGGGAGAGGGAGAGAGAATCTCAAGCAGACTCCATGCTGAACACAGAGGCCAACAGCGGGCTTGATCTCATAACCCCCAGATCAGGACCTGAGCTGAAACCAAGAGCTGGATGCTTAACCAACTGCCCCCCCCCAGGTGCCCCTACTTTTATTACTATTTTTAAAATTCAGAACCTAATTTGGGAAAAAATATTGTGATTCGGATTTAGTTTTATAATTAGATACAGTGTAGTTACTTAAATGCACTTCTGTTTTGGCATGATAAGGCTCCCCTGCATGACCTTCCCATTTCTGCGCCTTTTTTTTTCTATTTTTTTTGTTTTTTTTTTTTTCTATTTCTTTTTTTTTTTTTTCTTTAACTTCATCTTTTGGTTGGCTGGAAAATACCGCAACCAGTGTTTTCAAGAATGTTCTATATTTTATGATCCCTTAAAAAGCAGAGTGTTTCTCTGACATCTCTACTGAAAGATGACTCAGATATATATTACCTTTGGGGGTCACCAATTTTTCTATCTAAAACTCTAGATATGAGAAATCAGACAGACTGACGTTTGTTTTTATCTGGGAAAGCTGATTTCATTTTCTTGTCTGAACAATTATAGACAATATTGTAGGTTAAAACTTTTGTCATAATGTGTCCAGCTGTGTGTCCCCTTTTATTGACTTTGTCCCCTTTATTGACACAGTGGGCTCTTTCAATTAACATACACTGTTCTTCAATGCAGGAAAGTTTCTGTTTTACTTTCTTCTTCTTCTTCTTCTTCTTCTTCTTCTTCTTCTTCTTCTTCTTCTTCTTCGGCAATTTTATTTATTTGAGAGCGTGATAGAGAGAGAGAGAGAGAGCACGAGTGGGGGAAGGAGCAGAGGAAGAGGCACAAGCAGATTCCCCACTAAGCAGGGATCCCGATATGGGGTTTGATCCCCAGACTCAGGGATCAAGGCCCAAGTCAAAGGCAGATGCTTAACTGACTGAGACACCCAGGTGCCCCCGTTTTACTTCTTATGATTTCTCTTCCACTTGTCTTTGTTCCTGTTTTAGGAACACAAATTATCCATATGTTGGTTCTTCATTCTCTCCACTCTTCCTCCACAGTTCTCATCTTCTCTCATTGTTTCCATCTTTGTCTGTTTCCATTCTGTTCAATTTCTTAGCATCAGCTTTGTTCTTGTCACCAAATTTAATTTTCTGCCAGATAAATTTTCCTTTTTTACTGTCTCCAGTGTGTACTTTAATTTTGTTTTTGCTTTCTTAGAGTACTTGCTCATTTTTCTTACCCTGTCTGTATCTTTCCATCTCATTCTACTGGATTTTCATCTCAGTCCCACCTATTCATTCCTTCTGTTTCTTTTTTCTACAGAAGCTTTAAGAATATCAACAGGTTTCTGAAATTTTCTTCTGGATCATGGTGAAGACGCGTGCCCATTTCCTCTGATTCCTCTAACTTTTCTAGATACACTGCTCTTCCCATACCTCTGTGCTGATTATTCTCCTTACTCTCAAATAAAACAAGGTTTCTGTAAGCTCAGTATCTGTCCACAGGCAATTGAACAGGTTACCTCTGGATCCACCTTGTGTCTATGGAAGTAGTGGCAAAATCTCCATCTCCAGGCTTTAGCTGCAGAGCACACTAATGTCCACATAGTCTAACTTCACTTTTTATGATCCCTTAAAGAACAGGAAGTGTTTTTCTGACATCTTTACTGAAAGATGACTCAGATATAGATTACATTTTGGGGTTATCAATTTTTCTCTCTAAAACTCTAGATGTGAAAAATCAGACAGATTGACATTTGTTTTTATCTGGGCAAGCTTATTTACCAGTGTGATACATATCCCAATACAGTTGCTAGCACAGGTTTCTCTCAGGGATTTTCAAGAATCTGGCCTTTCCTTAATGCTTAGGCCAGGTCTGGCTACAGAATTTGCAGGAAAGTTACGTGCAAAATGAGAATTCTTGGGCGCCTGGGTGGCTCAGTGGGTTAAGCCACTGCCTTCGGCTCAGGTCATGATCTCAGGGTCCTGGGATCGAGTCCCACATCGGGCTCTCTGCTCAGCAGGGAGCCTGCTTCCCACTCTCTCTCTGCCTGCCTCTCTGTCTACTTGTGATCTCTGTCAAATAAATAAATAAAATATTTAAAAAAAATGAGAATTCTTGTTCAAAAATCGAGAATTTCAAGAGGGTAACAGCAGAGCATTAAAGCAAGCGTGAGGCCCTTCTTATCACAGCGCCCTGTGTTCCTGCTTGGGTTTCACTCCCATGGAGCTGGCCATGTTTATGGGGACTGCACTTCCTTAAATATAAGTCTCCTCCCTTTTCCTCCCAATCTCTGTCCTGTTTCCTGCCCACTTGTTTTATCTATTTGCCTAGATAAATAGGAAATAGAGGAGTCTAGAGGATATGGAGTGGAGGTGGGGGTAGGGATCAGTATTCTGGTAAGCAGCCTTCAAGGGGAGAGAAACTGCCATCTCTTGTTGGTTTAAGCACCAAGTGTGTGAGTTGGGAGACAGATGGTGGTGGGTCATCAGGGGATAGAGTGTGGGCCTTAAATAAGTGGCTTCCTACCTTTTTTAGTCACTGTCTTTGAGGAAATGAAACCCAGGTAAACCATGATTGCAGTTTTCTTAATCCAGCCATTTAGGACCATCTGCCTCATAATTAACATCAATTTCACTCAGATCCAAGCTTTAGATTACCTGTCAGTTTTAGTCTTTGATATTGGGAAACCTTGTCTTTTTTTTTTTTTTTTTTAATGTATTTGAGGGCATTCTTGTTAGAAGGTAGAACAGGATACATTTGGGAACAAAGAGCAACATATCATTTTGATCTAGAAGCCATCATGGAATCAATTAGGTAGACCAGGGGTTGGCAAACTTTTCTACATAGGACCAAATAGTAAATATTTTAGATGCTGCAGGTCAAGAGGCAAAATCAAAGATATTATGCAGGTACTTACATAGCAAGAGAAAAAACAAATTTCTACAAATATTGTACTGATAAATGTAAAAATCTAATAGTAATTGAAGAGTTTTGGTAATACAGGTCTACTAATGAGAAAAATGGGATTCTTTGTTTTTGGAATACATTTTGCTTAATTAAGGTTCAAAGGTATTATTGCCTATCATCGAATTAGTTTGCAAATGTTCATCTGTTAATGCTAATCTGTAATGGGATTTTATGTATTTTGTTTTTGAAAATGTCTTTCCCTACAGATAGACACTGCCAAACACTGACATCAATCCATGTGCATATGATTTTAATCAAGCATGCTCATTGCATGGAAGGCATTTATAGAATTCTTTTTTTTTCCCTTTTTCTTTCAAAGATTTTATTTATTCATTTGACAGAGATCACAAGCAGGCAGAGAGGCAGGCAGAGAGAGAGAGGAGGAAGCAGGCTCCCTGCTGAGCAGAGAGCCTGACTCGGGGGCCGATCCCAGGACCCAGGGACCATGACTGGAGCTGAAGGCAGAGGCTTTAACCCACTGAGCCACCCAGGTGCCCCAAGAATTCTATTAGATTTTTCTCTTGTTATTTGCCTTTTAGTATATCATTACATTGCAGTTAATCACTGCACTAACTTCCAAATGATAGTTAGGTAGAAACTACTCAATTGGCGCCATTAAATGAATTTTGAAATACAGACATTTCCTTTGCGCTTTCATCGAGGTCTGAAAAATTGAGGTCTCTTGGAACTGTCGCTTGAACTTGGAAAATACACGTGCTGCAAATTTGTATAGGAATAGGTAATTTGCTTCTTATTTTAAGTTTCGATAGCATGGAACTATAGAAAGTGGCTTGACAGTACTTGTAGTTTGGGCAATGTTATTTTTCATCAAAATGACTTTACTGTTGTGTAAGTGTTGTTTTACCTTGAAAGTGGTGAAGTTCGTTGAGACCTATTACCAAGCCTTCAGCAAAAGCTAGTTTCCAAAGCCAGTCATAGGTTGATAATAGGGTTTGAGGGCTGTTCTCCTCATTCAAAAGTTCTCAATTTTGGTCTTGAGCTCCAAAGAGCACAGAAGAACTTTGCCACTGCTAAGGCATTGAACTGCTCTGTGGTAGGGCAAGTCAGGATACTCAGTTTTTACTTCTGATAAAAATTCACGGAACGGATGATGGTTAAATTCATGAGTATGAATGAAGTTACTGGGGACAATCCTGGTTCAGTAACACATGCTAAATTCAAATATTATCACAGAGTAATTACCAATGAGTAATACAGTGAATAGCCATAGGGTTTAAACAACTTACATCTCACCAACTTTGTAATTTGTTCAAATAAGCATTTTTCTGCTTCACACTTATTTTTGTTACCACCAGTTGTAACACATCTTAGCAGGTTCTACTTCATGTTGTAGGGTATTAGTGCTTTTTCAGCTGCTTTGAAAGCTGAGGCTAATGTTTCAGTCACTTCAAACAGGGCATTGACTCCTCAAATAAGTAATAATTGAGTAGTATCCATATTCCCTAACTCACGAAGAGCCAAGGAAAACCCACTTAGGTAATTGCCTTGTTTTTCAGTTGACTTCTGATGTTGCTCCCAGTGTCCTCAACACTTTAAGCAACTGTTCAAAGCTGAAAGGTTAATAGCCTTAAATTTATTTTCTCTGGGCACATTACTTTGGCTGGTGCAATCAAACACAATTTAATTAAACAGCTTTCCTTGTTTGGCTAAGAAATGAGCCACTCAGAAAATGACTTTGGTTGCAGTCTCCTTTTCATTTTTTATGTTGGCGAAGGAATTCTGCTGTGATGAAATATTCTGTTTTAAATTCTCTAATTGTTCTCACTGTTGCTTTCCTATCAATTGGGACTATTGTGATGAGTGTAGCCTAATAACATTGACATATATAATAAATGCTTTGCCATCAAATTTACGACAAAACCATCCACACTCTACTGGGCCTTAACAGCTTATCTGGAGTCCATTTTTCTCTTTTTTCTTGTTTTGACATGATAGACGTGTACTGATGATTAAAAAAATAATGTAATGGTGTTATACGCATGGCACTTGAAACACTGCCAAGCTGTAACAGCAGTACTGTGATATGTAGGGCACTAAGCAGCAGTGGGAAGTGATGAGACTACCACATACATTCTCTGTCGCAACTATCTGTGTTTGGTGAATGTAGCCATAGATAATACATAAATGAGTAAGCATGACTGTGTTCTAATAAAACTTTATTTATGGACAGCCAAATTTGAATTTCATATAATTTTAATGCATGATGAAGTAGCTATACGAATACAGGTGGCAGGCTGGTTTTGGCCCGTAGGGTATAGTTTTCTGACCCCCAGTCTAGCAAAAGGGCTAGACCAGTTGGCTAGCCAATATTCATTGAGGTTGGTGCCTACTGCTCAGCCCAGGTGAAAGGAAATCTTGTTTAATGCAGCAGCACTAACACCAATAGCAAATCCACAGTTATTCTTTCGATGCCTAAAATCACTATAAGCATTGGTATGATTCTTGAGTATGCTTTTCTAATTTTTCAACTTCAACTCCCAGTTCTTTCCTTACCTTTTTGGTCTCAGCTTCTTGAAGTTACCAGAGTCTCACATTCTTAGGCTTCTGTGATTTTGCAGATATGTTGCTGCCTCCGGCTGGAACACACACAGCTCTACACCCACCCCCCATTTCCTACTAATTCATTGTCTGTTTGCTAGGAGCTTTATTTGGTCCCTCTAAGCTGATAAAGATGCCTTTTCCGTGAGTATCCACAGAAATTCTAGCGAAGCTTATAGCACTCATCATTGTGCATTATAGTATAGAATTTATTTATACAATTTTCCAAGTAAGAGCTCAGGATAGGGACCATGTCAATTTGGGAAATTTTCAGCCATTATTTCTTTGCATACTTTTTGGGCCCTGACCTTTTCTTCTTCTCCTTCTGGGACTCTAACAACACAAGTGTTAGATCTTTTGTTACAGTCTCACAGATCCTTGAGGCTCTGTTTATTACTATTTTTTCAGCCTATTTTCTCTCTTGTTAAGATTGGGTAATTTCTATTGTTCTGTCTTGACGTTCACTGATTTTCTCTATCCCTCCCATTCTGATGTTGAACCCATACATTAGGTTTTTATTTTGGCTACTATATTTTTCAGTTCTAAAATTTCCATTTGGTTCTTCTTCGTATCTTCTATTTCTTTGCTGAAACTTCCTATTTCTCGGTTGTGATTTTCTGGTTTTTCATTTGTTTCAAGTGGCTTTGTAATTGCTCATTGAAACATTTTCATGATGATTGCTTTAAAATCCTTGTCAGATAATTTGAACATCTGATTTACCTCAGTGTTCTCATCTGTTGATTGTATTTCCTAATTAAGCTCTGATTATTCTGGTTCTTGGTACAAAGGATTTTTGGTTGAAACCTGGACATTTTTGGTATTATGAGACTCTGGATCTCATTTAAATCTTGTTTTAGCAGGCCTCTTCTGGCATCATTCTGGTCGGGGAAGGGAAAGCACTGCCTTATCACTTTCGGGTAGGGGTGGGAGAAGTCCAGGTTCCTTACTCAACCTTGGTTGATTGGGGGGGAAGGGGAAGGTCTTCTTGTTACTGCTGGATATGGATGGTTGTTCTGGCTCCCCAGTAGGTCTCCATTGATATCACCCGGGCTGGGAGACAGGGCAGTGCCTCTTTAGGGCCCCCCACTTTGCTTCCATCAATACTATGGGAGCGGTAGCCTGGTTACCACTGGTAGTAGGCCTCCTCTCACACCAACTCAGCAGGGAGGTAGTGATACCTCATTTCTGTTGATTTGGAGTGGAAGTCCAGCCTCCCCAGTGGGGTGGTCGTGGTGATTTGAGGTGTCTCTTTACAGCCTGGTGAGGGTAGAAATCTAGGTTCCTGGTGGGTATGGGCAGTCCTGATTTCATTTAGAAGTCCCAAAACTATTTTGACAACTGAAGTTTTTGTAATAACTGAAAGTCTGTCTGTGCTTGGTTCCCTATCTCCCTTCAACCCTTACTCTGTATTTATTTTTGTCATCAATGTGTTTGGATGTCAGTTGGGTAATCACCAGTGAGTATGGGAAGAGCTGGTAAGTTCTTTTGACTTTTTATCTGTATGGGTTACGTGACACTAACATTATGAACTACATATTTCTAAATGTTTCAGGTTAAGTATGTAGTTCTTTGAAGGAAAGTTGAATTTGTTTTCCTATAATTGAATAGGCTTCTCTGATATTAATTGATGGTACTTACATAAGTATTAACTACAAATTATACACTAATTAGTCCATAATCGGACTCAGCATGACACAAATTTATATAATTTTAAAATGTTGATTTACCTATGCATATATTAGTCATATTAACTTGGTAAATTCAAATTACTCTCCCCTGCTCCTAGTGTATTAAGTTAGAATTATGAAATAAGAATCAGTTGTGATATGAGGTTTAATTTTAGAATAAAGGGGGGGTGTAGCAATATTGGTATTATATGCTTTAAGTAAAATGCGGATTAAAACTATGTGTTGGGTTTATAGAGAGGTCAGGGAGGATAAGGAGGCAGTGATTGGTAGAGTGGTGATCCATACATTTAGAACCCAGTATGTGAAAGCAAGAAAGGATTTTGGAAATTCCAACCTGCCTTCCTTCCTCTCTCACTCCCTCCCTTCCTTTTGTCCTTTGAGGTGTTTGAATGTATATTATGTATCTGGCACTTTACCTACCTTATGGCATTTAATATTCAAAATAATATTGCAAAGTGGATATATTTCCTTTTTCACAGATGCAGGCACTGAAGCTCAAAGTAGACTAACTTGTGTAAGGTCACCCAGCTATCAAGTGGTAGAGTTAGGATTCGAACCTAGAGCTGTATGATTTCATAGCTCATGCTCTGGCTCAACCTCTCTGCCTTCCATATGGGTTTTCAGATTCATTTTACATAGAAATAATCACACAATCATTTATTTCACCATTTCTCTCTTCAATGAGGACTTAAACCTTGGAGGCTTCATACCTATTGTATATATACTTATTTGACAAATTATAAGCTATTTGAGATCTAAAAAATTACATAGTGATATAAAGATTGATGTTACTGTATAAAAGTTGTTTCATGCTTCATAATGGAGGATGGAGTTCTGTAGTTGGACTAGACATGGTTCCAGCTTAGTTGGTAAGTAATCTTCTCAAGGTCACACAGCCTGTGCAGTAAGGATTTGAGTCCAGGTCTGTGTCACTCCAACACCATCCACTGCATCCACTCAGTGCAATTCTATTATCTAGTCATAATTATGTGGTGGGAAAGGTTTTGAGGGACTTGGGGTGGTAGCCTTATAATTCTTAAGGGCTTGAGCCAAGAACCGCCAACTCCAGGAAGATGGCCAAATGCTGGCTGAATTTTATCTGTGCTTGTGCAAGTCTAAGTGTGTGTGTGGAGAGGGAAGATCTTGGTGTCAAAATCTCCCAGGCTTTGAAGGTCATGTTTGTGACAAAGTTAACAATGCATGTGTTAATTTAGCTGTAGAAAACATTTGGCTCTCTATACTCATTCAAATAAAATAGAATACCACAAAGAATGGAAGAGGTGTTTCAGAGAAAGTAATTAAACATGAAATATAATCTATATGAAACTACAGTTTGTTAGTCTAGTTACTGGTCTCAGGGGAACAATTTAAAACCGTGTCTGTGTGCAAAATCAGTTGGGATTTCTATAGCTTCTCATTGAATACTGCTAGGATTACTGAGTCAGCACTGAATTGTCTTCCTTGTATTTTGAAATCCAAGTTAAATGTATCATGTCTATTGGTTATTAAAAAATAGAAAAGAGTCCATGTTTATAAAGAAAACCTTGCCATCGTATGTCCATGAATTAATCTTTTCCTGTATCTGAAGACTGGAGGTGTGCCTTGTAACAGATCTATTATATGAGACATACCTTACTAAATTTGTCTTTTGAAAAGAGTAACGGACTAAAGGCACATTTTCTTTTTCTCCCAATTACACTTCGGATTGAAAACCAGACTAGTGACATTTATTCACATCTAAGATACGGTCAGAACAAGAAACTGTTACTGTTGTCTAAAGGCATGTTGTTGGGGGTAGAAAAGGCTTTACTGGGTTGCAAGCTGTGATGAGGATCTTAACTACGTCTTCCCTTAGGCCTGTCTACAAGTAGCCCCAACTCTTCCATGAAGGACCCCCTGAGATCAGCAACAGAAAGCGAAACCAACATTCTGGAGATCTGCTTAACAACTGTCATTTTCTTGCAGTATCATAACGAACTACCACTAACAAAACGCAGGTAGTACGAAAATTTGGCCCCAAAGTGCCGCCAACAGACCTTCGGCGGTGGGGAGCCGTGATCGGTGAGCCAGACCCCATGGGCGACTCTTCATTCCCTCCGGCCGGGGGTCAGGAAGACTTTCCCCCTTCACTTTCCGCGCGAGTGAGGGGATCGGGGCAGGGAGCGCAGGCCTGGCTTAGGGCGGCGCCCGAGCCGCCGGGCTGGGGCCGGCAGCCGCTCCCGGAGCGCGCTCTTCTCGGAGGCCATTATTTCCAGCGGTGCCAAAAGTGTGCGCCTTCTTCGGAGGGCGGAGGTCAGGGGCCGTGCGCCGCCACCCCGCGAGGCGACCCTTACCAAGCCCAGTGAAGCCCGGGACCCTCCGGAGCGCGGGACCGCAGAGGCCGTGGTCTAGGCCTACCGCCGAGCTCTCCGGAAGGCAAAGGCCGTCCATGGCGTCCTTGCTCACTGCTCACGCCCGCCGCGGGCGGTGCCGGACCTCGCCCTTCCCCACCGCTCCCCTCCCCCCCCGCCCCCCCCCCCCCCCCCCCCCCCCCCCCCGCCCCCCCGCCCCATCCCTCCGCGGCTCCCGAGGTGACACGGCCCGGACCCTCCATTCTCTGCCCCAGTGTATTTAACTAGCACAACCTATCTGCCTGCTGCCTCTTGGTGACAACCCTTTCCCCCCGACAGACGGGCCCAGCAGCCAACCACCGGCCAGAATTGGCCTGCGTCCCGCTCCCCGTCGGTGGCGGCCTCGGTGGGCGGGGTTCGGCAGCTAGCAAGTTAAGTGGAGCCACGGCTGACGTGAGTCAACAAAGGTCACGTGAGGCGAGCGGGCAGCTCCGATTGGCGGCGCTGCCCGGGCGCGGGGGGGGGGGTCACGGCGGCGGCGTGGGGTTCGCTGTGTGACACAATTACAACAACTTTGTGCTGGTGCCGGGGAAGTTTGTGTCTCCTACGAATCCCCCCCTTGCCCCCCAGTCCCGCGCGCTCCGGCCGTTCCCGCCGTCCCCGCCTGTGGCTGTCCCCCGCCCGCCCCCGCGATGTGACCCTACAGCAGAGCCGCCGCCGCTGCCGACCCGGGGGCTCCGCAGCCCCTGCTGCCGCCGCCTTCACCGCCGCCGCGTTGGGATTTTTCGTCGCTGCCGTCCGCGGCGGAGGAGGAGGCGGCGATAAAGTTGGTGTACCGGTCCCGAGCGGAGACTGTGGGCGTCGTTGCGGGCCCCGGCCCGGGGGGGGGTGTCGGCGTTGGAGTTGTGAATTCGCTGCGTTTCCATGAAATCCTGCGGAGTGTCGCTCGCTACCGCCGCCGCTGCCGCCGCCGCTTTCGGTGATGAGGAAAAGAAAATGGCGGCGGGAAAAGCGAGCGGCGAGAGCGAGGAGGCGTCCCCCAGCCTGACAGCCGAGGAGAGGGAGGCGCTCGGCGGACTGGACAGGTACGGGCCGCCGTCACCCGCCCGGTCGGCTCCGGACGGGCTGGCGCCGCTCTCCAGGGAAGCCCGAGCGCGGCTTGCCTCTGGCGGCGGCGGGGCGGGCACCTCGGCTTGGCGCTCTCTGTGCGGTAGCCGCCGCCGCCGGGGCCTCGGGCTCGGGAAGGGGTGGATCGGTGGCGTTCCCCGAGCTCTAACGAGCCGCGTGTCTCTCTCCCCACAGCCGCCTTTTCGGGTTCGTGAGGTTTCATGAAGATGGCGCCAGGACGAAGGCCCTACTGGGCAAGGTAAGGCAGCCCGCGGGCCGGAGCGCGGACACGGGCTCCCCGGCCGGCGCCTGGCTCGCCCCGGGCCCCGCGGCCCGACCGGCGTTCATTGTGGCCACGAACGATGGCCGAGGGGCTTCCGGAAAACTATTTCCTGCCTTTGCTCTCCCCCACCCTGGGATACCTCGCTTGTACCCTTGCGAAATCGCTCTCTCCTCTTGTAGCTGGAGGAACAGAGGCAGCAACGCTTTGGGGCCGAGCTCAACCGGGTCGACAAAATCGCCTCTCATTTTACGGCTTTTTGGAAGTAGACCGATGATCTCCGAGGTGCCTGTTCAGTGTCAAGGGATCGTAAATGTGTGCCGATTTCCCCTAATTTCTGACTTACTTGCCTCCCGTGGTTTTTATTCTTTTGCTTCAGGCAGGCTGTTAATAATGTCTACGGTTAACCAAACGTTTTGGGCTTTTCTGCGTCCCTGCTCCCAGAAGGGGGAAGTTGCACGTAGTTTAGGGCCGTGAAGAGTTTGCATTGGGCTGTTGACATGCTCAACTGCTGGGTGTTTTACCTGAAGTTAGGTGACTTGTTTACTTTTTGGGTCTTTCTGCCATAGAAATTCTGCAGTTATTTTTAAGTGTGCTTTCTTCTTGGAGTCTCGTTTCCTGTGTGTCTGACCAGGGAGGCTAGGGGGGATTCGGGGTGTAGTCTCTGTTTATTTGTGTGGAAAGTTGTTGGCACTGTCATTTAGTTAAGTAATGGCTGCTCCTATCGGCCCAAGATGGCGGGACAGGGTGGGAGGAGAAAGTGAAGGGGGGGGGCTTGGGGGGAGGGAGGAGAGGTAAACATGGAAATAAATAGTAGCGATGAATAGGCCTCTCCTTCGGAGTGTGTAGCTCGATGGTGTTTAATGAAAATTGTCCAAGATGATTTGCATATAGAATTCTTGTATCTTTGTCAAGCTTGGAAGCAGCATTCATAAGCCTGGTAAATGCTTATCAACCTGTAGCACATTTAGTTGCCCATCCGTAAGCTTTTGAACAAAGGCTGTGGAGTCTCGATCTGTCTGCATCAGTTTGTCTCTCCTGACCAAAATATGATTGAAATGATATTTGTACGCTTTCTTAATTGGGACCGTGAAACTTGGAGTGTGTGCGATAGGTGTTGCATCCGTTAGACATTTTCTTTTCCAAGCTGAAATCAGTAGCTTTGCGTTTGACACCTAGCCTTATTGTTAGAATTGAGAAGGAAGTTTGAAATGACTAAAGCCTAGGTTTTTATTCTTAAGTTGATTTTTTTTTAGTTGTTCTCAGTTTTTGTCTGCAGTTTGGTTTAGGAGAGTTCCTAATTCCTTTTATCTGTAATTAACTTGTTTTTGTTACAAAGTAACTAAGTGTAAGGGGTTTCAATCACAAATAATGAAGAGAAAGCTAAACAGAAATCCTTTTCAGTAAGCCTAGTGCCTTTGACTGATAGAGAAAACTTGAATTAAACTTTGGCGATGTAGGTATTCATTGGTTTCATTAAAATTATCACTGGAAAAATGAGTAGTGACTGGCTCTGAAATGACTTAAGCTTCAATAATTAAAGCCTTGAAGATTTTTTTCTTAGTACTTAAGATACTAAAAATAATTGACTGCCGTCAGTGTTGTCATTTAAAAAGATTAAATAAAATATTTAAATATAAGGAGCATCACTTTATTTTGGACTGATTATTACCAGTCTGACTTGGGGTTTGTAAAATGGTTTGCAAAGGTGACACATTTGGAAAAGTTTGGCCGAATCTATTGCTTTTGTTTTACGGTAAAGAGGAAATAAATGGAATCTGAGGTTTCATGTGGATAATGTGTAAAATGCAAGTTGATGAATTCGTGTCTCAGGATGCTTGTATTTAGTAGATTCACAGCGGATGGTGCTTAACATTGGATTTCAGGTTGTAATGTTGAACCCTGCAGTTATTATGTGCTATTGTGTCTAAATGTTAAAGAACTCAAGGTTTTCAAATATCTTTTGTGAAAGTATGCATTACTTTCTAGATGTTCGAATACAGTAACATGTTATAAATGAGAAACTTGTGAAGCTTAATTATATTTTGGGGAAGAATTAAGGCTTTATAAAATACTGGATAATCTGATGAATTACTGAGTATTTCGTTGAGGGGAAGAAAAAAAATAATCTTTATTACTTCAGACTTGGTGTTTGTGAGGTCCTACCTATTTAGGTCAAGACTCATTAGCCTTAACATTAAAACATTCTAGAGTATGTACTTGGAACCTCATGCAGTTCTTGTGAGCCTGAACATACCAGTGAAATGTGTAATGTAAAGCTTGACATTATATAGGTTCACACCTTGTGTTCGAATTGGATTCTGAGTAGAATGAATGAGCTGGGGTCCTGCTGCTGGAAGTACTGAATTATTTAGCTTCACCCATGTTTTGAACAGTCCTGGGGAACAACAGTCATGTACGTGTGTGTGTGTGTGTGTGTGTGTGTGTGTGTGTGTGTGTATGTATGTGTAATGTTGAGCTGTGTTGGTTTCAGAATTTTTACTCTCTGAAAGTCTTAAAAAAACAAGTTTTTTTTTTTTGTTGGGGTTGGTTCAGGCTACTTACCTGAGGGCAGGTAATGGAATTGAATGACTCTGGGGTTCTTACTGCCAGTCCTCCACCCCCCAACAAATTTGGTTTGCACCTTGTAGAACTGTTTTATTTCTGACAGAAACTTAGCTAATTACTACTTGTTTTCAACGTTTTAATTCCTGTATGTTTTATTGGATCTTCTTTCAAGTTTTAAAATTCAGATTTTGTGGGTATAAGAAAAAATAACTCGACTTAGAAGCTTTGGAAAGTTTTAAACATAAGTGTCTCTTACTTGCCCCTAAACTTGTATGTTCCCTTTCCAGGTGTGACAATACTTTATCCAAACTGCTGATTTCTTTTAGTCTCTGTTTTGTAAGATTCATTTATATTAAATTCCTTAAAGGAATTTCTGTTTGTATGATTGCCATTTGATATATAATGCTTGGGGTTTTGGATTAGAAAAATAAATTAATAATATGGTATATATTTTTGTAGTAATATCTTTAAAAATATCTTTAAAAATTGTAAACACCAAGTGGTTGCTTAATCAGAGTTTTTGAATACAGCATGATCTCAACCATTTGCTCTTTGAATTAATGCTGATAATTAATCTTTTGGTAACATAATAATTCAAGATTCTCACATTTTAATTACAGTGGAGTTATTGAAAAGTATTAAATAAAACATTTGAACAAATTATGTAGACTTTTTAAGTACATTTTTGAAAATACTTCGGCTTAATCTTTTTTTCAGTTGGGTAAGGATTTGCATTGAAGCATCATAGCAATATATAGCATAAATATAGGAAGAATAAGTAGTAATACTATAAGTAAATATAGGAAGAATAAATATAGTAATACTATAAGTCATATTTATAGTAATATAATGCTAAAGGGCTGGGGAATCTTACCTGTGTCGGGGCGCTATTGCTAAAGTACATAGTTGTTCATTTTGAAGTATGTTTACATCCATTTTAAGTTTGTCCTGAGTACTTTGATTGGAACTTTTTTTTATAATTCTGTTAATCAGTAAAAGGATTATGTAGAATACCTAGAAGAAGTGATGGGTTGTTTACCATTTGGAAATGTGTGTTCTTTTTTCCCTAGGAAATAATTAGTATTAAAATAGTTGGCATTTAAAATTTTTTCGGTAATGGTAGTTTAAAATCCATTAAGGCATATATATTTTCCTAAATTTGGTTTGCTTACATGTAGATGGTAGGGGAAAATTACTAGGTCAGTTCTAGAGGTACCTTATTTATACTATAGTACTTAGAGATTGATGATTTTTAAAAAATTTTTTTTTATTTATTTGACAGAGATTACAAGTAGGCAGAGAGGCAGACAGAGAGAGAGGGGAAGCAGGCTCCCCGCTGAGCAGAGAGCCCGATGCGGGGCTCGATCCCAGGACCCTGGGATCATGACCTGAGCCGAAGGCAGAGGCTTTAACCCACTGAGCCACCCAGGTGCCCCAAGAAATAGACTTTTATATACATACAATGGCATATTATTCAGCCATAAAAAAGAACAAAATCTTGCCATTGGCAACAACATGGATGGAGCCAGAGAGTATCATGCTAAGGGAAATAAGTCAGTCAGAGAAAGACAGAGATACCTCATGATTTCACTCGTATGTGGAATTTAAGAAACATAAAAATAAAATAAAGGGAAAAAAAGAAAGACAAAACAAGAAATAGCCTTTCTTAAAAAAAGATTTTATTTACTTATTTGACACAGAGAGAGAGCGATCACAAGTAGGCAGAGAGGCAGGCAGAGAGAGAGGGGGAAGCAGGCTCCCCGCTGAGCAGAGAGCCCGATACGGGACTCAATCCCAGGACCCTGGGATCATGACCTGAGCCGAAGGCAGAGGCTTTA
>NW_019154107.1:25460443-25595520 GCF_002288905.1 Enhydra lutris kenyoni
ACCCACTGAGCCACCCAGGTGCCCCGAGGTTGATGATGTTTAAAATTATTCTGTATTATGTTCTTTTTGTTGTTGTTTGTTTGTTTATAGGCACTTAAAGGGATATAAGAAGGTTTAGTGTTTGGATTACAAAAGTAACCACAGAATAATGTCATGCTTTGTGTTTGAAAATTAGGTTTTTAATTTCATGTGTTTATAAAAAGTATTTTCTTGTTTGGAAAGTTGTCTTGTAAGTAATGATCGTCATTGTTTACCTGGAGAAGGTCTCATGCCATTACTACATATTTCCTAAAATTTTGCTACATTGCTGGTAATAAAAGCTATAGAAAGATTACAGAAATGTTCGCATATCTGTGCACAAATTAGAACTGCAGGAAAATACAAACAGGTATTCAAGGTTTGGCCTTTTTCACTGGATGGCTCTTTCTGTGGAGTCAATTACAAGTTGAAATGACTAGGGAACATTTGACTGCCACCTCTAGATATTTTAGGTTAAGAAAAACTGCCTGAGATACAGGCTTTTGTGACTTAGGTGGTAAAGTGGAGTGATGGGCCACTTGTTTTAAAGTGAAGCTTCAGTGCTTGGCTAGCTACGGAATAAAAAAATCTTACTCTGACTTGATTATGTAACATCTAGTTTTTATTTGTATAGTGCCAGTATTCTTTTGCAGATTTGAAAGGGTTTTTGTTAAGTTTATTTTTACTTCGAAACTCATTGTGATCCTTTGAGCTTTTTGAAACTGATGTTAATGACTGATAACACTGTGTATTATTATTTTTGAAATGTGGTATCCAGAGAGCTAATTTATGTTACAAAAACATCACCAGACTGTCTAAGAATTGAAATGATGGTTAGGTTATTTAGGGCCCACATGTATTTATTTGTAGACTAGTTAATTAATGGAATTTATTTAATGAATGCAAAATTGATAGTTTTATGTACTCTAAGTGGAGCTTTACATGTAACTGTATCAGTTTTCCGTATTGTTAACAGTACATTAGAGCAACAAACATTGACTACATCAAATGCAAGCCTTCTATGCAGGAAATATGAAGATAATATAGATATCCCTTGCCTGCACTGAAAACTTAAGCTCCTTAAGAGGAGTGAGATAAGTATAAGAATGATATAGCATAGGAATGTCAGTGCCAGAAGAATAGTGTAAAGTGTCCTGAAAGTTTATGATAAGGGTCAGTTTAACAAGTTAGAATGGCTGTTTGTCTTTTGGCTAACCATAGAAACATTGATTAGCAAGCAGACACAAAGGCAGTCACTGGAACCTGCTCGGGAAGCTTGTGAAGTCCCAGGTCTTTGTCTTTTTAGGTAGTCTAACAAGAACCTTGCTGGAAAGGTGCATTGGAGGCACATGTAGCGATATCCCAGAATTACCTAGTCCCAGTGGAACACAGGGCTGAATGGGACTCATAGAGTTACACTTACACTGTATAGAGTATTAGGATCCTGGGTTTGTGGATTCTTAGACCCTGTTTGTACAAAGGTGGAGGTGCCTTTACAGTGTTTCTAGCCAAGTCACATTAACTTGACCATCATTCATTTCACCAATGAAAACTTGATGTCTAAAACCCCTTGTCCTACCTGACACATTCCAGGGCTGACTGAAGTAAAGACAGGAGAAGCATTGCCTTTGCAGAGTCCTGTCCTGGCTCATGTCCTCCTCATGTCTTCCTCATGTCTCTCACTGTTAGATTTAATTATTCTTGGACTGTGTATTCCTGATTTGGGAGTTTAAAAAGTTAACTAACAGCTTTTGGATTTTAGGTTATTAGAGTTAACTGATAGCTGCTAGTTTAAGATTAACTAAAGAATCTGAGACCCACCATATTCTGATGTATTTTATTTTTTTTAAACATTTAATGAGAATTTCTATTATGTAACATATTCTCTGTCAGACACTTAAAACTAAATTATTTAATTAAATTTTTACAATACACTTGCGAGTTTAATGGGTTTATTTACATTTGTGAGATATTGCAGAATGGTGTCTGGGCTGGTTTAATTTACAGACAGCCTTTTCCATGTTTTCAGGTATGTTTCAACAAATTACACACTTTGAACACTGAACCCCAGAAAAGAAAAACAAAAGACTCTGTTAGCTCTTCATGCGTGGGCACTTTTATGGACTGGACCTTTTTTCTCTGGATGGGTGGTGCTGGAGGTGGGCAGGCATTGATGGCTTCTGCAAAACAGTACTTGCTTTCTTGGATTTTCAGTTATCATTTTCAGTTAGTTTACTGTTGGTACAGTTGTAAAATCGAGTTTCAGAGTTTTACCTTAGGTTGGGCCTCAGTAGAATGGCTACTAGGATGAGGATTATTTCTTAATTTTGTTTCTTGGACATGGCATTTCTTGATTTGGGTATTAGCAAGGAATCTTGTAATTTTGTTTAGGAAAACGTGATTTAAGATCAGATTTTAGCTTTTAGTACATGTTGAAAGGATAATCTGCTGTGTGTTCTCTTCCCTCTCTGATCTCATTTTATAGTAATACTTACCTTTGTATGGATTCTTGGAATCCTTGAATGAGTGTTCATGGGTCAGTTTAAGAAGTTCTCTGATCAAGTTTTGGAAGGATACCCAGTAAGTAAATAAAGGTCATCTTGGAGTACAAAATAACTCTAGGGTAAGGAGGAGGGAAGAATTTAAACTTTACACTTTAGAGATTTCTGTACTGGTATGTTTTTTTTTTTTTTTTTTTTTTTTACTTTAGACATGTATTACTTTACAAATAATACAGTAAGCACCCTGATAGTGAGTACACCGGAATTATATTTTGGTTGATTTAAAAATGAATTTTATTCTACCGTGTGTGTTGAGATAACTGTACAGGCCTTGTCAAGTTGTGATACTTTTGAACTCGATGGTCCTTAAGTGAGGATGGGGTGAGTGAAGTAGAGATGTGCCTATTAGGTCTTATTTCTTTGCCTTTTAGGTGGCTTTGTGATTTGTCACTATGCAGTCTTCATTTTTTTTTTTTTTTTTAAGATTTTATTATTGACAGAGAGAGTGCACACACACGCAGGGAGAGGCAGAGGGAGAGAGAGAATCTCAGATTCCATAGGTGCTGAGAGTGGAGCCAGGTGCCCCCCCCCCCCCAATCTCATGACCCTGAGATCATGACCGGAGCTGAAATGAAGAGACAGATAGATACTTAACCGATTGAGCTACCCAGGCCACCCCTGGAATCTTCATTTTGATCTTTAGCATCTGTTTCTTTGATGAACTTTCCTTTTGGGCCCCTTATTGCCCAGGTTGACCTTTGGGACCTAATTAAGAGCTTGGGAGTGATGCCTTATTTAGACAGTTTCAGGGTTCCCAGGCAATTTGTGGGCTGTTTGCCGCAGAGTTTTATTTTCTTTCTTTATTTTTTAATCCATTTTTTCTTTTATTCTATCTTTTCTCTACTTTTTTACATTGCTAAAACTGTTGTCATTCTGTTAATGTACTCTGATTTTTTTTGTAGTTTAGGTTTGTGGAAGTATTTTGTGTTAGAATATATAAAAGATGCTGCTGCTAAGTTTATTCTCAGGAAGAAGGTTGGACTTTGTTATAGTTACGAGATTTATATGAGGTCATCTAATACATTTTAATTTACAGTAGTGGAAGAAACCCTTTTAGATAAAGGGTTGTTTTCAGGCTATGGATCTGTTGCATTATGTTCATTAGATCCTTTTCTTCTTTAAAAAAGTTTGTTGGGGAAAATTTCCAGTATTTTCAAAAGCAAAGAAAACCAACCAGCCATCACTGATCATTACCCATTTCAGCTATTTTCAACTCATGACCAGTTTTGTTTCATCTGTATTTTGCCCCTCACTCTCATTATTTTGAAAGACATCTCAGGCATTAGTCTTACCATTTAATCCATAGATATATCAGTTTGTCTCTGAAACATAGCCATAGTGCCCTTATTACACATAAAAATAACTTTTTTTTTTTTTTTTGTAAAGATTTTATTTATTTACTTGACAGAGTGGTAGAGCACAAGTCGGGGGAGCAGCAGAGGGAGAAGGAGAAGCAGCAGGCTCCCTGCTGAGCAGGGAGCCAGGTGTGGAGCTCTACCTAGGACCCTGGGATCATAACCTGAGCTGAAGGCAGATGCTTAATTGACTGAGCCACCCAGGTGCCCACAGAAATAACTTCTTAATAGTAAATATTTTTGGGGCCTTGATTTTTTGACGTATGGAAGAATTAGTTCTTTGGAAAACTAGAAGAAAACAGATAATTAGCTGAAATATATATGAGTTTGTATTTTAATATTGTGGAAGGATTCTGTAATAGAATCTAACATAATATGGGGCAAAAGAGATAATTTTGCCTAAGAACTTTATGACTCTTTGTTCATTGAGTCTGGGTCATTTATATATTTAGGGGAAATTTGTTTTTAAGATACAGTAGTTAAAATGTTTTACGTTTTTGAATTTCAAATATCAGAATGAGAACTAGAAAAGCTTTGGTTTTGCTTGGTTGATTTTGAAATGTTTGCTGACCTGCTGTGGGTGAAGCACTGTGCAAAGTCTTTGGGCAACAGTAAGACCTGGCCTCTGCCCTTACAGTCTTTGGAGAAAAATGTATAGACTGAGTGATCATATGTTGTAGTAAGTATAATAATAAAGTTGTGTATGCAAAGTACTATGAGCTCTCAAATGACAGAGCCAATAAAACAATTAAAATTTTTGATTATGGGTAGTTTAAATTATCCACACAGTTTCCAGCATTTTGGAACATTTAATTTTGACTGGAGAAGTACGTAGGTGAGGGAAACTCCACGAAGATGTAACATTTCATCTTGGTTATCGAACCTGAGTAGAGGTTTAGCAAGAGGAAGGAAAGGGCAGACAGTTGGAGGTAAATGAAGTTAAATGGCGTTTGAGGAATTGTGAATAGTCTAGTGTGAGTAGAGGGTGTCATGGTAGAGTTAGGAGAAGGTAACTGAGCACATAAAGGCTCACATCACTATAGGCCATAGGAGGCCATACGATGTTTTGGGACATCATTGAATTCATCTCTCATTCAAGGGGAATTGACATGACCAGAGTAGATTTTATGGGACTGTTATTGGCTACAGTAAGAAGGATAAAGTGGAGGGTAAAGGATCCTACTTGTGAAGTATTGGTGGTTAGATAGCAACATAATGGATTTTAGAGTAGAATTCTGCTTCTGCCACTTACTAGATGTCTGATCCTTTGACAAATTATTTCATCTTTCAGAGGCTCAGCTTTCTCATCTGTAAAATGGAAGTGGTAATAGATTTCTGAAATGCTGTTGCATTTTGTGTTAGGGAAGAAAGTGCTTGGCATTGGTCCTAGCATGGAAGGTGCTCAGTACAAGAAACAAGTTATTACCTTCTTGGGAAAGACAGTTGAGTTTAAACTAAGGCTATAGTTCAGGAGTGAGGGTGGAGATAGAGGCAGATTGGGGAATCTCTGGGAAAGAATCCTAGCATCTCACTCTGGCTTGCTTTCTTTGTCTAACCACATCTTAGTCTCCGAGACTCTGTTCTAGATTTTCTTTACTCACTCTGCCCCCAACTTACACATAAACTTGACTGCCATTTGATTACTTTAGTTGGGCATCTTGAAGGCACCTTAAACTGAAATATGCAAACTGAATTTATCATTGTCTTTGATGATTCTTATCTTAATAAATGGCACTTAATCATTATTTTTGCCAGAAACCACTTAGAAAGTCCTAGTAGTCTGCCTATCTTATCATTTCTCCATCTTAAATTTCATGTCTGTTTCTCTCCATTCTCACTGTCATTATTCTGATTGAAGCTATGATCCTATCTTTGACTTTGGAAATAGCTTCATACAGCTTTTTTTTTTTTTTGAATATGTATACTTCTACAGAGTACAAAATTGAAAAGTTACATGAAGGGTGTTAACAGTAAAAAGAAAATCTCCCTCCCACACCATCTCCCATTTATTTCATGGCAGGCAGCCACTGATAAAAGGTATATTGGGTAACTTCTTATATCAACACATACAAAAGCATATTCTGCTGTATTTTTCTCCCCCACACAAATGAGGTCATACTGTATACAAGTTATTAAAATACTTTGTTAATTTTACTGTTTGCTATATGAAAATGTTAATAGTTTCTAATGAGTTGCCTTGGGTTTGACAGTTCTCTCAAATAGTGAGATGTTAGTGAGGGGATTGATTTGGGTTATTTTTAAGTTCTTTTGATTTTGAGGTTCTATTACTCCTTTTATACATGATACTGAGAATAGAAATTCTTCAACACGCTACGGTCTTAGTTGGAAGTATGTTCATGTGTGTTTTCTTAAGATAGCAGTTGCTTGATTTTATATGCTGTGAACTGTCAATTGGAATAATTGGTAAATTTTGCCTTCGTATATTGGTTTTATTATTGACTGATTATCAGGCTCTGTGATTACTAACTTAATTCACTGTCCGAATGTTTATAGAAGTAGCTGTAGTTTGTATTACTTTATAATCCTGTATTTGCAGGAGTCATTCATTTCCTTGGTTTATTCTTGTTTTTATTATAGGAAAGGAAAAATTGGTAAACTTGCGTTCTTGATTAGTTGAAAACTGTACAGGGCTTAGTGTGTTAACTTATTTCATGGCAAAATATATTTTCATTTTTCAGTGCTTGTGTTAGAGCTATAACAGTAGTACTTTATTTCTTGGGAGCCATTAAACCTTTTAGGGTCAATGTAGCTGCATACGTTTTGTATATGATTTCAGGGAGTATATGGATCCCTTTGAAGCCCAGCTGTGGACTCCATTATTTTCAGTTAGTGTAGTTCACTTATTCTTGAGTAGAGGGGTAGATGTGTTAATGATGGGAGTATGTTGGGGAGAAAGGAAAGCCTTAGAACCACTGGGTTGGTTAGGCTTAGATGGCATGGATTTTTACCACACAGTCTGTGGTATTCTATGACCACTTCACATATTCTTTCAAATTCTTCTCTGGTTATTGTAAGAGTATTAGGGGAAGAGAATGTGAACTGATCGCTAGAGAACTTACTGCTCTAACTGGAAAAAGAGCTGTACGCGCATGTCCTTCTAACATAGTAAGTAGGCTTTAGTGTTGTTTCTTTAGTCTGGGTGTTCAAAATGCTGGTTTGGGTTGGGAGGCTGTATGATATACTGGGAAGAACAATGGATTAGAAAACTGAAGACCTGAGTTTTAGGGTCTGCTGCCTGCTTTAGTCAAGTTGCTTAATTGATATGGTCCCAGTTTACCATCTGTTAAGATGAAAGGTGGGGAATTAAAAATTTTTGGTGACTAGCACCAGAATTCTAGGTAACTATTCACTTGAGTTTTTAGGATTGACCCAATTCTTTTAAGCTTTTGACCCAGAAGGGGAGGACACAGTAGAACTTTGTTGTTCTAGATGGTAATTTTCTTTGATTTCAGCCTCAAGTGTTCAGGATTAGACACCAAATGAATGCAGAGACATAATGGAACTGAGAGTGGTATGCTTTTGTTAAGCTAGTATGATAGTTAGCCATTCAGTTAGTCTTTGATTTGAAAGTTAGTATTATTTATTAATGGCTAGTGTTTGACTTCTCCAAACTGCTTCTTATAGTTGGGGCTATAATTTTTTAGGTCAGATCTGATATTTCTAATTATAGAAGATGTGTGTAATCACTGTGTCTGTGTATTGGTAAGAAGTGTCACATTGAAGGGGTGCCTGGGGGCTCACTCAGTTAAGCCAGACTCTTGTTTTTGGCTCAGATCCTGATGTCAGGATCATGAGATTAAGCCCATGTTGGGCTCCATGGTGGGCATGGAGCCTGCTCTCATTCTCTTTCTCTTACTCTCCCTCTTCTCCCCACTTGTGCTTGTACACTCAATCTCTTTCTTTCTTTAAAAAAAAAAAAAAAAAGTCACAGTGAATAAATATATACTGTTAGGTATTGGGCATTTGGGTGTTAAAAAAAGAATAAGGCACCTCTGTTTCCCTAAGAGCAGTAGTGGGGCATTTTGTGATTAATTGAATGTAAACTTTTTTTATTATTCGATTTTGCTGTGTGTGTGTGAGAGAGAGAGAGGGAGAGAGAGAGATACTACAGTTTCATTATAAGCCTATTAGTTAAAAAGATAGATTTGGATTTTTTTAAAAAGATTTTATTTATTTGGGCGCCTGGGTGGCTCAGTGGGTTAAGCCGCTGCCTTCGGCTCAGGTCTCAGGGTCCTGGGATGGAGTCCCGCATCGGGTTCTCTGCTCAGCAGGGAGCCTGCTTCCCTCTCTCTCTCTCTCCTGCCTCTCTGCCTACTTGTGATCTCTCTCTCTGTCAAATAAATAAATAAAATCTAAAAAAAAAAAAAAGATTTTATTTATTTGACAGAGAACAGGTGCGTGTGCGCACGTGCACCAGAGTTGAGGGGGAACAGCAGAGGGAGTGGGAGAGCAGGTTAACCAAGTGAGTCACCCAGGCACTGCTAGATTTGGATTTTCTTAAGGAGAAACTTCCTGGTTTTGTTTAACAGCTTTTCAGAGATGATAAATGTATAAAATGAAGTGGGTCTTATCTCATTGAAGTTGTTCAGATTTGCTCATTGACACTACTTGGCCAGGTTGTTACAGACAACATTCAGACATCAAAGGATAACTTTTACTGTTATCTGTAAAGATTACCCAGCCCTTAAATAGTCATGATTCTATGAAAAGACGTAACTGAATCCTGAATATCTGAAGGAAGAGCTGGAGTCCTTACTAATCTGATGGATTTTTTGGCTCTTAGTTTGTTTTGTTGGAATTGGGTTGTCCTTATAAAAGTGGACATCACATGAGAAATTGGGTATCATGGATAATAATTTGTAGGTAGAAATTATTTTCTATTGGCTTTTTAAAATTTTGACTTTATTTTGGGATGATTACAGATTCATGTGAAGTTGTATGAAACAGTAGATCTGGTGTACCCTTTATCCATTTTCTCCCAGTAGTAGCATCTTGCAAAAGTGTACTACAATAAATATCACAACCAGAATATTGACATTGATACAATCAAGATATAGAACTGTTCCATTACCATAAGTATCTGTCTTGTTTCTAATTTATAGCCACTCTCCCCACCCCCCATTCCTAACCCCTGACAACTATTAATCTGTTCTCCATTTCTATAGTTTTGTCATTTGAAAAATACTATATAAATGGTATCATATAGTGTATGTCCTTTTGCGATTGTCCTTTTTCAGAACTCCCTGGATTAATTGAAGTTGTTGTATGAATCAATAGTTCCTTTTTATTGTTGAGGAGTACTCCGTGGTATTGTTACCACATTTTCTTTAACCATTTACCTGTGAAGGACATCTGAGTTATTCCTAGTTTTTGGCTTTGCGAATAAAGCTGCTATGACCATTTGTGTACAGGTGTTTTTGTGAACCTTAAGTTTTCCCTGGGATAAATGCCCAAGAGTACAGTTGCTGATAGTTACATGTTTAGTTTTATAAAAAACCACCAAACTGTTTAACCGTTTTCCAGAGCAGCCCTACCATTTTTATATTCCCATCAGCAGTCCCCCACTGTGTTCCAGTTTCATTACATCCTTGCCAGCATTTGGTGTTACTGCTCTTTCTTATTTTTGACATTCTGATAGGTGTATAGTGATCACTGTGATTTAAATTGACATTTCCCTCATAGCTGATGATGTTGAACATCCATTATGTTCCTACTTTCCATCTGTATAACCTCTCTGGTGAAGTGTCTGTGTTTTTTGCATTATTTATTTGAGACCTCCTTTTTCTCTAATATAAACATTTAGAGCTATAAATTTACTTTCTTGCTACTTAGCTGTGTCCCATGTTCTTATGTATTGTGTTTTCATTTTCATTCGGTTCTACACATTTTTTTTTTTAAGTTTCTTCTGCATTTTCCTCTTTGATCCGTGGACTGTTTGGTAGTGTGTTGTTCAGCTTTTTAGGTATTTGGAGATTTTCCTGTTCTCATTCTGTTACTGATTTTTAGTTTGGTTGTCTTACTGAAATTATTGGTAATTTTATTTGCTCTGAGGTCCACTTTACCTGAGAGTAATGTAGCCAGTCTTTTTTAAAAACATGAATATTTACATGATATGTCTTTTTCCATATTTTTACTTTCAATCTACCTGTATCATTGTATTTACAGTGATTTTTTTTTTTTGTGGACAGCATATTGTTAGATCATTTAAAATATTCTTCCAGTTACTCTTTTTAATTGGTGTATTTAGACTACATTTAAGGTAATTACTGATATATTAAGGCTTAAGTCTGCTATTTTATTATTTTTTATTCAGTCTGTTTCTCATGTCTTATTTCTTAGGTCCTTATGGGTTACTTGGATATATTTTTGGGTTCCATCTTGATTTGTCATGTTTTTAGGTATATTTCTTTGTATAGATCTCTTGCTGTGGGTATTGTGATTTATATGTAAATTACCACTGTCTCTGGGTGCAGATGTTTCACTAGTTTGAGTGTAGTGCAGAAACTTTACTTTGGTTTAGGGTCTTTTTGCCCTCTCTACTTTAAAATACAACTTTCTTTATGTAACATTGAACATCATGTCAGATGGTATGATAAATTTTGCTTCAGCCAGCAAATAGGATTTATGAAACTCAAATGTAGTGTCATAGTCTGTTATACTTACCCCTCATTTTACTTATTCCAGTGTTCTTTTTCCTTTCTGAAGTCCCAGCTGCCTTCTGCTTTCATTTCCTTTCGGTTTAGAGAACTTCCCAAGCTTCTTTCAGGGTAAGTTTGCAAGCATCAGATTCTCTTAGTTTTTCTGAGATTGTCTTTAATTCCCTTCATTCTGAAGGATATTTTAGCTGTATCTAGAACTCACAGTGTACAGTTCATTTGTTTCAGTATGTGAAAAGTGGCCTATTTTCTTATGTTCCCTATGTTTTCATATCAGAAATTTGCTATCACTTGAATTGATGCTTCTCTATAAGTAATGTATCATTTTTTTGTGCCTTTTAAGAATTTTTCTTTGTCTTTAGGTTTCAGCAGTTTAATTATGATGTATTTTGGTATGGATGTCTTTAGTTTTATTTTATTTGGGGTTCACTCAGCTTTTTCTACCTGTGGATTAATGTGTTTCACCAAATACTGGGAATTTTCAGGCATTGTATCTTCAAATAATTTTTCAATCCCATATGCGCTTTTGGGAATTTGATAAACACCCTTAACTCTATTGTTTTTGTCTCATATGTACCTGAAGCTCTGTTACTTCTTTTTCAGTCTTTTTTCTTTATTTTTTAGGTTATCTAAATCCTACTGATCTGTTCACTGACTTTGTCTTATTTCCATTCTATTGTTGAGCCCATCCAGAGAGTTATTTTGGTTGTTTTATTTTTCAGTTTTATAATTTCCATTTGGTTCTTTTAAAATAAGTTTTCTTTCCTGAGATTTTCCATTTTTCCATTTATTTTAAGAGCAGCTGTAATTGCTCATTGAAGCATTTTATGTTGACTGCTTAAAATCCGAGATAATTCATTCACAACCTGGATCATCTCAGTGTTGCATGTATTGGTTGTTGTTCCTCATTCACATTATACTTTTATGGCTTTTGGTATAGCGAGTGACTTTAACTGTATCCTGTACATTTTAAACATCACATAAGAATTCTTGATCCTATTCTTTTTTTTTTTTTTTTTAATAGTAGGCAGTCTCCTTGTTGAGGTGTAGTGCAAGGGCTGGGGCAAGTGTGTATGTTCAGCTTCTTACTGGGTCCTACAGACAACCATTCTGGCAAAAATAAAACACTGAGTCATACTGTCTTGGTGGAGACTGATGGATGTAAGTTCAGCTTCTCCCCTGTCCTTACTGACATCTTCTGGCAAAAGGTAGGCACCAGTTTATACTACTTTGTTGCCTCTGAGTGGGAGGTATAAGATCAGCTTCCTGATGGGATGTGCTTCCCCAGCAAGAGAGAAGTGGAGGGCGAACTCTCACCACCACTCTGCTGTAGGGTGGAGCAGAAGCTTTCTACTTTGTGCCACTTCCTGAGTTGATGCCAGTTGGGGGGTGGTTTAGTTTCACTGCTGAGTGGGTATTGAGGTTTAGCTCTCTACTTGCCCCTGCTGACACCAGGGATGGGAAAGTGGAATGCTGATGGGCTCCAGCTCACACCACCTTGTTCAGTCTTGTTGATGCTATTCGAGGCTGCAGGTTCAGCTTCTGCCTGGTTCTTGTTGACACTGGGCGTGTGTCATGTGTCCTGTGTGTGTGTGTGTGTGTGTGTGTCTGTGTGGTGAAGTGTAGCAGTGGCTAATCCTGTCTCACACAGCTTTGTTAAGTCTGTTTGCTGCTGGGTGGTAGAAGTGGCCCAACTTGCCCTTGATACTGCTGGTACTACCTTAAATGGGTGAATCTGAGCACCACTGGCTTCCACTGGGTGTTGGGTATGGAGGACCAGCTTGTTATTTAGCCTTGCCACTAACCCAGCAGGGTTTTTTGAGTCCACCTCCACCTCCTCCTGGACCTGAAAGATCAGCTTCCTACCTAGTTTCATCTGTACTGTCCTGGTAGGGAACTTCAGCACCCTTGTGAGCGGAATAGGAGATCAATTGCCTGTTTTGTCCTGCTAATGATAGTTGGATTGACAGCCCGTCCTCCCTACTCTGGCTGAGAGGAAGGGGCATATGGAAAATTTAGCTGCGGGCTTGGCCCCACTGAAACTGGGAGGGTTCACGTGCATGTTTGTGTGTGTGGATCTTTTGTTGAGGGTCTTCGGCTAGAATATGGTGGGTATTACTGAAAAGGTTTCTGTTGGTAAGCTAGCCTTTTCTTAGTTCTTTGGCTATGAGGAGAAGGCTTTTCTTATGGCTGTGGTATTGGATGGGCGAGCTTCTGAAGCAGCACCTTGGCCCAGAAATATGGGCAACAATAAGAAAACCCAGGGAACTCACTGTCTTGTCATTCCTTAAGTCCTGCTGTCTCTAGGAAGTCTGCTGCCTTTTTTCCACCTATCAGCCACTTCCCATACTTGCTTGTTATGTTATGTCTAGGATTTTTTTGGTGTGAGAGGGAGAGTCTGGCAGGAATGAAGCTATTCTATTTTGGCAGAACTGAAGTTGATTTTTCTTTTTTTAATTAAAAAAAATTGAAGTATAATTGGCACATAATGTTAGTTCCCATTGTATAGCAGTAGTGATTTGACAACTCTATACCTTATACTAAGCCGCAAGTGTAGCCACAGCCTGTCCCCATACAGTGCTGTTGTAATACCATTGGCTGTATTCCCTATGCTTTACCTTTCATCTTTGTGACTTACCCTCCATAACTAGAAGCCTGTACCTCCCACTCCACTTCACCCATTTTGCCTGACTTCCCAGCCATCCTTCCCTTGGGCAACCACCAGTTTGTTGGTATTTAAGTTTTCCACTAACTTCTACAGTACAGTTGACTCTTGAACCATGGGGATGGGAGTTAGGGGTGCTGATCCTCTGTGTAGTTGAAAATTCAGGTACAACTCTTGACTCCCACCAAAATGTTAGCTACTAACAGCCTACTGTTGACTGGAAGCCTTACTGATAAGATAGTCAATTAACACATATTTTGTAGGTTACATGTATTATATACTGTATTCTTATAGTAAGCTAGAGAAAAGATGTTAAAATCATAAGGGCGAGAAAATACATTTACAGTACTATTATATTTATTAAAAAAACCGTCTGTGTAGAAGTCAACCCATGCACTTCAAACCTGTGTTGTTCAATGGTCAAGTGTAATTCAAGTTTAAATTGTGAAATTTTTTTACCTAAAGATATTAGTCACATGGATAAAGTAAGTCTTAAAATCAATTTGTAGGAAATCTTAATTTCAGTGATTTTAGTGATCATAACATGATCCTCAATTTACAAAGCTATTTTCCTTCTATCAAGGCTCGACCTCTAGCTGTATTATTTGGGAGACAAGGTTTAAATAACCACAGCGCTTGCTTTTGAACATCAAATGCTTTCTGTTATATTTTTTAAAGGAAGCACATATTTACATAGATAGAGAGAAACTAAAAGTTAAGCTGGGTTATAGCAGACTCTCACTGTTTCAGTTTGCCATCAAATAGCAGTTCCTTCCTCTTTAGTTTCCCATCCCAAATATACCAATACAACAAAACATTTTATTCCTTTTGCCACATTAAGGCCAGCAAACCAGAACAGAATCCCTTACTCAAAATCTTAAAACACTTAGAATAGGAGGAGTGACTCAGAAATTTTTTAGGAGGAAGAGGAGAGGTGGTATATTTGTTTCCCTAGAATCTCAATGAAAATAACAAAACTTTCTAGGTAGGTGGCATCGGTTCACCTAAGGCAGAGGGTAACTAATTTTGGCAGTGCACGCATTAAAAAATGCTACAATATCAAAATGAAGGGACTTTTTAATAATTCTTTCCAGCTATAAATTCTGGACTTCTGTCCTTTCTGTTACTTTTGAGCATGTTATAGTGCAATTTGTATAGAAACAGAGAGTTGATTTTTTTAAAAATGTATGAATTTCTCTTAAAATAAGTTTAGCATTTATTTAAGCAGTTTCTGTGTAACATGCTGATCATAATGAGAAATGGTAAATATTGTGCATTCTTCTTTGATCCATTAGTTATTTTGGATTGTGTTGTTTAATTTCCATGTATTTGTGAATTTCCCTAGTTTTTTCTTGACTGATTTCCTAATTTTACTCCATTTTGGTCACAGAGTATAGCTGTTATGATTTTTTAAAATCCTTTAAACTTATGGAGACTTGCTTTGTGGTTTATCCTGGAGAATGTTGTATGTACACTTGAGTAGAATGTGTATTCTGTTGTTGGGAGCACTGTTTTATAGATGGCTTTTTAGTCTTACTGGTTTATAGGGTTCTACTCAGTTCTTCTATTTCCTTGTTGATCTTTTGATTATTGAAAGTAGAGTATTTTAATCTTAGCTATTGTTGAATTGTCTACTTTTCTCAGCTTTTGCTTTAAGTGTGTTGAGTTCTGTGTGTATTTATTTTTAATTGTTATATTCTCTTGATGAATTGGCCTTTTTGTAACTATAGCATGTTCTTCTTTATCCCTAATAACAGTATTTGTTTCAAAGGATATTTTGTCTGATAATAATATGGCCACTCCAGCTCTATTTTGATTACTGTTTGTATGGTATGTATTTTTTTTTAAGATTTTATTTATTTATTTGACAGAGAGAGAGAGAGAGAGAGAGTGCGCGAGCACAAGCAGGGGGAGAGGCAGAGGGAGAGGGAGAAGCAGGCTCCCTGGAGAGCAGGGAGCCCAATGTGGGACTCGATCCCAGGACTCTAGGATCATGACCTGAGCTGAAGGCAGTGGCTTAACCAACTGAGCCATGCAGGTGCCCCTGTATGGTATGATATGTATTTTTACATCCTTCTAGTTTTATCCTATTTTGTCTTTGAATCTAAAGTATGTGCTTTTTTAGGGAGCATATAGTTGGATCATGCTTTTTTATCCATCCTGCAATCTCTTTTAATTATGTTTACATTTTAGGTGATTACTGTTAAGTTACAGTTTATACCTACCATTTTGCTGTTTGTCTTTATGTCTTGTGTTGTTTTTATTCTTTGTTCCCTTATTTCTGTCGTGTGTGTGTGTGTTAGATATTTTCCAGCATACTATTCTAATTCATTTTTTGTTAAATTTTTCATGTTATTTTTTTTAATTTGCTCTGGACCTTAAAACAAGTTCCGATTAACACCACTTAATTTCAGTAGTATACCAAGACTTTGTTCTTGTACAGCTCCATTCCCCTTTGTGCTGTTATTGTCATATGTTACATCTTTGTATATTGTATTCTCATCAACACAAATAATTACTGCTTTATTGAGAGTCTTTTAAATCACATAGGACAAAGTAAACTTCACAAACCAAAAATGCATTTATACTCCTTTTATATTTACTTGGGTAGTTACCTTTTTTTTTTTTTTTTTTAAAGTTTTTTTTATTTTTTTGACAGAGATCACAAGTAGGCAGAGAGGCAGGCAGAGAGAGAGGAGGAAGCAGGCTCCCCGCTGAGCCCAAAGCCTCATGTGGGGCTTGATCCCAGGACCCTGGGATCTTGACCTCAGCCGAAGGCAGAGGCTTTAACCCACTGAGCCACCCAGGTGCCCCTTGGGTAGTTACCTTTAGTGGTATTTTGTTTTTCTTGTGATTTTGAGTTATTGTGTAGTGTTCTTTCATTTCCATGTGACTGTCTTTTGTATTCCTTGCAGCGTAGGTCTGTTAGTGACACATTCACTTTTTGCTAGTAACAAATTCAGTTTTTATCTGTAAAATCTTAATTTCTCCTTAATATTTACAGATAATTTTGCTGGATATAAAATTCTTGGCTGACCATCTTTTCGTTTCAGCACTTTCAACATGTCATCCCATTGCCTTTGGGTTCCATGGTGTCTGATGAAGAAATCAAATATTAATCTTATTGAGAATTATACTTATTATACATGATGAGTCACTTCTTTCTTGTTGCTTCTAAAATTCTCTTCTGTTTTTCCTTTTGATGGTTTGACTATAATGCTTCTCAGTTTGGATCTGAGTTCAGTTTATTTGGAGGTCATTTAGCTTTTTGGATGGGAGATTAATCTTTTTATTCCTGTTACTTAATGTGGAAAGTTTTCAGCCATTATTTCTTTAAATATTCTTTCTTTTTCTCAGCTTTCCTTTCGTGATTGATGTGCATGTTTTGGTATACTTCATAATATTCCACAGATCTCTGATACTCTGTTCATTTTTCTTTTTCCCTTTCTGTTCCTTGACTGGATAATCTCTTGATTTATTAAGTTCACTGATTGTTTCTTCCTGATCAGATATGCTGTTGAACCTCTCTAGTGAATTTTTCAGTGAAAATTTTAGAATTTTCTTTAGTAAATTGTTGTACTTTCTATTTGCTACTTCTTGTATATATATAATTTTTCTATTTATTGATATTGTTATTATACTTTGCTTTAGTTCTTTTATCTTGGCTTCCCTTTGTTTTTTGAACATATTTATAATAGCTAACTTAAAGTCTTGTTTAGTAAGTCTGTCATCTGACCTTGGTCTGGGACCGTTTCTATTGATTGCTTTCTTCTCTGTGGGTGGACTATTTTTTCCTTTGCAGGTCTCAAAATTTTGGTTGAAAAGTGGGCATTTTATAGCTACTCCAGAAAGCAGAACGTTCCCTCTCTGCAGCATTTGGTTTTGTTCGTTTGTTGTAGTAGTTTTTTGTTTGCAGTGACCTTTGTGAACTAATTTTCTCTTGTATTGTCATTGAAATCTCTCCTGGTTTATCTTTGTGTTTAGCTAACTGTTAAACAAAGATTTCTTTAATTTCCTGGAACCAGTAAGTCTCCCAGTCTTTGCTAAGGGTACTTTGAGTGAAGGCAGTTGACAGCTCTGCCACCGCCTTCGCTTTTGTCAGAGAGAGCCTGTGGACTTCTTAGGTCTCACCAGGTATGTGCATAGCCTAGCCTATATCTGGGCTTGGTCTTCTTGATTTTCATATTTGTTGGAGCTTTTCAGAGGTGTTAGGAATATCTCATTCTCCCACTCTTTCTTTTAAGGTTTTTGGTTATTTATTGTATGCTCCAAATGTTATCCACTGTTTCAGCAGGCCACAAAGTTAGACAGTTTTCTGGGATTGTTTGTTTGTTTCCTTTTTTTCTTTCAGATTTTACTTATTTATTTGGGAGAGAGAGCAGAGAGTACGGGGCAGAGAGGGGAAGGGCAGAGGGATAGGAAGAAGTAGACTTTCCATTGAGCATGGAGTCCAATGCAGGGCTCCATTCCAGGACCCCAGGATCATGTCCTGAGCTGAAGGCAGATGCTTAACTGACTGAGCCACCCAGGTACCCCTGAGATTGTTTCTGACAGATGCTTCTGGATAAAGGTGTTTTTTTTTTTTTTTTTTTTTTTTTTTTTTGCAGTGGTTAAACTCCAAATCAGCTCAATAGCTTGTAAGGGGGGTCTTCTAGGGAACCATCAGAAAGGTCAAAAAATGACAGATTTTCTAGGAATGGGGCTCTGAAAGAGCTTTAGCCTCCTGCTTGCTTTACTGCAAATTCATGCTGTTAATTTTCAGGTCTACCATGGAGCTGCCTGGAGAGGCTGGTACTAGCGCAGGTTAAAAAGCCACAAAGGTCTCTGTTTTTACTAAGATTCAGCCATTTTTCTTTAGCAAACCCTTTCCAGAATGCTGAGAACGTTTGGTTAGTTTCTAGAGTTATTAAAAGGTTGATTACAACAATATATATTTGCTAGTTTTCTCTTTGGAGAAGAATTGTTGGAGGTCCTTATTCACCATTTTCACTGATGTCCTTGTGCATTCTTCTTTAAAGGTAAAATAAATTTATTACTTCATGCAGATCATTCAGATTGTATTCAGAGCTGCAGTATTTTGCCATCAGTTAAAAAAAATCTGTCTTTTCAGGATGCCTGGGTGACTCAGTTGGTTAAGCCACTGCCTTCAGCTCAGGTCATAATCCCAGGGTCTCTCTCTGTCTCTCTGATAGATGGATAGATAGATAGATAGACAAATAAATAAAATCTTTAAAAAAATAAAAAATCTGTCTTTTCTCTTATGCTGAAGATTTTAGTTCTCAAAGACAGTAGCATAATTACTTCTGCTTTATCACACACTACATATGCTAATAGTGTTAGAATAATAATACCAGTACTGCCAGGAACTACATGATTTACTCATTGTAGCATGAGAATCTTTTGTAGTTCTTTTTGTTCTTTGGATATATTCCATTGGGAATGTTTGGTCCAATTACTGTGTTTTAAAATTTGTTGAAATAATTATTGTTTGTCTGGTTATGTTATCAAATGGCTACACAGTAGGTTTGTTTGTTTCATTTTGCTATTGGCTTTTTAGGGATTGCTTTTTTTTTTTTTTTTTTTTTAAGATTTTATTTACTTATTTGACAGATCACAAGTAGGCAGAGAGGCAGGCAGAGAGAGAGGGGGAAGCAGGCTCCCCGCTGAGCAGAGAGCCCAATGTGGGGCTCCATCCCAGGACCCTGAGACCATGACCTGAGCCGAAGGCAAAGGCTTAACCCCCTGAGCCACCCAGGCGCCCCAGGGATTGCTTTTTTAAGTTGTAATTTTTTTCTTTTTTTTGTAATGGGACATTTAAAATATTTACATGGTTGTAAAATATTTACATTTTTCAAAACTAAATCTACCATCATATTCCTTCCTCAGCCATTTTTAAATTCTGAGTGATAACTTGCTGCTCAAAAACCTCTGATTTCTTCCCATTGCCATTCGAGTGGCATTTGATGCCCTTCAACATTTGGGTCTCCATGAAATCCTTACTCTCCATACCTACTCCCCATCTTTTATCTCATTTTTGTTTCAAGATTTTCTTCAGATAGCTCTCCTTTCTCTTACCATGTAGAGAGAGAACCAGTTGCTTTTTGTGCTCCCAGAATGTTTTTTCCTTTTTTTTTTCCAGAATGTTTTTTCTTTATGAAATTTAATCCATCCTGTTTTGTTAGTGACAGCTTTACTGATACATAATTTGCATAAATCGTGGAGTTCTAGTATACTTTTGAACAATGGAATGCTTGCATTCCCCAAAGGCATCTTCTTTCCATTCTTTTAGCTCTTTCTTTGGTATTTGTCACCACATTTTATTGCAAATTCTGGTATTTCTTGACTTTTTTTTTTTTTCGGTTTTAGACATTTTCCTGCAGTGGAAGATAATCTTCCACGTACCTCCTGCATTTGTCCCCTTGTGTCTCTCCTCCCCTATAGTGTTTTCAGATACTTCTTATTATTTTTAAAGGTGTTTATTTATTTTGAGAGAGAGAGCGAGCAAATCCATGAGTGGGGAGTGGGGCATAGAGGGAGAGGGAGAAGCAGACTTATCGCTGAGCTGGGAGCCTAACATGGGGACGTGGGGCTTGATCCCAGGACTGTGGGATCATGACCTGAGCTGAAGGCAGATACTTAACTGACTGAGCCACCCAGGTGCCCCATGCTTTCAGATTAAATCAATGTTTAGATTATGAAGACTATGTGAATAAGTGCTGTTCACTATTACTACATTTCATGTACTGAGGTGTGTTATTTTTTTTTTCCCTCCCTCCTTTTAAAAAGGAGCAAATTCACTTCGTGTTCTTTTTTTTTTTTTTTTTTTTTTTTTTTTTTTTGGTATCATGTGTTGTAGCCCCAGTATGTTCAAACACATCAGGTAATATACCAGTCCCTGCTCCCCCTCCTCCCCTCCCCCCCTTTTTAAAAAATTACCTTCTTCAAAGATTCCTCTGGCTGTGCAGGCCACAAGGCCTGTTGTACAACTGGCATTCTGGGACTTCCCGTCCCCCTCATCCTAGGGTTGTAAGAGGCATAAGCTAGTGTGCTTTGGTAGCCAAAATGGGGAAGTGGAGTATGTGGTCAGCCATTCCTCACCCCGATCTGTGCTTGGTGTTTCTTTTTCTTTCTTTCCCTTCCCTTCCCATCCCATCCCATCCCATCCCATCCCATCCCATCCCATCCCATCCCATCAAGATTTTATTCATTTTGAGAGGGAGAGAGAGAGAGCACAAGCCGGGGAAGAGGGAGAAGGAGAAGCAGACTCCCTGCTGAGCAGGGATTCTGATATGGGGCTTGATTCTAGGACCCAGAGATCATGACCTGAGCCTAAGGCCGACACGTAACCATTTGAGCCACTCAGGTGCCCCGGTGTTTCTGTATTCAGTATAACTTGGCAAGGGACAATTCCCTAGCAGCCTGGTCTAGAGGAACAGATTTAGAAGTTTAACTAGTTCTCATTTATTTCTTTCATAATTCTCTTTTCAACCCTCTCTTCCTTCCTTCTCTCCTTCCTTCCTTTCTTCCCCTTCCTCCCTCCCTCGTTTCCTTTCCTTCCTCCCTCCCTCCCTTCCTTCCTTCCTAGATGGTATTTATTTGACAGAGACACAGCAAAAGAGAGGGAAAACAAGCAGGGGGATTGGGAGAGGTCTCAGCAGGCTTCCTGATGAGCAGGGAACCCGATGTGGGACTCAGTCCTAGCAACTTGGGATCTTGACCTGAGCTGAAGGCAGCCTCTTAGTAACTGAGCCACCCAGGTGCCCCTTTTCAACACTTTGTATCATTTCTTAGTCCTAACTAGGATTCTCCTGCTTGAATCAGAGGTTTTTCTGACTTGTTATCTGAAACACTAAGACACTTGGCATTTCATTTGCTTTTTGTCTTTTAGAATTTTATTGAGCTGGTTTGTCTACTGTTCTCTTTTTCTGGTCTTACTCTATAACAAACCACCCCCAAAACAACATTTTATTATGTTAACACGATATGTGTGTCAGGAATTTGTAAAGCTTACTGCAGGGATGGCCTTTTCTTTCCTCTACATGTTTGGGATCTCAGCTGTGATGACCCATGGCAGAGGGACACTCAGACAGCTGGGGTTGCAGGATCTGTTTCTAAGATGGCTGCTTCATTGAATGTGTGGCACCTTGGCAGGTATGGCTAGAAGGCTGGGCTCAGCTGAAGCAGTCAACTTAAGGACCTACATTTGGTCTTCGTAGGGTGGTTGCCTTGGGGTGGTTGGACTTCTTAATGGCAGCGCAGAGATCCAAGAGTTAATATTTAAGAGGATCAGTTGAAAGCTGCACACCCTCTTAATGACCTTTTTTCAGAAATCAAATGGTGCTATTTCCACCATAATTTATTGGTCAAAACAGTCACAAGCCCCAGCCAAAATCTAGGGGAGGGATCAGAAACTTCATCTCTTGATAAGGGAGTGGCATTGTCACATGGCAGAAAAACATGTAAGATGGAGGCTATTGTTGTGGTCGTTGTTGGAAAGTACAGTCTACTACACTTCTGTTTGTTTTTAAAGGTGGCTGTCTTTTAATTCCTTCACTCATAATTCAGAGGTGTTGAGACAGAGCAGCGATAGACTCAGGTTGTCTTGTTTAACTAGAAGTCCCTTGCATAATTTTTGCTTTTAAGTGAACTTTTTTCATTGAAGTGTAACATGAACACAGTTGGATTCACCTATCATAATTATGCTAGCAGTTCGATGAGTTATCAGAAAGTGAACATATTTGGGGCTCCTGGGTGGCTCAGTGGGTTAAAGCCTCTGCCTTCGGCTTGGTTCATGGTCCCAGGGTCCTGGGATCGAGCCTTGCATCAGGCTCTCTGCTCAGCAGGGAGTCGGCTTCCCTTCCTCTCTCTGCCTGCCTCTCTGCCTACCTGTGATCTCTGTTTGTCAGATGAATAAATAAAATCTTAAAAAAAAAAAAAAAAAAGAAAGTGAACATAATTTGTAAATGCCACCCCAAGTCAGGAAATGGCCTTGTTTTATTAGCACAGTGTAGTTACCATTTTTTCCCCCTTAATGATTGTTTGGTTAAATTGTGTTTAACTTAACTAAAGAAATGGTTCAGTTGTATTTTCTATACTCTGTTTAAAAAGATGAGGAGATCTTGAAGATACTATATCTGTGGTGTCTTAATGTTGTAGTGGAAGCTTTCAGTTGCATTTAAATATGTCTAAGTGGAATGTCTCACTCTAATAAAACATAGGAATGAAGGTTACTTTTACCTTTTTGGCAGACTTTTAGAGCATTGTTTAGTAAGTTTTTTTCCATCATGACAATAGGAAGAAATATGTTTTACATCGTGACCCGCTACTTAAAATACATGTACTTTATAATTGGAAAACTTTTTTTTCCCCATAAAACAATACTTTGGGAAAGCACAGCTACAGAGTGCTAAGGTATTCAGTTGGAATTATCTGGAATTACACATCAGTGGAGTCTAAATTAAGGACCTACTGAGCAGAAGGTTGAGGGAGGACATTTGTGGAAAGGGCTGTTCAGAAGAATATTTATACTTGGTCCAAAAGTCCTCTGAGAACTGAGAGAGGAACAACTTTTTATTATTTCCTTTTAAAAACAGGTATTAAATCTCCAGAGCAGTTTTCTTTTCTAGTAGCTCTACTTCTCATTATCATGGTCTCCCCACCCCTGCACGTGGATTATAACATTTTTACTTCCTGGAGGTGAATTAATACATTAATATGGTTAAGAATAAATATACCACGTGTTTTACCCAAACCTTGCCACATTATCTGTCTTCATTGTCTTTTAAAGTAAGCCTTTTAATACCTCTGACTAAGCCTTAGTTTCTTCATTTGTAAGTAGGGATGATAGTACTTACCTCATAGCTTTGTGTTAATGGAATAAGGTAAAGTACACAGTGTTAAGAAGTTTTTAAGTGTCGTTAATAACTGACAATCCTAATAATCAGTTTGAACAGCAATAAAGGTATGTTAGGATGAGGTGGTGGTCCCAGATAGGGTTGAAAGGAAGATTGTAGGAAGAGATCCCAGGAATAATACTGTGTGGAGAGTGGGTAGTGAAGAGGGGTTATTTGGAGGAATAGACCCAAAGGAGTAGGTGATACTTCTGATGAATGTGGGTTTTAAGTATACTTAGAGATGTTTCTTTTTCGTATCTCCCCCATCCTAGTCTCTGGGTTTTGCCACTCACTAGCTGTGAGAACCCAGATAGATTACTAACATAGCTACTAAAGTTCATGATTTATTTTTAGAAAAGAATGAGACATAATTCAAAGTTCTCTCTTTTTTTTTAGAGAGTGAGTGAGCAAGAGAGCATGTGAGTTAGGGAAGGATAGAGGGAGAGGGAGAGAGAATCTTCAAGCAGACTCCCTGCTGAGCACGGAGCAGAGCCTGATGCAGGACCCATGAGATCATGACCTGAACCCCAAACCAAGAGACACTCAAATGACTGGCTACCCAGGTGCCCCAGTTCAAGGTTTTCTCTTAACATCACTTCTTCTTGGGGCGCCTGGGTGGCTCAATGGGTTAAAGCCTCTGCATTCGGCTCAGGTCATGATCCCAGGGTCCTGGGATCGAGCCCCGCATCGGGCTCTCTGCTCAGTGGGAAGCCTGCTTTCTCCTCTCTCTCTCTCTCTGCCTACTTGTGATCTCTGTCTGTCAAATAAATAAATAAAATCTTTAAAAAAAAAATCACTTCTTCTTGTTTGCAGTTTGTATGTTATCTTGAGTAATTAGAAAAAACGAGTCATTAGCAAAGCTAGACTGAAATCCAGCGTAATATCAGATACTCCTGTGAGAGTATGAAGTGACAGCATACTGTCAAAAAGAGTCATAGTGCTACTGTCTTACATTCTCTTTTTGGGTTAATTTCTGACCCATGGTAATAAACCTAGTGAAGATGTGTCTTTATTTTCCTGCATGCTTTGTTGACAGAAATATATGTAGCTTACCAGGCTTTTCCAGAAACCAGAAGATGTTTTAGTCAGTTACACCTTGTGGATGCTTCCTAGGCATTGAACTTAGTTCTGAGTTCATTTCTTGCCGTGAGTCATGTGGTCAGTATGAAAATTCTGTGCCTGGTGGAGATGTGGTGGGTATGTAGAAAAATGATTATTACCTCACCTCTTTTATATTGCTGATCATGAGTTTATGTTGCCGCTTCTCCTTAAATAAACATCAGCGGAAAGGGCAGAAAATGTAATTTTGGAAAATGTTAGCACTATAGCTAAAAATGATGTTATCTCTGTTCCAGTGTAAGAAAAAGTGACTTTTCTCTAATTCGGAGACCCAGCCCACTTTCGTGTGTCACCCTCTGGTATTCTACACTGGTGTTGGAGATAGAAATGTCTGCTGTCATGAAAACACATTTTTTCCTAGCAGAGAGGCACAGCTGATGTATTTTGTAATATTTGTGAGGGCTGGGGAGTTTTTCATAAACATATATTTAATGTTCATTGTAGACTGTGCCGGCTAGAAATAGTAAATACCCTGTTGTTTGTGGGGAGCAGCACTTAATGCTTCTATGATTATACTGTGATGAGCAATAATATAGGTACTATAAGTAGAATGTGGGTTTCCATAGTAATGTTTGAGGGGAGAAAATAAGAAAATGTCAGTATCCATTCACTTACCAACATTTAACTTACTATTTTTTTTTTTGAATTAAAAAAATTTTCCCAGTCCTTTGGCTACCTTTATGTTAAAAAAAAAAAAAAGAATGAAAAAAAATAAAGGGAAAATGCAGTTTTTCTTACTGTATTTCTTTAGATTGCCCCTCTCTGGGGCTCCTGGGTGGCTCAGTCATTATGCCCCTGCCATCAGCTCAGATCATGATCCCAGGGTCCTGGGATTGAGCCCCACATTGGGCTCCTGCTCAGCGGGAAGCCTGCTTCTCCCCCTCTCACTCCGCTGCGTGTGTTCTCTCTTTCTCTGTCTCTGTCAAATAAATAAATAAACTCTTTAAAAAAGTTGCCCCTCCCTGACTGGGGTATAGTTTAATAGGATATTATTTTCTTTGTCTTGGCATGTCTCTATTTTAAAATTTTGTCTTCCCTTCTTGATGGCTATTTCTGTGAGGACAGTGTATGTCTTATAATAGTGTCTAGCCACATAATATGTATCCAGTAAGGAATTATTATATTACTTACAACTTGTATTTGACTAATACTATAAATCTTTAAAGCAGTTTGATTCCCCAGTTGGCCAGATGTTTTCAGTTTTCACAGTATTTCTTGGTTGTATTTATGACAGCATGTTAGAATTGTCTCTTTCAGTGTCCTTATCTCCCAACACAGACATACCTTGAAAGCATGGATCTTTATTCCTTTCTGTATTTCCTTAGTCTGTCATAATGTCTGATAAGTTGTATCTGTGTAGTAAATGTTCAATTTTAGGTTAGTTTTTTTTTTCATGAAAATATGAGGACAAGATTGTTATATTTTGGTATATTTCTGAAGTGAACATGTTTATATCAGTTGACTTTTTTTTTTTTTTTTTTGGCAGAAGGGAAAGAAAGCATATTGATAATGTGGGTAGACTTTATCTTATACTTGTGTGAGATAGGTAGAACAGATAGTATTCTTATTTTACACAGGTGGATACTGGGACCCAGAGGGTTTTAGGCGGCTTCACTAAGATCCTACAGTTAGCAAATAATGAAGCTGGGGCTTAAACCTAGGCTTGTTAAGTACTTGAATTTTCGACCCTGAGTTTTAAAAGTTTTTAGTTTACTTAATAATGTCTAGGTAATTCAAGGTTTTATGTTCTTGCAGTATTCAAGATTAATGTTTGCATTTAAAGTTAACGTATTAAGAGATTAAAGTGTGGAGGAGTAGTATCTATATTAGAGTGCCTTTGGGTAACCTAAAGTACAACTGGACATATTCTTGAGCAAATGTAATATCTTCTCATTTATGGGTTTATAGTGCTAGGGTAAATATAATACAGAAAGAAATTCTTGCAGAGACTGTTGGCTTGGTTTATTTTTATTTAAAGTGTTACTTAAATTTGTTTAGTAGACATTTCTGCATACACTCCTTATGCATGTATGTCTTTGCTACAACTGGAAAACAGATTATAATTATAAATTGCATTTATAAATAAACTAAAGCCAGTACAAAAATAAACACCAATGCAGTGGGTGATGTTTTGTCAAAATGAATTACTTGGCTGATGTTAGGGTTATGGCATTTCAAGTTCTTTTGGTATACCGTTACTGTGGTGTGCTGTATGACTTCATTCTCCTGCAGCTTTCTTTGTTGGAACCTG
Source organism: Enhydra lutris kenyoni (assembly GCF_002288905.1). Lineage (NCBI taxonomy): Eukaryota > Metazoa > Chordata > Mammalia > Carnivora > Mustelidae > Enhydra > Enhydra lutris. The sequence continues at coordinate 25,486,983 of NW_019154107.1, forward strand.
TACGGAAACCCTGCTATATTTTGTACATTGTTTCATTTGGTCTTCACTTTCGTGGAATAAACAATTTGTTGCTAAAAGTAGCATTGCTTGGCAGCAATATGTACACGTCAGTATTTGGATTTTGGGTCATCAGTGTAATTGAGAATGTTTTATCAGGCATTTCTAAGTTATAGAAGTTAAAAAATACAATTAAAATATACCCATAAGGCTTTTTAGGATACCAGAAAATACATACAGACCCCAGTTTGGAAAACACTGATTTATACAATAATATATAAGTCAAATCTTATTTTGTGTTAGTATGATTACTCAGTTTTTATGTATTTGGAGAGTTAATCATTTTGAATTAAAAAGCTAGAATAATTTTAAATCACAGTTGAAAGGTATCACAGAATCCTGAGTTAGCCGTTTAAATTTTATTTACATACTAGGAGAAAGGCAATCTATTTGGGGGAGGTGGAAAGGGAGGTGGGATTTTGCAAAGATGTATGGTTCATGATTTTTGTCATAAAGTAACTCTCATGAAAGCTAGAGAGGTATGTCTTGAGCAGTACAAATAAATACTCTGGCAGATCATAAAAATGAGAAATTACTTTGGGCAGGGAGAATTAAAGTTTTTCTAGGTGTAAGTTTTTTCTCAATAGACTTTTCATTTTTTAGAATAGTTTTTTTTTTATTTTTTTCAAAGATTTTATTTATTTATTTGACAGACAGAGATCACAAGTAGACGGAAAGGCAGGCAGAGAGAGAGAGAGAGAGAGAGAGAGAGAGAGAGAGGGGGAAAGGGGATCCTCTCTGAGCAGAGAGCCAGATGCGGGGCTCCATCCCGCATGATCTGGGATCATGACCTGAGCCGAAGGCAGAGGCTTTAACCCACTGAGCCACCCAGGTGCCCCTAGAAATTTTAGATTTACAGAAAAGCTGTGAAGATAGTACAGAGAGATCTTGCACTCAGTTTTCCTTATTATATATTTTACATTAGTATAGTATTAATGAGCCGTATTGGTAGTGTCATTATTACCTGAAGTCTAGTGTTTATTTTGGTTTCCCCAGATTTTACTTCATGTCCTTTTCTGGTTCCAGGATCTCATTGAGGATTACTACCTTATAGTTAGTTGAGCCATGTCTCTAGGCTCCTCTTGGCTGTGACATGTTCTCAGGCTTTCAATGTTTTGGTGACCTTAGTTTTGAGGAGTACTCTGACCTTTAGTTTTGAGGAGTACTCTTCAGGTATATTATAGGATGTACTTCTATTGGTATATGTCTGATGCTGGTATATGATATTGGTATATGTCTGATGGTATTTGTCTGATACTGTGAAAACTGAAAATGACTAGACTGGGGTTATGGGTTTTTCAGAGGACGATCACAGAAGCAAAGTGCCATTTTTTTATCACTATACATCAAAAGTGTCCCCCCGCCCCCCCGCCCCGGTAGAGTACATAAATTGTTTGGGACCCTCCTGCATGGGAGATTGGGTTCTCTTTCATTTATTAAAGTGCTGCTTTACTTTAGTTCCATTCCACAGGTTTTGGTATATTGTGTTTTCATTTTCATTCATTTAAAAATATTTTCGGGGCGCCTGAAAAAAAAATTTTTTTTTTTTTTCAAATTTGCCTTTTGATTTCTGCTTTGATCCATGAGTTTTTAAAGAAGTATGTTTGGGGATTAGTGTCTAGATATTTGGAGATTTCCCAAATACTGTATTGATTTAATTCTGTTTTGGTCAGAGAATATATTTTGTATGATTTGAATATTTTCAAAATTTTTAAATGTTTTACGGTCTAGAATATGATCTGTGTTGCTGAGTGGTCTCTGTGCACATGAAAAGAATGTGTATTCTGTGGCAAAAAATGTAAATTAGATCAGTTTGGTTGATTGTATCTCTTAAGTCTTCTCTACCCTATTAATTATAAGACTACTTACACCAATCATTGGAAGAGAGTTGTTGAAATCTTTGACTATGATTGTAGTTCTGCCTTTTTTCCCCTTTCAGTTCTGCTATTTTTGGTTAATATATTTTGAAGCTCTTTTATTTAGGAGGATAAATGTTTAAGATTGCTATAGCTTCCTGATGTATTGATATTTTTATTGTTATAAAATGACCTCTTAATTCCTGGTCTCATAGTTTTTGCTTTGAAATCCACTTTAATTTTAATATTGTTGCTCTAGTGTTTTTTGATTGGTGTTAATGTGGTATATCTTTTTCCATCTTTTCGCTTTTAACCTATTTCTGTCTTTAAAGAAAATTTCTTACAGGTAGCATATAGTTGGGTCTTGCTTTTATATCTAACGGATGATCTCTGCCTTTTTCTTTTTAATTCGTTCTGAAATACTAAATTTTGAAATACTAGCTTTATAGGAAGTTGCAAAGGGTGGCCCTGTGTGTACCCATCACCCAGTATCCACCAATGTTAATATCTTACTCAACTGTAAGTACACCTTGAAGAAATAGACAATGGAATGAAAATTGACAGGGAATTGACCATTGTATAATCTAAAGACCTTATTTGGATTTCACCAGATAGATATGTGCTTCTGTGTGTATATAGCTCTGTAGTTGAATAATGTGTTTTTGTGTAACCAAAACCAAGATACTTAAGTCCATAATCACGACAAGTCTCTCATGCTACCTCTTCATAGGTATACCAACCCCCTCCACCTCTTATTCCTAGGAATCATTAATTTGCTCTCCATCTCTGTAATTGTTATTTAATGAACATTTGATAAGGGGAGTCATGTAGCATGCATTCTTTTGAGATTGGTTTAAGTTCTTTGCAGTTCCTCCAAATAATTGTGTATATTAATAGTCTGTTCCTGTTTTTTCTGGGCAGTACTCCATGGTGTGGATATACCACAATTTAACCGTTCACTCTTAGAAGGGGAGTTAGTTTCCAAATTTTAGCCAGTCAACTGCTCTTAACATTTGCATACACATTTCTACATGAAAATAAATTTTCATTTTTCTAGGATAAATATCCAAGAGTGTAATTGCTGGGTTGTATGGTAAGTCTGCTTTTCGATTTTAAAGAAACTGCCCAACTATTTTCCAGAGTGTCTGTGCCATTTTGCATTCCCACCAGCTATGTATGAGTGATCCAATTTCTGTGCATCCTCTCCAGCATTTGGTATTATCACTGTTGTTTTAGTCATTCTGATGGGTGTATGGTGAGAACTCATTGTGATTTTAGTTTGCATTTCTTTCCTAGTGAATGAGACTATTTGACTATTTTCTCATGTACTTATTTGACTATTTTTTTGTGTACTTACTTGCCATCTGTAGATCCTCTTTGGTAAAATGTCTTACCCTGTTTTTTGTCCGTTTTCTAGGTTGAGTAATTTTTAAATTATTGAGTAATTTTTAAATGTTGAATTTTGAAAGTTATTTATATATTTTAGATATGAATCTGCTGCTGCAGGTGGATCAAATCATCTGTTGGTGTCCTAGTTGAGGAGCAGAAGTTGGGTTACTGTTGTTGCCTCTGGGGATGGATCAGGCTCCCTACCAGTGTGTGGTTATAGTGGGGAAAGAGAAGCCTAGAATGCCTTGGGGCTTTCTAGCTACTGCTAAGGGTGGATTGGCCTGTCTTCTTCTGGATTTGTTACGGTTTTTTTCCTTCTTTCCCTCCCTCCTTTCTTTTCCTGCCTCTTGGTTCTGGGTTGCAGACCTTTCTGGTGTCCAGTCCAGGGTATATGGGACATAAAATGAAAACGCTGGGATTCACTGTGTTGCCTTTCTCAAAGTCCTGAGATCCCTGTCACCTTCTTTGAGGTTTTCTTTTATTGCCACCTGTTGTAGTGGGAGGAATTTAGTGTATGCCATCTTATTCTGTAACTGGCAGCTGATCCCTGCCTTTTAATTGGGGTGTCTCGACTGTTTTTGCATTTAGTGTGATTACTGAAATGGTTAGGTTTGGTCTGTTATCTTGCTGTATGTTTTCTGTTTGTTCCATATGTTTTTTGTTTTCTTTTTCCTCCTATTTGTCTGCCTTTTACAGGGTTAATGGAATAGTTTTCAGAAGTCTTTTAAAAAACTTTTTGGGCTAGCTTATTTTAAAGTATTTGCTATACTTGTTCAATTTTTTTAAGTAGTTACTTTAGGATTCAATGTATATATGTTTCCTTATCACAGTAACATTATAGCTTTTCTTAGATACTGTAAGAAATTTACTGTAGTACACTCTGTTTCACTTCTCTTGGACTTTGTAATTGTTGTCATTCATTTTACCTCTACCTTTGTTATCAGTCCCACAGTACATTGTTATTATTTTTGCTTAATGCAGTCAGTTATCATTTAAGGAGATTAATAAATTTGAAAAAGTTATATTTACTCACATGTTTATGATTTCTCCTTTTGGTTTTTGTGGATTTAGATTTCTGTCTTGTGTTGTTTTCCTTTCGCCTGAAGGACGTTTAACATTTCTTATAATGAAGATTTGCTGGTAACTGATTCTTTCAGTCCTTGTGTGTAAAAGTTTATATTTTGCCTTTATTTTTGAAAGATCCTTCAGCTCAGTATAGAATTCTAGATTGACTTTTTTTCTTTCAGTGTTTTATAAAGGTGTTACTCTGGTGTTCTCTGCCTTACATTGTTTTTGAGATGGAAGTTTGCTGTCATTTTATCTTTTTCTTCTATAAGAACAGAGCTGTCCCTGCTCCCCCTCCCTTGGTTGCTTTTAAGAGTTTCTTTTTTATTGCTGGCATTACACAATCTGGTTTTGTTTTGTTTTATTTTTTAAACTGTTTCATATGCTTGGGATTTGTTGAGCTTCTTGGACATGTGGATTATAGTTTTCATCAAATTTGGGAAGTTTTCTACTGTTATCTTTATGTATAGTTTTCTGTCTCCTCTCTCCCCTCTCCTAACTGCATCCCAATTACGTGTATATCAAGCTTGAATTTCACTGTCCCCCCCCCCCCACACAATATTCAGTCTGCTGTTAATTGCATCCAGTATGTTTTTTACCTTATGCATTGTAATTTTCACTCAAGTCTTTTATATCTTCTTTGTTTCTATTTGACATGCTCATACTTTTCTTCACTTTCTTGAACTTAGGAAATAAAGTTTTAAATAATGGTATAACTTGTGTAACTTGATTTGTTTTTGTTTTTACGGGCCATACTTTCTTGAGTGTCTTCATGTCTTGTAACTTTGATTGGATGTTAGATAGTGTGAACTTTACTGTGTTGGTTTCTATACACTACTATTTTGTTTTAAATATTTTTGAGCTTTGTTTTGGGATGAAATTAAGCTAATTGGAAATTGGTCGTTTTGAGGCTTGTTCTTACACTTTGTTAGGGGGAAAGAGAGCAACCTTTAAAAACCTTGGGCTCATTTTGCTCTGGGACTGAGGACTGAGGTATAAGAGTCTGAGGACTCTTTTGAATGCTCCTTTTATTATGAGGTTTTTCCACTCTGACTTGGGGAAATAGCAACTATTTTTGGCACTGTTGGAGCCATGTAGATTTTTCCACTTGTTTATTTCAGGTGGCTCTAGTGTAATTTTTTTTTTTAACTTTATGTACTCATTGTTACTCATCTGAGAACTGAAGGTGTTTGGGGGGACACCTGTACAGATCTCCAAAGTGCGCTCTCTATGGCTCTCTCCTCTCTCATTTCCTGCCTTGGCCTATTCATATTTTCAGCTTCTTTTTGAGTCTGAGGGACTGCGCTTTACCCTCATTTCTTTACCTTTGACATCACATGGAAACTCCTTCCAGACAGTAAACTGGGGGCAGTCATAGGAGTTACCTCATTAATTTCTTCTCTCTCGGGAATCACTGACTTTATTACTTGTTGTCCAGTAACTAAAACCATTTTTTCACATGTTTTTCTTGGTTTATTAGTTAATGTGGCAGGGGAAATTGGTCCTTTTATTCCATTTTTGCTAGAAGCAGAAATCCTAAATAAATTTATAGTTTAATTTTATTTTAAATCTGCTTATGTACAGTACTTCTTGATGAAGAGTAATTCTTAATTTACCATTATCCCAGGGATGTCCTATAAACTTTTTGCTTAAATTTGGGTAGCATATAAGGTGTATAGAGTAATGTACCATTAAAGAGAGTAAGGAATGGTGTAGGAGTGAAACAGGATTCAGATCAGGTGCCACATATGATCAGTGTTCTCAGTACAAACACAAATATTTCTAGTTTTGAGGCCATACATTTATTTATAGTTAATGCATGCTTTAGTCTGGGGCTTTCCACCTCCATTCCATGGAATTCTGTTGTCCCAGTAGGTTTTAATTGCTTTCACAACAAAAAGGGTTCTGTGGACCAAGTGTACTAAGAAAGTTCTAGAATAAAGTTTGTCTCTTTTTTAACATTTCTCAAAACCCTATTAATACTAATGAATTTCTGACTCATCAGTGAACCAGTGTAAACTTAATGGGTGGACTTTAGTGATCCTCTTCTGAATATCTTTATTGATATGTCATTATTAATGATCAGAGATTTTTTTTTTTTTCTTAAGATTTTGTTTGTTATAGAGAGTGTGAGTGAGTGGGGGGAGGGGCAGAAGGAGAGAGCTAGTGAGACATCTAAAGCAGACTCCCTGTTGACTGTGGAGCCCAACACAGGGCTCAGTCCCAGGAACGTGAGATCATGACCTGAGCCATAATCAAGAGTTGGATGCTCAACCTACTGAGCCACCCAGGTACCTACCCCAGGGATGTTTTAGTAATGTTTAAATAAGGTGTAATTAATTTTTATGGGGTATTTAAATATATTCAGAAATTCATATTTTTATTGAGACTGTTGATTCTTTTTTTTTTTTTTTTAAAGATTTTATTTTTTATTTGACAGAGAATGAGAGAGTGAGCACAAGTAGGCAGAGCAGCAGGCAGAGAGAGAGGGAGAAATGGGCTCTCCACTGAGCAGGGAGCCTGATGTGGGGCTCGATCTCAGGACCCTGGGATCATGACCTGAGCCAAAGGCAGCTGCTTAACTGACTGAGCCACCCAGGTGCCCCTGTTGATTCCTTTTGATGTATATTTATTTAGATGGTTTTCAGTATTTTGCTGGTATGGTCTTGTGTATATGTTATTTTATACAGTGCATATGTTTATTTGTAGGAATAATTCTTAGATTTGCTCTGTTAAAAGAGGGTGGATACCTAGGCATATGTACACACACATAACAATATGGGCATACATACATATGCATGCATTTGTCTTTTTGATAAACACTGAGATTTTTTTCTCTGGTGACGTTGTGTTAGTATGTACTCATACCACGTTGAAAGTCTGTATTTAAGAGAAACTCGATGAATATTCTCTAGTTTTTCTTCACAACCTAGTATGTTTTTGGGCAGTCTAGAATAGTGATTAAACATGTGGACTCTGGAGGCATCCTCTCTCGTTTCTCATCCTAATTTTGCCATTTACTAGCAATTTGACCTTGGGCAGATCACTTTTTCAGTTTTCCTGTATGTAAAATTGGAGAATAATAGTACCTTGGTCAAGGGCTGCTGTAGTTAAATGAATTAATACATATATAGTACTTTGTGTCTAGCCCACAACAGGTAAGTATTATCTATTACTGAATATTGAAACTCATGAGTGAGGCTGCCTGCCCCCGCCCAGTGTTTACTGTGGTTTTCTATGCCTTTTAATTAATCTTTAAATTTAACACAGTAGTACACACATTTAATTACAGTCAAAAAGTTTATTAAAAACGGTATCCCCTAGCTCCCACTCCCTATTTTCTTCTCCCAAGTTTTATCTCTGCTGATCATATTTACTTTCATGTCTGTAAGTAATATGCTTGTGTTGCTTCTTGATTTTTCCAGTTTTAAGCATTTTTTATTTTCTACTATGAAAGGTAAAGATTTGGCTTTGATTTTTTTTCTCAGCATCTTCCTGCTGTACTCTTTATACTTGTATTGTTAACTAAAGTATTCAGTGTTTGCTTTGTGACTGTGTAAACTCTAGTAATGGCTGAATCATGTAATTATTTTTCTCTGCAATACTTTCTCATGAACTTAAGAATTTTCTTTTTTTTTTTAAAATGAGTACTCTTTTTGTCCTTTTTTAAGTCTACGTTTTTTTTTTTTAAGATTTTATTTATTTATTTGACAGACAGAGATCACAACTAGGCAGAGAGGCAGGCAGAGAGAGAGGAGGAAGCAGGCTCCCTGCCGAGCAGAGAGCCCGATGCGGGGCTCAATCCCAGGACCCTGGGATCATGACCCTAACCGAAGGCAGAGGTTTAACCCACTGAGCCACCCAGGCGCCCCGAACTTAATAATTTTCTTTTTGATTATTTTTCTGTGTGTTTATCACTAATTTGCACTCATCCCCTAATTCTTCATCAGTTTTCTAAATCACGTCTCAGGATGTTAAGATACATGAAGAGCTTGATCAGTTTTTATTTTCCTAAAGAAACCTCTTCTGTAAGCCTAACTGGCTCCAGTCTGGACTGATTTTTCCACTGCATATGTTAACATCATCTTACAGAAAAAAGCTCCTTCAGTTTTAATGTTTTGTCACTTACTTTTTAATAGTCATATATCTTGGACTTTTCCCCATGTCAGTACTTTAGGTATTCTTGTATTTAAAAATGGCTGTTTGGTGTATCCATTATAGCTGTACTGTAATTTAATTAATTACACATTGATGAGGATTTGTGTTTCCAGTTTTGTAGTGAACATCTTTGTATACGTTTTTACAGTTTTGCATAGGGATAAATATCTAGAAGTGGAAAATTACTGGGTCAGATGGAATGAATATTTAAAATGCCTCAGAAAAGATTGTTTACATTTGAAATGTCTTCGGGCGTCTTTTAAAAATAGCCTAGATAATACCGAGTTTAACTTTTTTACCCAGTCTTATTGATAAAAAGCAGTATTTCATAGTTTTACCTGTATTTCACTGTTAATGAGATTAAGTATATTTTCCCTATATTTATTGTCTAGTAATTCCTCTTTGGTGAGTAGTCCATTCATGCCCTTTGCTCATTTTTTTTTTAGTTTTTTGTCTTTTTTTTTTTTTTTTTCTTTTTTTTTTTGGTGTGGGGTGTGGGGAGGTGGATTTGTAAGATAGAGGTTTGTATAATTTAAATCTCTGGTTAAGCAGGAATATTTTGAAAATACATACATCGAGGTTTGGAGAAACAGTTGTTATCACCCTGCATGAGTACCACAGAAAGGTAGAGTTTGGTGATTTAAAATTTATTGCATTTCTGGGGATGGAGATGAACCAAATAATAGTAACCAGTTCTAGCCCTGCTCAGTATTTCCCTTGGGTGCTGAGAGTGGTTGAAGGAGGAAATAGATGCTTATCAAACTTAACTATCTCCCAGGAATGTCAGTTTTATTAGAATTTTGGGGCTAGGCAATTAGTTTTTATTCCCGTAAGCTATTTTAATATAATCTAAAATTTATATGAATTTTAAAGTTAAGATGTGAGACTTTAGGAGTAACTTATGTAATATTTATATTTCTAAGATCCCTAAATTTCTGAGCTATTAAGTGTACTTCAGGAGAAAAATGTGAGGATACAGGTTCTTACGGAATTTAACAGTGGTCACTGTGCACTGAAACACAATGAAACAGCATTTTTATTATTTTTATTTTTTTAAGATGTCGTTTATTTATTTGACAGAGAACGATCACAAGTAGGCAGAGAGGCAAGGTGGGGTGGGGGGCAGGCTCCCTGCTGAGCCGAGAGCCTGATAGGGGTTCGGTCCAGGACCCTGAGATCGGGACCTGAGCTGAAGGCAGAGGCTTAACCCATTGAGCCACCCAGGTGCCCCAAAACAGCATTTTTTAAAAGATTTTTTATTTTTACCTTTATTCATCATAATGGATTTTACATTGCAGTTAAGCATCTATGCACAGTGATACAATAAAATAAAAATTTTACAAAATGTTTATTAACAACTTAAGGTCTTTTCTGATACTTCATTAAAAAAAATCTGGTCTTAATCTACTTAATTGATGCCCATTAGGTTGTGGCTTGCAGTCTGAAATTGCTTAACATGGTACTTGTTATCTTATTTGAAGTCATCATGAGGTGCTGTAGAGTTCAGCCTGGTCTTGTTCAGCTAGTAGTTACCTATGTCAACCTCAGGCAGTGTACTTCGGTCTCTCAGTGACTCACATTCCTGAAACAAGGGGTAACTAAAAGCTGTACTGTCTCATAGGGTGGTTGTGAAGTTTAAATGAGAGAATGTAGGTGACACAGTCATATACAGCTGTCAGTGTTGATGTGCTGTTGCAGATTCCAAAGAGGAAGGATTTAAAACCAGGAGTACACCTCCCTTGCCCCATCTCCTTTCAAAGAAAAAAAAAGTCCCACAGACATTTTTATTAAAACACAGTAAGATGGTTTTAAGAAATTCGTATTGAGAGAAAAGAACAAGTACTTCGAGTATTCAATTATTGAGAAGAGCATTTTGAGGCCTATTGAATTTCCTTTATCTGTGTTCCTCCTTTCTTAGTTTCCTCTTTTTTGTCCCCTGAGTCTAAAGAAGAAAATGTAACATGCCTACAGACTACCACCCAGATAGCTATTGACATTTAAAAATGGTGTGTGCATGTGTGTAGACAATTCAAATAGCAAGGAAAGCGATAATACAAAGCAAACCAAAAGCTTTCCCCCATCTCTCTACTGTTACCAGTTTCTGTTTATCTTTTCCTAGTGCATGTTTGTCTTGTATTTGCTTTTTCAGAAATGTATGCAGTGTTCAATAACTTGCCTTTTAAAATGGCCCCAGAGGTCTTGCCAGTATCAGAAATATATTACTCTTTCTTTCTTTTCAACCATTCTAGAATGTTTAACTTTTGAGGAAGTACTGGAACTTACTTAATCAGTTCCCGGTTGTTGGATTGTTCTGTTGTTGGGTATTTGCTTCCAGTTTTTTCTTAAATCTTTTTGTTTAGTTTTGTTTTGTTTTGGAAAACACCAAACCATTAGAAAAGTTGAAAGGATAGTGCAGTGAATATCTGTAATTTCCTTCACCTAGTTTCACCATTTGTTAACATTTGGGCACATTTGTGTTTCTCTTCACATTTTACTAAGTCGCTTGGAAGTTACCTGAATAGTCCAGCATGGATTTCCTAAGAACAAGTATGTTGTCCAAAATATCCACAGTATAGTTCTCAGTTGGGGAAGGTTAACGTTGATAATACTATTATCTAATATATAGTCTATATTAAAATTTTCTCATTTTCCCCATGGTGTCCCATAGTTGTTGTTTTTTAAATCCGGAATCTAGTTAGGGATCACATTTTGTATTATGTGTCTTGTCATTTTAATCTTTATGGTTCCCAAGCCTTTTAAAACTTTTATTTATTTATGTATTTTTTTAAGATTATTTATTTATTTGACAAAGATCACAAGTAGGCAGAGAGGCAGGCAGAGAGAGAGAGGGAAGCAGGCTCCCCGCTGAGAAGAGAGCCCGATGTAGGGCTTCATCTGTGGACCATGAGATCATGACCCGAGCCGAAGGCAGAGGCTTAACCCACTGAGCCACCCAGGCGCCCCCCAAGCCTTTTTTTTTAAAGTCTGTTTCTTTGCCTGTCTCATAAATTTTTGTTGAAAATTGTACATTTTCAATAGCATATTGTAGCAACTCTGGATTCTGACCCCTGCAACCTCCTAGATTACTGTGGTTGCTGTTTGTTTATTTGTTTAGGTCTTGCCTTGATTAATTCCGTAGTCTCTTTTCTCTGTCGTGTGTTACCACAGATGTCTCTGCTCAGTTGTTTATTCCTTTAATTTTTGGCTTTATTTTTAAGCTTGGCTTCCTAGAAGTCACCCCTGGGTCAGTAATAGTTTAATGATCAGCCAGTGACAAATAAGAGGTTGTGTTTAAACACCTTGATCCAGTAAGGCATCCTTTACTGAAATGTCTGTGTATGTTGGGAACACATTCAGAGTTCAGATTTAAAGTTCAAACACTCTGCTTGAGCAAAGGTATGAGTAGACAGCTAGAGATCTCTCTTGTCTCTCCTGAGTGTGTGTACAGTTTTCCAGATTCCCAGGAGCATGTGGGAGCTTTTCAAGGTCTGCTATGGTTGTCTCATTCCATAGGTCACCCAGTAAAATTTCTGGCTGATTTTATGATTGCCCCTACCAATATCTCAGCATCAGTTTCAGGCAGCTTTGATGTTGGTCTTCCTCAGTTGCTCAGTTGCACAGGTGCACGCGTGTGCATGAATATTATGCAGCCTTAGAAAGGAAATCTTGTTACCTGCTACAATGTGGATGAACCTTTAGGACCCTTAGGCTAAATGAAGCTGGTCACAAAAGGACAAATACTGTGTGATTCCACTCATGTGAAGTATCTGAACTAGTCAAAACAACAGAAACAAAGTAGAAAGATGATTGCCAGGGGTGGGTATGGGAGTGGATGGGGGGAAGGGGGGAAGGGAGTGATAAGTGTTTAGTGGGTATAGAATTTCATTTGGTATACGAATATACTTAACACTCCTGAACTGTGTATTTAAAAATGGTTAAGGTTGTAAATTGAATGTTAAACATGTTTTTTTTTCTACCACTTTAAAATATCAAAAAGGGGCGCCTGGGTGGCTCAGTGGGTTAAGCCTCTGCCTTTGGCTCAGGTCATGATCCCAGGGTCCTGGGATCGAACCCCGCATCAGGCTCTCTGCTCAGCAGGTACCCTGCTACCCCCTCTCTCTGCCTACTTGTGATCTCTGTCTGTCAAATAAATAAACAAAATCTTTAAAAAAAAATATCAAAAAGTTAAAAAAAAAAAGACAAAAATCCTACTAAAATTGACTTAATTTGGTGTTCTTTTAGGTGGGGGGAATGTCTTAAAAATTTTTTTTTCTCAGTGACTTAATGTCACCTGATTTTCTCTTCTTAGCTACCAAACTCCTAAAGCTAGCATTGGGTTGATGACAAGGAGTCCAAGCACAGAAGATGGAGATAGTCATTAGTCTTCTCTTGAATCAGAATCCACTTGATAGGTCTGTTCTTTTTCCGGGTATGAAAATTTCAGTCTCAACAAATACCCAATAGGCTGTATAAAACAGAATAGAGAACAGCTACCTTTTTGTGTTAAGACAGGCATTTATCTAGTGTTATTGTTTTGCTTTAGTACCTTGGAGCCAGGATATGGATGCCTGCCTCCATCTGCTGATTTGTCTCAAACTGAGAAGCTTGCCTGTATATTCTGATGCTAGCTTTTAGATCATTGCTGTTTTAAGTTAGACTAGTGGTCCTTCTTGTTCTAGGTAGCCTTTGGCTGTTGTTACTTGTGTCCTGATGACGTTTAGGTACATGACTGGCTCCTTAAATTTTACTTGTATCTTATTTGACCTTTCAGCAACATTCATCACAGTAGACTGTTCATTCTTGCATTTCTAAAGCTTATTTCTTCTTTTAGTTTCTTTGACATGCCAAGGTTTCCTGATTTTTATTTTGTTTAACTGGACTTTTTAAAAAAATCCTACATATTTCTTTTAGTCCCATAAACCCTCCCCATGTTTAATTGTATTTTTTAAGACCTTTATTTACATGTCTTACCTATATATTGTTTTTCTTTCTTCCCCTTCCCCCTTTCCTTTTCTTTCCCCTTTTCTTTCTCTTTTTTGTTCCTTTCCCCTTTCCGTTCTTTTCCTTTCCTTTTCCATTTTCTGTTTTCCGTTTCCTTTAGAAAACACATGGGGCACCTGGGTGGCTCAGTTGGTCAAGCGTCTGCCTTCGGCTCAGGTCATGATCTCAGTGTCCTGGGATCGAGCCCCACATTGGGCTCCCTGCTCATGGGGGAGTCTGCTTCTCCCTCCCTCTCCCTGCTGTTACCCCTACTGTGCTCTCTCTCTCTCTGTCAAATAAGTAAAAAAAGATAAATTAAGAAATCAGGTACACATTTAAAAAACAAAACAAAACAAAAAACCAAGTGGTTCTTCAAGAAGTATAGTGGAAAAGAGCAATCCTCCACTGTCCCTCCTTTGGTATTTACCTCCATCTTTCTAAATAATATACTTACACTGCTGTTTTTGTCAATCCATCCCCTTTCCTCCATTTACATTCTGTTGAGTTTCTAAGTAGGGAGGATAAAGTTGTGTTGTTTTAATAATCTTCGTTTACCTTTACTTTGTCCCTCCAGTATAATAGTCTTGGGTTAAATTAATAAGCAAATTTTACCTTATAAGCCAAGAAGTATATTACAATATATATTTATTTAAAAAAAGTTTTCCTAATGCTAATAACTTTTTATCGTTTTAAGTTTTAATGACTTCTGTTGTTTGTCATAGGTTTCTATCACTGATTCTTACCAAATAGCTGTAAATTGCTTCTGAATACTTTTTCCTGTTTTTCAAGTACATTGTAGTAGACTCTATCGGTCTGGATAATTTACTCATAAATCTTTCCTGGTGCCCTCTTCTCTCCTGTGGTTTTTGGCTTTCCATCATCTTTGGGAGAGGCACGTCTTCACCTTTGTGTTGGAGCTGTGTTTCTTGGATGCTTTGTTTCTCTTTGTTCTTCTACTTCTTGATAGTTTGTCTGGTATAGAATTTTATGTTGGAAATAATATTTCTACCATTTTGAAGTCAGTTTCTTTGCCTTCTAGCTTTCTGTGTTTGGGGTGAGCCATTTTGCGTGTAATTAGATTTGGTTTTTGTTTGTTTGTTTTAAACTTTCCGTTCTTTCACTTTTCAGGATTGTATATATACCTGCTATTCTGAAAAATCATGTTAATGGCCTTGGTCTTCCTGAAAAGTTAAAGCCCCTCAGGTCTGGGAAATGCATGTTGGCTCAAGCTTTTCATTATTTGATGGTATCTTCATAGAAAAAATTAGTTTCTTCCCATTCTTACATATTTCAACTAATATGGAGCCTAAGCCAGTTATAAGAAATCTGATAATTTATAATGACTACTCTAGCATGTGACCTGGGAATAGATACATGAATGAGAATTAGTCTTAGCCAGAGAGAGAAGTGATCAGAGGCTTGCTTGTATGTGGGGCAGAGAGGGAGGAGTGGTGACTTGGAGCATCTGATCTTGTATATAATAGAATTCTAGAACAAAATAGGTCCTGTATAGATAAGTTAGAAAAAAGAATTGTTTTGCCATAGTAGACCTTGTAAACAAATATTGAGGAAAAAATTTTTCATGATACTTGTTAAAGATGATAAGGCAGACTTTATTCAAGGGGGACTGTTGGAGAATGTATAGAAACCACTGCGGTGGTCATGATTTCGGAGAGAGAGATTGAATTCAACCCTGAATATAGTGTGGACAAAATTTATAGCCAAGGAGCAGGGAGGGGGTCAGTTGCCAAGGTCAGGCTAAAGTGACCAGACATCACCTGTGGGGTGGCAGGATGGGGGATTCTGGCTAAAGCAGTTTAGCAGGATTCTTGCTAATAGTGGACAATGCAGAGAGAGAAGCACAGAAATCTAAATGTTGAGGCCTAGTTGAAAATGAGCTCAGAGGAGCCTGAGTTGAGTTTGCTCAAGGAGAGAATCTTTGTCATGATGCATTGAGTAAGAAAAAGTGGTATGTCTAGAAAACTGTTAGGGGGAAGCAGAGATTTGGTAAGGATGGTTGGTGATGCTGTATCATGCAAGGCCTTGCATTTTCTATTATTCCTATATAAGCAACTAGTTCTCTTTTTTCTCTTCTACTTGGCCTTTTCTGGGACTGTGTCCCATCCTGGAAAGCCATGTCTTTCATTTAATAAAATATCATGTCATTCAAGAGGGTGATGTTATGTACTTACTGAATATCATACATGTACATCCTGTTCTAAATGATTTATAGTTCAGCATTTATAACATCTTCATAAAGAATCCCGTAGTTCGGGGCGCCTGGGTGGCTCAGTGGGTTGAGGCCTCTGCCTTCGGCTCGGGTCATGATCCCGGGGTCCTGGGATTGAGCCCCGCATCGGGCTCTCTGCTCAGCGGGGAGACTGCTTCCTCCTCTCTCTCTCTGCCTCTGCCTACTTGTGATCTCCGTCTGTCAAATAAATAAATAAAATCTTTAAAAAAAAAAAAAAAAAAAGAATCCCGTAGTTCGTTGTAGAAAGCAAAATACAACACACCTCTAGTAAAGCTTAGGGAGGGGGCAAAGGGGAACATAAATATAAAACAGCAGAAATGAGAAAGGGATGCAGACATAATTAAAAACTATAAGATGTACAGCCAAACAGTAATTAACTTTAAAATCTTAGTGAAACAGGTAGCTTGTGACAAAGATGCGAATTATGAACTGTGATTCAGAAAGTTCACAGTGGTGGTAGATAAAAAGTTTTCCAAAATTCCAGTTTTTGCTTGAAATCTAAAATTGTGAGATCATCTCATTTAATCCTTGCAGTTATCCTTTGAGGTAGTTGCTGTAAAATATCCCTGTTTTACAGAACACGGAGAGATTAAGTGACTTGCCCAAGGCCATTCTATGCAAAGCTACAATTCAAAACCTACCTAGCCAAAGTTCCAGAGCCCACACTTTTATCCACTGCACTTAGCTCTGATGGCATTAAAAAGAGTAAACTATTTGGATACTTTGACATTATAAATACCATTAGTAGCTGTAGTGCCCACCAGGGTGCCTTAGGCTCAAAAGCCATTCAGATGAGTAAGACCTGATTTAGTCACACTTGATGTCAGATTGACATGGAAGGATATTGGACAGGAAGTGGCATACCAGCAGAGGAGTGACAGGCATTCCTCTTCCTTGAGAATCCTTGCAGTTTTGTCTAGAGGTTAGTTTTTGGTTCATGAGGTGACAGTTGAGGTGTGAGAGAATGAGACTCATAGGTGGGTGCAGAGCTACTCTTTTGTATTAGTTTCCTGTGGTTGCTGTGAGAAATTACCACAAACTGGGTGGTTTAGAACAACAGAAATTTATTCTCACAGTTCTAGAGGCCAGAAACCTGAAATCAAGGTTGGTATGACAGTAGGGCAGTACTGTGTGTGGAAGCACTAGTGAAGAATCAGTTCCTTGCTTCTTTGGCATTTTCTGCTGGTAGTTCTTCACATCTCTGTCTGTGTGTCTCCCTGAGAACCTTTACTCCTCTTATAAAAGGATACAAGTGATTGCATTTAGGGCCCACCTAGATAATCCACGATAAGTACCTCCTTTCAGGATCCTTAAATTAATCATGTATTTTGCTATATAAGGTCATCTTTTGTTCTTCCTGCCACTTCTGCTTCAAACACACATACCTACCCCAAATAGGAACCAGTATCTTTTGTAATTTTTTTTTAATTTATTTATTTGACAGACAGAGATCACAAGTAGGCAGAGAAGCAGACAGAGAGAGAGGAGGAAGCAGGCTCCCCGCTGAGCAGAGAGCCCGATACGGGGCTCGATCCCAGGACCCTGGGATCCCAACCTGAGCTGAAGGCAGAGGCTTTAACCCACTGAGCCACCCAGGTGCCCCTCTTTTGTAATTTTTATGGGCATACTCTCTCGCAGTCTCCACAGGGACATGCTCAGTTAAAAGAGCCCCTATATTGAGGGAATTTCAAAGCTGTAGCATCCTACCAGATATTCATAGTTCATTTTGCAGTTCTCTCACTTTAGATTTATTTCATCAGTAGGACTTTTACCATGATTGGTGGTGTTGGTAACACAACCAACATTCTACCTTTATCAGGTTTTAACAGTAAAGGAACTAGTTAACCCAAGATCTGATTTGTCTGTAAAGAAGAATGGGTTTTGTTGATCTACTCACAGTAACCTATTACTTAGGCTATGTCATGAATTACTGTATATTGTTGATTTATAACCTTTCATGACTTAATGATACTGTCTTAGGCTTTGGGAGTAGGAGTGAGTTGGTGATGGTATACTGAGTTCTTTTTCTTTCTAAGGATGAGGGTGTGTCATTGTAAGATTTGTTTCAGGTTTTGCAGATAAGAAAAAGATGCTATAACCTTTGAATAGTAGGCAAAAGATGTTTTTAAGGATTGGAGAAACATGTAGTAACATGGTTTAGGGCAGTTAGGCAAGCATGAAAAAAGGAGCAGGAGAGCACTACCAGTTACTCCAGTGTCAAGAAACATATTACAGTATCAAAAAATTAAATTTGTTAATTTTTTGTTGTTGTTGTTGTTGTTAACTACCATCAATCATACCGGAAAAGCCTTTAAATTTTGGGAAGCTGTCAGGCTCACAGTGGTGGTCAATTTAAGTTTTCCCAAATTCTGATTTGTGCTTGAAATCTCAAGTTTGATAGTCGGCAAGAGATTACTATTACTTGCTTCTCTTGAAATGGCAGACTCATTTCATTTGTTTTCAAGAAGATGTCTTCCAGATACCTAAGTCAGAGTAAGCATAGTTTGTTAGTCATTGTTCTGTGAAAAGAGGCCAGTTCAGTTTACAACTTAAAAACAATCTCACATGTACTTTCCCACAATATGGCCACTGTACTTCAGTATGGAGCAGAAATGCTTGCTTGCTTGCTTGCTTTATTTATTTATTTAAACGATTTTTTTTTTTTTTTTTTTTTAATTAGAGAGAGAGAGCACGAGAGTTCAGTATGGAGCGGAAATGCTCGCTTTATTTATTTATTTATTTTAAAGATTTTCTTTATCAGAGAGAGAAAGAGAGAGCAAAAGAGAGAGAGAAAGAAAGCACAAGCATGAGCAGGATCAGAGGGAGAGGGAGAAGCAAACTCCCCGATGATGAGCGCTGAGCCTGATGCTGGCTAGAGTCCAGGACGCTGGGATCATGACTTCAGCTGAAGGCAAAGGCTTAACCACGCTTAAGGGACTGAGCCACCCAGGTGCCCCTGGAGCAGAAATGCTTTCCCTGTATTTCGGATTTTGCCATACACATTATTCAATCAGTGTGTACTCAGGGGTTGACGTTTAATAAAAGGACTTTTACTGTTTCATCAAGGATATTCTTAAGTTGAAACTGGCATTAACAACAAGAAAAAACTATACTTGTTTGGTGGTGAAGAATATGATAATTTCTGGTTCAGTTTGATGCCTCTGGCTTAACTCCTGCTAAATTGCCAGCACTTTTACTAACCATTAATTTTATATCATCAGGATAAATGTCAGCAGAGTCAAAAAGAGAAATAACATCTTAGTATTACAATGAAAATAACTTTGACTCAGCAGACCTCCTGAAAGGATGTAGGAGACTCCCAATTGTCCATGAACCACACTTTTAAAACAGCTGCTTTGGGGGAATTTCAACATTTTTTTCCTTAAGATTTATTTATATTATTTTTAGAGAGTAAGCACTAGGGTGAGTTGGGGGAGGGGGAGAGTGAGAGGGAGAAAGAAAATCCTCATGCCAACTCCCCAGAGTGTGGAGACTTTGCTGAATGCAGAGCCCTATGCAGGGCTCCTTCCGAGGACCCTGAGATCTTAGGAGCCAAAATCAGGAGTCAGCTGCTTAACCTACCAAGCCACCCAGGTGCTCCCAAAGCATGTATTCTTGACTTACTAAAGTCTGGTACATCCTCCCTTTTCTTGGGCAATGTAAGATTCTTGGAACCTCTACCCTCCTCCCCTCCTTTATTCTATCATTGTTGTATGTATTCTCTGTATGTTTTAAATATAAAATATTACTGGTAAGGTTGTCACCTACATGTTTAAGATTTTATTTCCTTCTCATTCCTTCCTGCATCCCTTAACTTCCTTTTGAAATAATTTTCTTTTCTGTATGTGTGTTGGCTTTATTTATAGATCTGAATATGTCTTTATTTTATAATCTCCTGAAGTATATATTGAGGTTTATGTGTTGTTTTGCATGTGGGCTTTCAATTTTTCCACCACCATTTGTTGAAAAGACAGTCCTTTTTCTGTTGAATTGCCTTTTCACCTTGTCAAAAACCAGTTGCCTATATTGGTGTGGTTCTGCCTGTTTTTCTCTATTTTGTTCCATTGATCTCTTTTCTCCAGTACCACACTGTCTTGATTAGAGTAGCTTACTCTATTGTCTTGGAATTGGGTAATATGAATCCTCTGACTTTATTCTTTTCCAGAATTATTTTGTATACTCTAGTTCCTTTCCTTTGCACATAACTTTTAGATCACTTTGTCAATACGTGCAAAGGAGCTTGCTGGGATTTTGAGTGGGATTGCATTGAATCTATATCAATTAGGGAGAATTGATATATTAGTAATTTTTCCTATTTTGTGAACTGGTGTCTTTCTCTGATTATTTTGGTGTTCTTCGGTTTCTTTAATCAGTGTTTTGTTGTTTCCACACACAGATCACACACATATTTTGTTAGATTTATACCTAAGTACTTCGTTTTTTGGGGGTACTATTATTGTAAGTGGTATTTTTTTAAGTTTCAGATTTCAGTTATTCACTGCTGGTATATAGGAATATGTTGACATTGTATCTTGAGCTTGAATATTACACTTACCAGTTCTAGTAATTTCTTAATTTAATCTTATTTTTTTTTTATTTTTAAAGGTTTTATTTATTTATTCATGAGAGACAGACAGAGAAAAGGCAGGGAGAAAGAGGCAGAGCAGGGAGCCAGATACGGACTTAATCCCATCCCAGGACCCTGGGATCATGACCTGACCTGAAGGCAGATGCTTAATGACTGAGCCACCCAGGCACCCGAATTTCTTAATTTTAACTTTAACTTGTCACAGTCTACCTTAAAATTATATTATACTATGTCATGGGAAGTATGGACCTTAACAAGAATGTACTTCCATTGTTCCCATTTTAGTCTTTTGGATGATTGCCATACATTTTACTTATACATAAGTTATAAACCCTGCAACACATTGTTACTGTTGCTTCTAAACCTTTTTTTTTTTTTTTTTTTGAGAGAGAAAGAGCACGGGCCACGTGTGCGTTAAGTGAGCATGGGGAGGGGCAGAGGGAGAGTGAATCCTAAACTGGCCCCATGCCCAGCGCAGATCACAGCAGGGAGCTTGATCTCACAACCCTGAGATCATGATGACTGAAGCCAAAGTTGAGTTGTATGCTTAACCGACTGAGCCACCCAGGTGCCCCTTTAAATAGCTATTTTACTTTTAAATAGCCTCTCTTAAAAAATAAGCTTTTAGGTAAAATTTACATATATTTAATTTCACTTATTTTACGTGTTGGATGAATTTTGACAAATGTATACACTATGTGGTCCGTTGATACTGGCTTCTTTTATTCAGCATAATACATTCAAGATTCATCCATGCTATATCAGTAGTTTATTCTCTTATTTTGATAAATAGAATTCCATTATATAGATGTACCATAGTTTGTTTATCCATTTACCCTTTGAAGGATATTTGAATTGTTGCCAGTTTTCATTGAAACTATGAATAAAGATGCTATATAAACAGGTTTTGGTATATATGTATAGGTTTTGGTATGAACATCGGTTTTCACTTTAGGGTAAAATACTTAGGAATGAGATTGCTGGGTCATGTATGTTTAACTTTATACTTAATTGTGTTTTAAAGCGACTGTACCATTTTGCATTCTCACTGGCAGTGTGTAAGAGTTCCAGTTGTTCTGCACCCTCATTAACCCTTGGCATTGTCCCATTTAAAAAATTTCATGAACCTTGAGGGCATTACGCTAATGAATTAAGTCGAAAAGTGGAAAGACAAGTACTGTATGATCTCACTATAACTATGTGGAATTGAAAGAAGTAGAACTCATATAAGCAGAGAGTAGATTGGTGTTTGTCAGGGGAAATGTTGATCAAAAGGTACAAACTTTTACTTGTAAATGGGTGAATTCGGGGGAATCTAATGTAGAGCATGGTGATTTTTAGTTAACAATACTGTATTTTATTCTTGAGAGCTGCTTAGTCAGTAGATCTTAAATGTTCTCTTCACACGTGTGTAACTATATGAAGTATTGGATGAATTTGCTAACCTTATTGTGGCAATCATCTCACAATATATACATATATCAGATCATCACATCACAAACCATAAAGTTAACACAATGTTTATATGTCAGTTTATCTCAATAAAGTTAGAATTTTTTTAGCCATTCAAGTAGGTATGTAGTGATATCTCTGGTTTTAATTGATTTCTCTAGTTTTATAATGGATCTTATAATTAAGTCATAGTCCTTCAACTTCATTCTTTTCCAGAATTATTCTGACTTTCCCACTTTCTTTGTTTTTACATTTAAATTTTATGACCATTTCATCTGTATCTACAGAAAAATCCTGCTGAAATTTTTATTGGAATTGCATTAAATCTGTAAATTAGTTTGGGAAGAGTTATTTTAATGCTGTTGAATCTTCTGATTGATGAACACAGTATCTCTTACAGTATCACGTATTTGGGTCATCTTTGAATTTTTTCATTAGTGTTTTGTAGTTTTCAGCATACGGATTCTGCTACATGCACTTTGATAGGAGTTATAACTGTAGTTCATATTTTTGGAGCTATTATAAATGGTATTTTAAAAAATTTTGTTTCTAATTATATATTGTTAGGGTGTAGAAATGCGATTTTATTTTCTGTATATTGATCTTATATCTGTGACCTTGTTAAACTTGCTTATTAGTGAGATATTTTTGGATCAGTTGTGCTTTAAGGAGCCATTAAAGAAAAAAAATAAGAAAAATGTCTTCTGTAATTGCCCATGCAGTTACCATTTCCAGTAGTCTTTGTTTTGTGTTCTGCATCAATATTTCATCTGGTATAACTTACCTTCTTAAATTTTTTTTTAAAAAACATTTCCTAGACTGTAGGTCTGCTAGTGTTGAATTCTTTTCAGTTTTTGCATATCTGGAAAAGTGTACTTTCGCCCCCCCCCCCCTATCGTTAGAAGGCTGGTTTTGCTGATTATAGAATTGTAAGTTGACAAATTTATTTTCCTTTCAATAACTGTAAAGATGTTGTTCCACTTTATTCTAGCTTACATTAATTCAGGCAAGAAAATTTCCTATGCCTGTGTGCAGCCTAAACGTCTTTCTAGGCAGTAGGCTTGAGGTAATTTTAGGGCTTAGAGCCTTTGTTTTCCCCTTCTCAAAGATTACTGTCATGCATTCTTATATATCCAACGTCTGAAAACATTTGTTTCACACATTTTCTCTTGTTTTTTAGTTACTTCATTCGGAATAAATTTGGTCCATTTTTACTGCATCTTGCCTGTAAGCAGAAGTCCAAAGATCTAAGAATTTTAAACCTCGAAAATCCTTATAGCATGAAAGATTGAAATGTTAATTAATATGTCATTGTAGTACTTCAAGTGTGTGTCTTGTGTAGAGAAACTAGATTTAAAGTTTCTCCTGAGACTGATGCGTTCATACTTTATTTCACTGATTTTAAATAGAAATTTAAATACGAGCTTTCTAGAGACTTAAACTAAGTTGAAATGGTATTTGGATGGTCAATTTTCATATTTTATGTAAAAATATTTTAAAAGAGTATTTAATGTTCAGGTAGTTGTCTTTTAAATACAGATTTTTGGTACAATATGCTCTTAGAACTGGTTTTTCAGATGAACTTTTTCAAATTAATGGAACAGATTGCTAAAAGAGCCACTAATAATAGGATATACTGAATTGCTTGATACTTTATTACTTTTATTCTTTCAATCCCTGAGTGGAAAAATTTATAGTTATGATAGGCTAGAGCAGGGTTACCTTTTAGTGGTTTAATAGAAATGAACCGTTGTGAAATATCTAAGGAGTGGGTAATGCACCTGTTCCTTGATCTTTACAGTCAGCAAATAATATGATTGTGTTTTGCTTTAATGCTCATTCTTAACAGTTTGTAGATCACAGTGGCAGACCAAATTTTTCTTAGTAATTTTTTTTGAATGTTACTGATTCTTAGTTCTGTATATTCTGAATGTGAATGCTTTCTCACTATATGTGTTGAAAAGTGTATTTTCCCAATTTATGGCTTGACTTCATAGTAGTGTTGTGTGTGTATTTTATAAACTAAAGTCCCAAACATTGATGTCGTTGAATTAACCTTTAACCTTTTTTTCATGACATGCTTTTTTTGGGGTCTATTTTTATTTTTATTTTATTATTTATTTATTTATTTTTATTTTGATCTTTTTTTTTAAGATTTTATTTATTTATTCAACAGAGAAAGAGAGAGATCACAAGTAGGCAGAGAAGCAGGCAGAGAGAGAGGGGGAAACAGGCTCCCTGCTGTGCAGAGAGCCTGATGTGGGGCTCGATCCCAGGACCCTGAGATCACGGCCTGAGCCGAAGGCAGAGGCTTAACCCACTGAGCCACCCAGGCGTCCCTGTTTTGGTCTATTTTTAAAGCATTCCTAACCTATGCTAATATCAAAGACATTTAGCTGTTTTCTTCTTAAAGGTTTAGATAAGTTTGCTTTTTTACATTTAGGTCTTCAATCCATCTGGCATAGGTTTTTGTATGTGTAGATGTAGAAGTCTAAAGTCATTTTTGGTTTAGTCCAACCTTTTTTAGTTTTTAGCAGAGTAGTTGTGTCCAGGCTGCTTGAAGCCTTAACCCTTTTTCTTTTATGGCATACATGGAAAAATAGTTTGTACTGATGACCAGGAGAAAGTATTGAAGGCTCTTAAGATTGATGATGGTACATAAACAGTGGCTCTGGTTGATTGGTTGCGGCTGCCCTGGCACCCTGGCTGATTTTTGCCTGGCAGCCCCAGAGGCTGAGGCTACCTCTCTTTCAGCAGCCCTGTTACACATTCCCAGTACATGTGTTAGAGAATGTTCGATGTAGAATATGAATTTCAGGGGCACCTGGGTGGCTCAGTCATTAAGCCCCTGCCTCTTCCTGCTCAGGTCATGATCCCAGGGTCCTGGGTTCAAGCCTCGCGTTCGGCTCCCTGCTCAGTGGGAAGCCTGCTTCTCCCTCTCCTGCTCCCCCTGCTTGTGTTCTGTCTCTCGATGTCTTTCTCTCTGTCACATAAATAAAATCTTTAAAAAAATAAAAGAATATGAATCTCAGAAATGGAGGTATATGTATGTTTTTTAGTTTGATAAGGGAGGGAGGGAATTCCAGATCCTAAATCCTGCTGGGCCGGTCTAAAATTACACAGGAAAGAAAATGTAATTAGTTAGGTTCTTTCTTGACAACAGAAGAAAATATTGGTGCATGTTTATTGGGTCAGGGAGCTGGGGATTTTCTAATTCTGAGCTTAACATATATACTGTGAAGGAAGTGGTGGTTGGTTTTGAGAAAATAGGGAACCTTTTACATCAAAAACATGGTGAAGAATTCATAGGCAGATGGAAACTGGGAAGAGATATTCTGCAATAACATTATATGTAAAAGTCTTTTTCATAGAAATAACATCCGACAAATCATTGAGGAAAAACTGTTCATAATCCAATAGAGAAATGTGTGCAGTCTATGAACAGGTTGATAGTTCATGAAAGAAATAATAAATTTAGCTAGTAAATATTTGGAAAAAAGTAATCAACTGAAAAAGTGAGCACTTTTGGAAGATTACATTGGTTCAGCTTGCTGGTGGGATTATTAAGGCTTAAATTGTGCTTTCTGTTTGTGAGGAATTTATCCTAAAGAATTATAAATTTGCCAGATTATATTCATTGGGTAATAAGAAGAACTTGGTTAACAACCAGTTACTCTTCAGTAGAAACAAATTGCGGTTCAGCTGTTCAGTAAAATGTATGAGTTGTTAATTTTGATGCAGATCTGTATGTTTTGACACAGTCAGCAGGTAATATATTGAATGAAAGAAATAGTACAAATCTTTGTATGCAGTTTTATATAAACTATTTGTATGCCTGCATAGAGGAAAGTCTGGAAGGGTGTATTCAGACTGATTAAAAAGTTTTTGTTTTTTTTTAAAGCACTATCTTTTGGGGGAGGGGCCTTTACTGTGTTGCAGTTTCTCTAGTTTTAGGGTTGTTCATTTATTTAGTAGTTAAATCTAAGTGCCTCCTACATATTAGAAACTGTAGAATGCAAAACAGATGATTTTCAGTGGAATTTGTGCTGATAAATGTAATGTCTCCTCTTTCCTTACCCCAGTGGAGTGCTTGGTCATTTCATTCTTTGTGGATTTATGATTATTTGACAAATGCATATGAAACAAATGAATGCATACTTTACTACCAAAGATGTTAACTTGAACCGTGTATATTATAGCAAGTATCCAGGTTATAGCAGGTATAATAGATAAAGTTTTTATTTTTTACACCTTTATGCAGATTTGGCCTACTTATTTTTGTTGTAGCTGGCTTTCTTCCTATTTGTATTTTTTTTGAAATCTGAATTAAATGTATATAGCTGAAATGACAGGGGGAGTGATTACATGTAAGGTTGTCTCTTTATTCCTCTAGATAAATAATAGATCCTGTGGAGTAGCAAGCAAATGAGGCAAAATGTAAGCTGTAATGCCTACTGCTTTATATGGGAAATCATGGGATTACTCTGGGGTTTATTCACAGAAATCACTTTGCTGAAATTCTCTCATACTTTACTTGCCTTCAGATTTTAGAAGTAAATCATTTTAAAGATTATTCAAGACTTAATACACTTGCTTGATTTGAATGAGGCTTTATAAATAACTTGACTGTACCCCGTCTGCATGGTGTTGTATTTGGTATGATACAGAAAAAAATTATTTGTAAAATAACAGGTGTTTTGACACAATAGCTTTTTAAAAATTTAATATTGGCCCTCGGGGTGGGTATCTGTATGTCCATGTGTGAATGTAGAAATCATTAGTCCATTTGGCTGCTTGCATAAACAATAAAGGTTTTAGAGTTAATAGTAATCAAGCAACTTGTTGACAGTTCAGATAGTATGGCCTAGTGTGCTTTATTTTTATTGCAGCTGTATTTGGCCTTTCTTTGCCAAATATACTAAAGAGAGCAATAAGAACACGAGGTGAACTAAGGAGATATAATGTAGAAGATACAAAAAGCAGGGTAAAACTGTTAACATTTTCCATATGTTTTCCACATGTTGTCTGAACTGGTATATTATCCTTTATATATATGAACAGTAGTGCTCTTCTGCTACAAGTGGCTTTTGAATATGGGAACTTGGTTTCTGTTTGTTTGTTTGGGTTGTACGTGTGTTTATTTTAATGTTGCTTTTTATATGATTTAAAATAAAGCAAGGTAAGAAAATTTGGTAAAGTACTGTGAGGCTCAATCTTTCTGTGGCATGTGCGGGACCAGGAAGTGATGATTTTAATGCTGTTCTGCTTGGTGTGGAGGGAGCTAGTTTGTGGGAGTATAAGAGGGAGAGTTGATTATGGGGTGTCCTTTATTGGAAATGACTTTTGGGTCCCTAGGCATGGCTTGAGTTGAACAGCTAACTGCTTTAGAGGCTCTGGAACTCCAGGTACTGTTTGAAACCAGCCTCTCCTAATTAGTGACTGTGACCTTGGATGCAGTATTTGTTTTCTCTATGGCTCAGTTTTTCTTTCTGTGAAGTAGGGTGTCTCTATTTCATAGAGAAATTGTGAGGAGTAAATGAATATATGTAGAGTGCTTAGAATCATGCCTGATACATATCAAGGACTCATATTAGCTATCAACACTTTACTTATTAAATTACCCAGTTTTGATTTCAGAGTATAATTTGGTAAGAATATTTTACAATAGCAAAGTATTTTTAGAAGTCTATTTGAAAAGAATGGTATGTAGAATGCCATGATAGTATCTTGCATGATGCTTGCTTACTCATTAGCATCCAGCACATCCACTGAAAGAGTAATAGGTCCAGAGAGGCTGAGAAATCCAGGAGCAAGACTGAAATGTTTAAATTTTGTTACACTGACTTTATTGTGATGCAAAACATGTTGGAAATTGGAGAGAGGGAGATAGGGTATGGTAACAGATGTATGAGTTCTTGTATCTTCTCTAAAATGTTAAGTATGGGTGACAGTTAACTAGATTTCTTTTTCCTTTTTTCTTCATCTTTTTAAAAAATCTTTATTTATGAGAGAGAGAGAGAGAGAGAGAGAGAGCACGTGCGAGAGGGTGTACGAGCAGGGCGGGGGGTAGAGACAGAAGGAGAAGCAGACCTCCCTGCTGAGCACAGAGCCCAAGCAGAATTTGATCCCAGAACCCTGGGATCATGACCTGAACTGAAGGCAGACACTTAACCGACTGAGCCACCTAGGTGCTCCCCCACCCCCTGCCCCGCCATCGCCCTTTTCAAAGTTGGCCTCTTGCCCAGTATGGACCTCCAACATGGAACTTGAATTCACAATCCTGAGAAGACGACCTGAGCTGAGATCAAGAGTTGGACACTTGCTTAACCATGCATCCCTCTTTCATCCTTTTTGTGTGTGTTAATGATTATTTCATTAGGTGACTGGGATATTATTGCTCTTGTTTTTGTTTTAAATAAGGAAAGATGGCTGCATACTCATTTATTTGTTTAAATAATTCTTAGGGACAGTTCCAGGCTGCTCTAGAAATCCACTGTTCTAAGAACTTAGGTTTTCTGTTTTCCTGTGTTCCATCATCAGCTTTGGCTTCTGACTGACATTTAGGTGCTTCCAGCTAGGGGAAGTAGGAGTTGAAGCAGCGTGTGCTCTTTGTTTGCCATTGGCCAGAGCTTAATCATCAGGCTACACCTACAAGGATGGCAGGGAATCCCAGTATTTATTCTGTAAAAACATGTCTAATTAAGCTTAGGGGTTCTGTTAACAGAGAAAGAGAAGAGAAAGGATATCAGGGTCACCTAGAATCTGAAGCAAGTTGCAAAACAATGTTTATATAAATATGTAAATATTAATACTGAGGTAGGAAAAATATATCTGCTTGCATCTGCACAAAATGGTCTTGAATACAGTAGAAAATTAAATTTTTTTTTTTTTTGCTTCTGGGAAAGGGAACTGGGTGGCTGGGGTTAGGATTAGGAGACAGACTTTTCACTTTATACCCTTTAGAATTGGTGATGTATACATTTTAACTTTTCAAAAATAGTAAACAAAATTAAGTATGGAGGTCTGATATATATAAGTTCAGGGATAAATATGTCATTAAGAACCAATAGGCCTTGGGGCGCCTGGGTGGCTCAGTGGGTTAAAACTTCTGCCTTCGGCTCAGGTCATGATCCCAGGGTCCTGGGATCCAGCTGTGCATGGGGCTCTCTGCTCAGCAGGGAGCCTGCTTCCTCCTCTCTCTCTGCCTGCTTGTGATCTTTCTCTGTGTGTCAAATAAATAAACAAAATCTTAAAAAAAAAAAAAAAAAGAACCAATAAGCCTTAAGATTATAATATTTGTGTGTAACACTTCCCTCATTAAAAAAATGTGGTGAGTGCTGGCTTCGGCAGCACATATACTAAAAAAATGTGGTGAGTTGAAATTTCCAAAAATGATTTAGACTTAGGTAGTTTGAAAAGCAGCCAGGCAAAGGCATTGGGAGTGTCAGGAAAGGGCAAGAATTGTCATTATTTATGAGGCATATTTCTGGGAAAGGTAATCAGCTTTAACAATGCAAACATTTTTAGGGTTTGAGGGAAGCAGGTCAAGATACCGAATTTCTTTAGAAATTTATTATTGAAATTCAAAGTGAATAAACTAATCTTGAAATTAAGTCAGGAGAGATATATTTATATGTGTTCGTGTGTGGATATGTATTATATATAATATTGGACATTGTATGCTTATATTGTGGAAGCCCAAGAAATCTTGAA
Organism: Enhydra lutris kenyoni; assembly: GCF_002288905.1. Taxonomy (NCBI): domain Eukaryota; kingdom Metazoa; phylum Chordata; class Mammalia; order Carnivora; family Mustelidae; genus Enhydra; species Enhydra lutris. The sequence goes on from NW_019154107.1 coordinate 25,516,492, forward strand.
AAAAACCTGCAGCTCAGAATTAGATCCAAAGTAAGAAGTCTCTTTTCTAACTCCCACTAAGATAGCTTAATAATTTATGCTTTAATTCTTTGTACAGATACAAGCCAAAGATGGCCCATTTAATTTTTGGCATATTTAAGTTTTCCTCTTTTCTGATTGAACAGAATTAAACTTCTTGTAAGTTACACCCATTCATTGGTGTGATGCCTGGAGCTACGCAGAGTGCAAATAATCATTTCTGAAGAGACAACTTCTTAATTTTTTTTTTTAAGATTTTATTTATTTGATAGACAGAGATCACGAGCAGACAGAGAGGCAGGCAGAGAGAGAGAGAGAGAGAGAGAGAGAGAGAGAGAGAGCAGGGAACCAGGCTCCCGTCTGAGCAGAGAGCCCGATGCGGGGCTCGATCCCAGGACCCTGAGATCATGACCCGAGCCAAAAGAAGAGGCCCAACCCACTGAGCCACTCAGGTGCCCCAACTTTTTAAATTTTTGAGTAAAGCTTTAGCATCCCTGATGATTCTCCCCAGTTAAACTTAGTTAAAATATTTTTCATACAGTTTTTCCATCCTTCATCAAAATTGTAGCCCTCTGTAAGTTACCTAAAATGTGGCACTCAGAACCTGTGATAATGTTAGAGATCTGGTCAGAGTAGACCTTGGCAAGCTGATTATTGGTGTTGATTTGTATAATATGCTTTATTAATTTGGGTCATGAATGCTTTTTTAGTAGCCATATTTCATGGATGACATGTTGACCTGTAGTCTGCTTAAATCCCTTACAATCCTCTTTTGTAAGTCAACTGGCTGCTGAACCATCTTGTGTATCTGTGGCTGGCTTTTAAGAATTAAGGGCAGGACTGCATGCTTGTCTTTATTATAGTCAACCTAAAAGTTTTTCGTTTAAAATCATTGGGTATTTAAATCTACATTAATTTTCAAAATAAATAAATAAATAAAATAAATAAGTAAATCTACATTAATTTTCTCTATTTTAGCTAATCTCCTAAATTGGAAGAAAAATCATTTATTTAAAAGTTGCCTATATTTAACAATTCTAAAATATTAACAAGTGTCCTGTTTTAGGTAAGCCCTGACCAGTTCATCATACAAGACTATAATGTTTAAGCATTTTTAATGTTAACATTAAAACAGCACATGTTACACGTCTGTGTTCATAAGCTCTAAGCTTCATTTATCAAGGTTTAGAAATAGAGGGTAATGATAATATCACTGTTTTGAGATAACTGATTTTTCAGATAATAAAAATAAAGCAGATACTGAGCATAAATTATATTAAACATTGTGGAAAATGGTACTGTAATGGGAGGAAGACATTGAAGTTCTCTACCTAGCTGGGAGGATCTTAGTGTACTCTCCTTTGATTCTGGTATTTAACGATTAACTTTATTTTCATTCTCATTGTTTTTTCCAGTAGGTGGTAGGGATTATGGGTGTATATGTCACTAACTATAAACAACCATAGGATGTAACAGTGATTTTTGTGAAAGGCATTGTTCATCCCCAGTGCAGGATACTTCATTATTTTTATAGGCTTTTCATTTATAAACAGAAATTTTGCTTTCCTGATATGTAGCATAGGGATCAAATATTCAATTAGTTTTAAACTTTAAAAAACATCTAGCTCTAGGGACGCCTGGGTGGCTCAGTTGGTTGAGCAGCTGCCTTTGGCTCAGGTCATAGTCCCAGCGTCCTGGGATCGAGTCCCACATTGGGCTCCTTGCTCAGCGGAGCCTGCTTCTCCCTCTGCCTCTGCCTGCCATTCTGTCTGCCTGTGCTTGCTCTCTCTCCCTCTCTCTCTCTCTGACAAATAAATAAATAAAATCTTTAAAAAAAAAAAAAATCTAGCTCTACTCTGCCCATTAACATGTGTCTGTTTAAATAGAAATAAAAATTGAAATAATTTAAAAATTGACTTGTTGACTTCTGCTAGCCATGTTTTAAGTGCTCAGTAGCCACATGTGTCTAGTAGGTAGCTTATTGGGCAACACAGATGATAGAACATTTTTATCATTGTAGAAAGTGCTCTATTGAATGATGCTGATATAAACAAAGATGATTTAAATGCAAATTTCTGACTATCCTCACATTGAAGGTAGGGTGAATCCTAGAGGAAATCACAATAATTCTTTAAATGACTTTTATGAGAATAGAAATGTTATAGGTTAATTATGAAAAATCTAGAAAATATAGGGAAGTAAAAATAACAAAGTTTCTACATGACTTTCTATTCTTAACATTTGTTTTATATTCTAGTCCTTTTTCTTCCTCCACACGTGTGTACACGTGGGGATGATTTTACTCGTGCACATTTCAAGTAAAAAGAGCAAGAATATAAAAGTAACCATTTTAACAGTAAACATTTTTGCTTTATAGAAGTTTCCTAAACTTTGTTCTAAATCTAAACTATCTTCTAGGGATGCCTGGGTGGCTCAGTTGGTTGGGCAGCTGCCTTCGGCTCAGGTCATGATCCCGGCGTCCTGGGATAGAGTCCCACATCAGGCTCCTTGCGATGGAGCCCCGAGTCGGGCTCTCTTCTCAGCGGGGAGCCTGCTTCCCCCTCTCTTCTGCCTGCCTCTCTGCCTACTTGTGATCTCTCTCTACATGTCAAATAAATTAATAAAATCTTAAAAAAAAAAAAAAACAAACCTATCTTCTATGTTTGTAGTTAGCCTTTTGACTAAAAATGTTACTATAAAAATACTGTCTCATTCTGGATTATTGTATGAGTTAAGAGTATTGGAAATTATCTCCAGTTATTTATTTTCCTTTAAATGCTCTTTAAAAAATAGTATTTGCCTGTATCTAATATCAGCATTTACCTCAAACACTTCAAATAAATTCATGAAGTTTCACTATGAAATGGTGACACAAGGCACTTGGAAACTTTATTCTGACGTTTTGCTCATCTTCATCCCATTTGGTATTTGGCTCTATCAGCATCATCTTTGACCACCAACATTAGCTCGTAGGTGTGTGCTGGCTTTGTTGGAAATTATTATGAATTTGTTAATGAAGCTTGAGAGTATGGGTAGGCGAATTTAAAATCTGCCCATTCTGGTTTTTACCTTATGTTAATGCTTTATGATAATCAGAGTTATGTATAGTATTCATTTTAGATGTGTTCCTTTGTTTTATGGGAAGTGGAAGATAAGGCAGTAAGTGATCCTGGTAGTGGAGTTAAGGTATGGTGGTAAGACGGAAGTATAGGTGTTGCCATCTTTTTGCTTAAATCATTACATTTCTTCATGTTTATATCTTGAATCCTTTTTCACTATCAAACCATATTTGCTTATAAATTTAATGCTGATCAGCAATAAGAAATTACCAGGGAGGAGTAGGAAAGTTTTCTAAATAACTAAGAGTTTAAGAAAAAAAATAACTATTTTAATTGAGTGTTTAATTTACAGTGGCATTAGCTTTAAAGTCACTCATTTAATGTAAAATTAAGAATTGTAATGGTGTAGCCCAGTAATTTTGTGAATTTCTCTGCTATTAAAAAGTACTGAAATATATTGTATTTTTGTGCACTTAACCATCTGCCAGATAGGATTATATATGACGTAAATAGGATCTTGAAATTTCATGCCTCCAAATTATAGTAATTTCTGACACTTCAGTGTAGTATTCAGACTCTTTTAATTATAGGGAAGCAGAATGAATAGTTTCTCATGGTTGTGATTTGGTACATATGCACATGTAGATAGCTAAGAGTGGAGTAAGAACTGAAGACAGCCCTTTGTAAAATGTCAGGCTTTAAGCATAGTAAAGTCATCCCAGAATTTGTCTTGTTTAGGATGGCTTCTCCAAACTTGATGAGTATGTATGTATGTATGTATGTGCTTTGCATAGGTAAATTTTAGGATATACATTTTGAAACTGTCCATCAGAGGCCCTATATTTTACAAGAGAGTAAAAATCAAAACATTTTAAGTGGGTACTTTGCATCAAATGCTCTTGAAGTGATGGTGAAAGGGATTATTTAGTAACAGAAACTATTCTAGTTCCTTTCTTTGTGGGTACCAAATCTGGGAATGTACCCAGAGATTTGAGAAATCCTATACATTTCTTTCTTTAGTAACTCCAGGACACATTCTAACACATAAGAACATTGTAAATTGTTAGCAGGTAACTTTTGACAAAACTATTTGGGAAGCTTGAAATAATCCTGAAAGAGAGCTTTTTACTTACCGAAGGAGAAAGTAAAGAAGCAATTATTAAGTACCTATGGAATGCTAAGCAGTGTGATAAATGCTTAGAGAAGTATTCTGAATTGAATCCTTTTGTCTGCCCTCTGAGTGTTATTAAAACGGAGAGGCAGAGAGGATAAGTTCCCCAGGATCTCCTGTAGCCAATGAGAACTGGAATTTGTTAAGACTCCAGAAGTCTGTTCTTTCCATTGTTCATTTTCTCTTGCAGTCTCTGGGATTACAAAAAAAAGAATAATATCCTTAAAATAGTATGTTATTTTTTTATTCAGGGAAGAAATAGTGAGAGTGAGTACATTTACATGTATTCGAGTAAGGGTGAGATGAAGACTAGAGTTAGAGTGGGATTAAAGCACATCACGAGAAGAGGCTTGAAAGGCAGTTTATGGTAGGTTAAACTGATAGAGGTTATGACAAAAAGTTGTTCAGTATAGATGGTAGCTATTATTCTTACTCTGGAGATTATCTGAATTTTTACATAATTGAATAAAGTTCTTTCAGTGTGTGGGAAAGATGGATATTATCTGTTTATATCAACAAGTACCACCATAATAGTTTAGATGTGCAGCTTATGAATAAAGTTATCAAAGTGCTCTGTATTTGGCAAGTATTTCTCTTTTAGATAGGAAAAGCACTTATGCCATGACTTAGTGGCTCTTCAGATAAATACTTAGGTATCTAAAGAACACTGCATTGACTGTGTCTGAGGTTGAAATGAAATATATTGATTTCTTGGGTGATTGAATAGAGGATACGCATTACCTCAGGAAGGGAATACATTTTAGGGTTTTACCTTTTTCTTAAATGTTTGTATTTTTTATTTCTAGGCTGTTCGCTGCTACGAATCTCTAATCTTAAAAGCTGAAGGAAAAGTGGAGTCTGATTTCTTTTGTCAATTAGGTCACTTCAACCTCTTATTGGAAGATTATCCAAAAGGTAATTTTTTCCCTTATTCATTACTATTTAATTTATATATATTTAAAATAATTATAATTGTTTGTATTCTACCAAGGATACTACCGTTTTTATTTCTAAGAAATTGTAAGCTTGTGAACATCCTAAACAATGAGGAAGAAAAATGGGGTAGATAGAAATGTGAAAAATTCATGTAACTCTATGTAAATTATCAGTAAGTTGACCAGTGTAACTGATAACCATCACCTACCTGTGCACTACCATTTTGTTCTACCTTGTGAAAAATCCCTGCCCTTTAAAAGCCCTTTAAAAGCTCTATCATAGTAGACAGTGAGCCATAGGGGTGCCTGGGTGGCTTAGTCATTAAGCATTTGCCTTTGGCTCAGGTCATGATCCCAGGGTCCTGGCATCCAGCCTCACATTGGGCTCCCTGCTCAGCAAGGAGTCTGCTTCTCCCTCTGTCTCACCCCCTTGCTTCTGCTTGCTTGCTCTCTTAAAATGTAAGATCTTTAAAGAAAAAACAAATAAAAGGTGAGCCATGGATCGACACTTTGAAGAAGTAACAGAGACTCAATATTTCCCCTCTTTATCCTGACTGTAAAACTTCCATTTTAGCTAGAAAATAATTTGAATGAAAGTCTGGTCTGTAGTCATTGTAAAGATAAGCAGTGCAGAGAGACGATCATATAATGAGCTTGAGCATTGGAGAAAACAGGTTTTTTATTCACTTGAAATTTTTTTCCTGTAAAAAATGAGTTAAATAATTCAAGACAGTCCCCTAAGATGTGTCCCTTTTGTAGTACCATGCTGCTGATGCAGACCACAATTCAGTTAGGAAGAGAAAGCACCCCCAAATACCACCCACTCTTCCAATATCAAAGGCAAAACCCATAGCAAAGAAAAATTGTATCCTTATAAACAAGAACATTTTAACCTTCTGATGATAGTGAACATCTGTATGTGGACCAGATAAACATAGTATACTTGTTTTCCACAACTTTATTTAGTGGGCAGAACAGCTGTCATGTTTCAGGGCTGGACTGAAGGATTGTTGCTGTTTAATGTTGATATTTTATAATGCCACTTTCATATTAGGTCAAGTGAGCACTTTTCCTAGTGAAAATTCAGTTTTTGTTTGAGACAGGTTTAATATATGTGGGGTTTGAAGTTAGGCTTATTTCTCAGCTCATCTCCATTGTTTACAGTGGCATTATTGTTAGCATAATGTATATATGACCCCAGAGCTTCAGTCTTCTGATCTGAAAAGCCAGAGATAAAGGGGTTTGGAGATTGTTATGTGAAGCTGGTTAGTACTTAAGAAATGGCTTCAGGATAATAGGTATTAATAATTACTTAACACTGTTAGATTTTTTAATTAAGACTAACTTATTTAAAGGAAACTGTTTTAAACAAAAATACACAAATTCTCTCTACAATATAATTTTTTAATTCTGCATCTTGGAGAGCATGCTATTTGTGTGTGTGTGTGTGTGTACATATATACACACATATATACATATATATAATACTCTTTAAAACTTTATTAACCCATGAACTTAACTATATTTTCCATTTATAAAATTGTTGGCTGTAAGGGTATGAGTCTAGGGATATTTGTTTTATTCTTTCCTGGTTTTTTTTTTGGAGGTAAGGTGGGACATGTGGCAAACTAGCTGGCAGGGAGTAATCTAATAAGATGGGAGCCGAGAACGGTAACTTAAGGATTTAAGTCCTTGAAAAGAGGTGCTCTGAGACCCATTTACTGTCATGTAGATGAACTGGCCATTGATAGCTAGGCAGTAGTTCAGTTATTTGTAATAGGAAGAAGAGGAAGGTGAGAATGGATGCAGAGGTGTATATATATATATGTATGTATGTATGTATTTTAGTATGTTGTAGTATTTCAAGTTGATGGCTTCTGTTTCTTTGATTTTTTTCTTTAATTTTCCTTGAGTCTTTATTGACCATATTTCCAAGTTACAGAAAAATTCCTTTTTACATACTAATTATTGAATTCTTTCTGTCCACTCTTCGCCATCTTCCTGTAAGTTCAAAATTAGAGCCCAACTCTAGTAGGCCTGTCCACACTCCCATCACCCCTACCACCAGTTTATGGAGACATTGTTAGCTCAGGCTGCTTCCTACTTCTCTCTTTGGAACCCACTGCAAGGTGAGAATCTCCAGCTCCAGCCAAATAGACATTTAATTTTGGAGAACAGATTATAAACCATAACTTTTTAGGGAGTACACATAAGCCATACAGTGAACATGTGAGTAAATTGCTCAGGTATAGGTATGTAGGGGACTTATTGGCCCATTATTCTGAAGACACTTCTTTAGTTATAGTACTGAGTCCTCTTCTTTGTGTGAAATTTTCTGAGCTTGGGGTTCCTTGTGAAAAACTGCTTCTACTTTTGAAGTACAAAATGGTAGAATCTGTTTTGTGTACATTTTGGACTGTACTTTTTGTCCTTATTTGTCATTGTGATACAGTCTTGCTTTCTGCCTTATAGGAATTCCTAAACATTTCTGATCTGCAGATGGTATACTTTATCATTACTGTTACGGATTTATTCTTAAAAAACATTTTCTGTCATGTCAGATGAATTTGAAACAGAAGGAAAAAAAGATTTCCTAAAAAAGTTTTCTTTTTTTTTAAAGCCTTTCTGGTTTGTAATATGTTTGAAGAATTAAAAAAAAAATTTCTGTCACTTGATTTGGTCATTTGGCTTCTAGGAATTTATTCTTAAAAACTGATTGGTTAGGGGCGCCAGGGTGGCTTAGTCGGTCAGTGAAGTTTCAGTGCTCTTGGCCTATTTGTGGGTTGGATTCCTCTGGATTGAGTTCAGCATACAGGATATTTAGTAAGGAGTGCCTTTAGGATCAGCACTTGTGGAAGGTAGAGGGGAAAGAATTGGATTGAAAAGAGGAAGGATTGGACAGAGGTGAGAAGTTAAGCTGTGACAGCCTTGGCCAACTCCATGTGGAACCTTGGAGCTAGAATGGCCCTTCAGAGCTATCCCAAGTTGGGCAAAGATGACCACGTCTTTATACTCCATCCTTTTGATACTGGGTATGGGCCAGCCTGGGAGGGAGTGTGACCTTGGGCAAGAGGCTCTGCACCTAAAGCAGCTCACTGTTAGAGGCTGTCTGCAGGCAGGACTCCTGATATTCCTTCCTAGAAGCGAGATTTGAATGGTTTTTTAGAGTCTCCTGTATCTCCTTTGCTACTCCTAACCCTGAAACTAACTCATTAGCCTTTGCTGAACCAAACAGCTGATGGCACTGTTAGACTGCCTTAAGCCATGAGATGGGGCAGTGATTTCTCTTCTTTGGGTTGGAAGACAACCTGAGAGATGGAGAACCTTGGACTGAAGGACAGGCGTATATATTCTTGCAGATATATGTGATGGACCTTAGGAGTAGTATAATAGAAATTATATGTAATATCTGTAAATACGTGTGGCAAATTCTAGGTAAGGACAATCACTAAGTTAATTACTTAGAAAATTAAGTAGCAAATTATCTCAGAGTACACATCCAAATTCTAAAAAGAAATTATGAGGTAGGAGACTTGGGAGATAGTAAGAAATCCTGAAGCAAAACAGTTAGTTGAAGGGGAGATAGAGTAATAACTCATTCCTGATATTAGCATGAAAACCATGAAAATTAAAAAAAAAAAAAAAATAGTTTCTTTGTGGTTTGTTGTGAGCTGGAAGTTTTCTCTGAAATTCCCTCCCGTGATTGATTTTTTTTCTCCCTTTCCTCCTTCCTTCAAGTAATTTTCTCATTTTGTTGCATTGTCTATCAGTTTTGGACAAAATAAATTTTGGTTGTTTTAGTAGCTCAGCAGTTACAGATGGCTAGGGTGAGTTTGATGCCAAGAGTTGCTAATGTGAAGAAGTCTTAAGTCAGAGTTGGTGAGCTCTCTTTGTCTTCTCTTTGTCGTTCTTGGGTAGAATGACAAGACTCCATCCTAGGATATATAAAATACAAGAACATAGAGTGGGTATTTTCCAATAATAGATCTTATTTGGCTTCTTCAGAAATTACCATTTTCTTAATCCTTGCATGATTTCCTCTTTATTGTTGTAGCTGTTAGAACTGAAGGTTGTGATTCTTTTTTTTTTTTCTTTAAGATTTATTTATTTATATGAGAAAGAGAGAGTACGCACGTGTCTGTACAAGTTGGGGAGAGGCAGAGGGAGAGGGATAGAAGGAATCCCAGGCAGACTCTCTGCTGAGTGTGGAGCCCTGTGTGACCCTGGGGCTCCATCCCATGACCCATGAGATCATGACCTTAGTAGAAATCACAAGTCAGGCACTTAACCAACTGAGCCAGCCAGGCACCATTGAAGGTTGTGATTCTTTTACTCTTTGTTTAAAACTCCTTTCAGATAGAATCATTGGAATTAGTTTGCTTTGTATATATTTTTGCTATACAATACAAATTTGTGTTGAGATAGTAAAATAAAATGAAATAAACATACAAAATACCTATACAGGCATATAATATCCATGGATATTACTTATGTCTCTAAAAACCCATTACAGTCAAGGTGACTGTTCATATGTGGTCATTGCATTTACTCATTGCACCCTATTTCTTTGTATAACTTCATTTAAATGTATTTAGTGGTTTTCAAACTGTGATATCTATGTTTAAAAAAAAAATCACCAGTACTTCCACTCCTTCCATTGCAATTTGGGAATCACAAGTTTTATTCAGTTCACTCATGGTCTAGAATTAGAAAATGCATTTGAGAAGTATCCAAGAAAGCAAAACAGTGACCGTAACTGAGGTTGTCAGAATCCTATGTCTAGGCAATAAGCACAAGTTATAGTAGCTTAAAGAACCAGAGAGCTGTTGCAGAACACATTGAAGGAACTCAAAACATATACTTTGTTTCTGTTATAGTAAGCCAAATGTGAGGTGCTAAAGATCTTGAGGAGTATATTAATTTTTTAAAGGTTTTATTTATTTTAAAGAAAGAGAGATGTGAGAGCAAGGGGAGGAGCAGAGGGAAATAACCTCCAGCGGAGTCTGACATGGGGCTCGATCCCACCACTCCGAGATCATGACCTGATCCGAAACCAAGAGTCAGATGCTTAACCAACTGAGCCACCCAGGTGCTCCAGATATATTAATTTAATAATGGCAGTGTGCATTAATTATAGTTGAAAGTCTCAGTGAAGGTGCTGATGAAGCAGTAAAAGATTATTTGTTTTTTAGCTTTTCCAACTTTCTGTCTGGTTGAATCTGTGATATTAAATCTTTGCAAATGTGTGGAGAAAAGGAGATGGGAACAAAGGTCTGTTGTGGATACTGTTCACAGGGTTTCTCAAATGTTAGCATGTGTTTAATACGTATTAATGCTGCATAAAAGGGAAAAGATGTGTTTTAGGCAATCACAATTTGAGAGGCAAAAAGGTGCTAGTGAGCAGAATAAATCAGTCATTTATATAAAATGAAAGTTAATACAAGCTCTCTAAGATATCATTTATCCAGGGTATAAATGTAACCTTTCAGTCTAGCCTCGGATAACAAACAAAATAAATCAAATAAATCTGTTGACCTAATAACTCTAGGCAACCACAGCCTGTTCTGGCCTAAAGAACGCAGTCAGTGCAACTGACAAATTTGAAGAATGTCAAAGAAGTACATCCTTCCATACCTAGAAACATTGGGCTGGGGGTGAAAACAAATGCTGAGTTTTGTCTGCAGTTAGTACACAGTCTAATATTAGGAATATAGACTGCATTTTAAACCTTCCTTCCTTGCATTTCTGTTGCACGTAACTCTGCAGAAGGTTCCCTTTTTTTCCGGCAAGGCTATCACCTTTAAACTACATTGTTGTTTCTTTTCATCCCGCACTGCACGTATGGACTTGTCATCAGGTACACTGTCTTTCTCTTGTTCTGATAACCTTAACTCAAAGCCATAATACTTCCAAGCATGAAGTTTCTGTTATCTACTGAATCTGTCTTAACTCTCTTTACTCCCTCACTGTATTTCTCTGAAAATCTCTCTTTTTTAAATTCCGGACAAATTACAGTAAGACTTTGAACTTCTCTTTTCATTCTTCAGTTACACCTTATTCTTTTACTGAAAAAACTCTTTAGGTTGCTTGTAACTTACAAGGAATTAACTTGAATCAAATAGCTGGATGTCAGGGCGCCTGGGTGGCTCAGTGGGTTAAAGCCTCTGCCTTCAGCTCAGGTCATGATCTCAGGGTCCTGGGATCAAGCCCCGCATCAGGCTCTCTGCTCAGTGGGGAGCCTGCCTCCCTCTCTCTCTGCCTGCCTTTCTACCTACTTGTGATCTCTCTCTCTGTGTTAAATAAATAAATAAAATCTTAAAAAAAAATATAGCTGGATGTCCACTCATCATCAGGGAAATGTAAATCAGAACTATAGTGAGATCCCACCTCACACCTGACAGAATGGCCAGAATCAACAACACAAGAAATAACGTGTGGGTGAGAATGGTGGACAAAAGGGAACCCTTGTTCATGGTTGGTGGGAGTGCAAACTGGTGCAGCGACTCTAGCGAACAGTATGGAGGTTCCTTAAAAAGTTAAAAGTAGAACTATCCTATGACCCAGCAATTGCACTACTGGGTATTTACTCCCAAAATACAAAAACACTAATTGAAAGGGATTCATGCATCCCCATGTTTATTGTAACCTTATGTACAATAGCCAAACTATATTTATAGTAGCCAAATTATGGAAGCAGCCCAAGTGTCCCATCAGTAGATGAAAGGATAAAGAAGATATGGTATACATAGACAATGAAATATTATCCAGGCATGAAAAAGAATGAAATCCTGCCATTTGCAATAGCGTGGGTAGAACTAAGGAGTATAGTGCTGAGCAAAATAAGTGGAAGACAAATACTATATGATTCCACTCATATGTGGAATTTAAGAAATAAAACAAACGAGTAAAGGGAACAAAAAAGAGGCTAACCAAGAAACAGACTCTTAATTATAGAGAACAAACTGATGGGTACCAGAGGGCAGGTGGGTGGGGGTAGGTGAAATGGGTGATAGGGATTCAAGAGTATACTTACCATGATGAAAAAAAAAAAAATAATAAAAGGCTTAATGTCACAGTCTTTTAGGAAGTGGTGAGAATGTATGTTTACCTAAAGCTGCTACTTTCCCTACCGTCTTCTTCCTGGGAGTTCTCATTTGATAATGTTGACCATTTCCTAATTTTAACATAAGTACACTTATTTTAACATTTATATGAATAATACGTTCATTGTTTAAAGAAAAATATTAAAAGATCAATAACCATAGAAGGTAAACAGCCTGAGAACAGAGCCATGTGTTTGCTCACATCTCTATTTCATTATATCTGGCATGGTGCTAGCCACTTAATACTTAAGAAATATTGTGTGAATTTATTAAAGACCCATTGGTATTTATCATTGAGAGACACTTGTTTTTAAACATTTCTGAAGCAAATCTTCAGAGACTTTTCTATCACAATAAATTTTCAACATTTGAAAATTGAATTAAACTCTGCTACTTTCTTTAACCTGGTGTATCCTGTTAATTTCTCCATCTGAGAAAAACACTTTGTAACATTTCAATTCCCTATATAGTATCTATTTTATAGGTAGAAGAATTCTTTATTGCCTGTGTAGACTGTTTCTTTCCTTTTTTTGGTACTAACTGTTGTCCATCCTTGTAGCTAAATCTTTGCACACATCCATGTTTAATGTTTTTAGAAGGAATACTTTGATGTGGTGGGGCTTACTGAGCGAAGGTGTGTGTGTGTAGTTAATCCTTTAATAACATGGGTTTGAACTGCAAAGGTCCACTTAAATGTGGAATTTTTTTTTTTCAGTAAATACACTACAATACTATAAATGTATTTTCTCTTAGAATTTTCGTCATATTTTATTTTCCCTGGCTTACTTTATTATAAGACTACAGTATATGATACATGTAACACACAAAATATATGTTAATCGACTATTTGTTGTTGTGGGTAAGGTTTTAAGTCAACAGTAGGCTATTAGGCAAGTTTTTCAGGAGTTGAAAGTTATGTATGAATTTTCTACTGTTGTGCAAGGATTAACTATATTAAAACTTTTGACATTGCTAAATTATGCTGCAAAAATTTTACTAATTTATGCTTACAGTACTAGTAGAATGAGAAAACTATCTATTTCCTTAAAATTTTGCCACTTTTGGCTATTTCCCTTATTGTAATTGAGTATTACCATTATTATTTTATCATTTTTATATGTGAAAAGCTGTATAGCACAATTTTGAAGTTAAAGAAGGGCTGACTATGTGTAATACCCTCTCCCATCTGTATAGGTCATTTTTTTATCCTTGATAATTTCCTTGTTTGTTTCCTCCTCTTCTCCTATCTTCCTGAGGTAAAGGGCAAAATAAAGGAGATTGTGTGAGAAAGGTTACATAACACTTAAGTTGTTATAACAGTTAAATTTAACTTCTCATTGTTACCTTTTGCATTTATTTTTTTTAGACCCAGCTTCTTTGCCAGTTTTTTAATACTCTTTTAAATTATATTTTTCTTCTTTTTTAATCTAAAAGACTAAATGCGCTTGTTTAAAAATGAAACTCAAAATTATGAAAAAATAATTTGAGGTCTGTTCATAAATAAAATTGGTTCCCAGGATTAAAAAGATCTGAGCTTAAAAAAAAAAAAAAAAAAAATCTGAGCTTTGGAGTTTGGTTGATAGAGAGTGGATATTAGTATGTTTGGGCACACCATTTTTTGTTAAGTGGCAAAAGGACAGTCTTGCCTGATGTAATGGTAAAAAGATTTCGTAGTAGGATGAAGGACTTCTTGAACCAATAGAGAACCCGGGGATCACAAAGTGAAGGTTAGATGATTCAGGGAAGGAAGAGCCTAGTAAGATAATATGCTACAGTCATTGTGAAAAAGATTTTAAGTATTATAAGGATGTCCAAACAAATGATTTCCCTTATTCTCTGTTAAGGGCTTAGAAAAGTCTAGCTACAGTGAACCAGGAATTCTTTTTCATGGATACGTGACTAACTTAGAGATTTGAAATGACTTTGCTTTGTTTAGAAGGATTTCACTATAGAGATTCTGGGGATGGGTACTTGTATAGTCTTTAGAGTTCTAATGATTTATTTGAATTAGGAATCATAAAATATGTTAAGATTTTTTCTTAAAATAGGATGTTAGGCCTAATGGGGTAAGGTATAATTGGAAAGGTAAGAAATGCTCATGGAAGGAATGTCTCATTTACAAATCTGTGCTTGCACTTTGAAGCATTTACTTTTTTGACTTTGAATTTGAGAGTGTGTATTTATTTTTTGGTTTACCATATAGTAGTACGGATGCTATGTTTCTCCCAGCTGATAGTCACATAGGCTTCTTGGACCTCGTGTTTCATTTACTTTGGAGGACACCATGCTATCTCTTTAAGTGCTCTGCCAATTCTAAAATGGTAATTTTATGAAGTCATGTAATATATATTATTAGGTAGGTTATTGGAAACAGGCTTTCCAAGGTTGCTGGAATCCCAGAACATCATTGAAAGGCAGTCCAGATTTAATATGGTGAGTGCACAAAATTGTTAGGAACCCTGACTTTTACTGGTTAGGATGATTTTGGTACAAAAGCAACGACCTGATTCTAGCTTAAATAATAAGCAAATTGATTGCCTCCCATAAGTGTAAGTTTGTAGGTGAGTTGTGTACTAGGCCTAGTTTGAGGTCTAATAGTATCCAGCTACTTTCCATTTGTTTCCTCTCCTATCTTCTGTGGGCTTCATACTAAGAATAGTTCCCTTCGTGGTGGCATTTAGTGATATATAGGTTTCCTTGTTCGCATCCAGTAGTAGAGGGAGAATACCTTTCCTATGACTGTCTTTTATAAATCAGTGATGGTTTCTGGACACAAACCTTGTTTGACTATTCTCTTCCAGGTAGAATGATAAGTTGGATTGCTTTTCTTTTTAGAAGACCATTAATCAGTGACCTTTGTGAGCTAGCAACAATCGTGTGAAGAACTAGAAAATGCAGGATGGTTTGTAATCAGTTTTTCACTAAAACTGGACATATTTCTAAATGCCCTTCCAAGGATAGGTTGGTTGGCATCATCTAATGCCAAAAAAGATGAACATGATTTAAATAAGTTACTTGTTCAGATATATGATGATGATTTTGGATAATGCTTCTCTAATTTGAACATATTTAGAAAGTTCTCTGCTTTATATTCACATGTATTTTGGCTGTTTACTGATAAAACACTATGAAAGCGTTACACACGCAGTTCTAGAAAATATTAATTTGCATTTCCCCCCATTTTTATCTACATAAAATTTTACACTTGCGAAATCTTTATTTGAAAAATCTTAAGTCTTTTTTAAATTGAGGTATACTTGATATGTAACATTAGTTTTAGGCATTGAATAATATAATGATTCAATGTATATATTGCAAAAGGAACACAGTAAGTCTACTTACATCCATCACCATACATAGTTAAAAATTTTTTATCTTGTGATGAAAGCTTTTAAGATTTACTCCCTTAGCGACTTTGAAATATGCAATACAGTATTGTTAACTGCAGTCACCATTACACCATTACATCCCCATGACTTATTTATTGCTGAACGGGTTTTTAAAAAGATTCTACCAATTCTAATGTGTGTATGTAATTTTCGGTTTATTTTGTTTTTTAAGCTCCTCACTGAGTTTTTGGATTGACAGGAACTATAATTTTTTCCACAGCCTTTTATGCCTCATGGATTTGGGGGTATGGGATTCCCTATTTTGGAATTGAGTTGGAGTAAGTTAATTGTGGGCTGGATTTTTTTGTTGATTATATGAAAGGAAACATCACAAAAGAAATAGTCCTTTTGCTCTTTGCGGTGGTTGAGCTCTTGATCATTCTTAGAAGTGAGATCCCTTGTGGGAACAAGTAACTCATCACATTCCGAAGTAGAAATTCTTAATCCTTTTATCAGATCTATTTTGTGAGAAGGCCATGTTGATTCAAGAGGTAACCTAGATTCTGTTCAAGATTAGGTCTGAGGTGTGAACAGTTTTACATCCTTGAACCTCCTGTATATTTGATACTTACTATGTCTGACTACAGGATGGGTCCAGATTTCTAAATTGTTTGGTCTTAAATATCACACTCTGTTTGAAGGTGGGGTATGATGGGAAGCTTATTGTGATGTTTCTTAAAACTTGTATTATTGATTTGGCGTGGGACATAATTGCAACTCATACTTATTTTCCCTCTTTCAGCATTATCTGCATACCAGAGGTACTACAGTTTACAATCTGACTACTGGAAGGTTAGTGAACATTTGCATGTTTGTTTCCTACTTGTTTTTTGGTCTGATTACTACTGGTTATGCTCAGAATGAATTGTGCTCTTTTTTTTCTTTGTTTTGTTAATTACTTTAAAAAACACCATAAGGAAAGAGGATTGGAAAGGCAAATGTTGTTTGCATTATCTTGTATGAACCACCTTGTATTTTATTAAAAGAGATAGATTACTCTGACACAGATTATTGGCCAAAGATGATCCTAAGTGTAAGAATTTAAAAGCAAGTAAAACCAAATGGCAACAAAATGATTCTTTGTTGGTTTGTTTGTTTTGTCTTAAGTTGGTACCTGGGAATAAAAGAAGGCTTTTATTAGATGTGTAAGATGGGTTTATAAGACTGAAAAGGCAAGGAACAATGGGCAAATTATAATAGGAATCTTTCTTAGTATAGTCTGTCTATAATTGGAACTCTGAGGACAGCTGAACCTAACCATTTTTTAAAAGACTTATCTAAATGGAGAACTGTGAGTCATCCATTTTCTTAAAGCAGTTCATATAGTTACCTGGGCAGGTTAATCTTCACATCATGTTTATTTTTAAGCATAAGTTTATTGATGAGTGGAGTTTCTTTATCTGAATTGTCATTTTGTATTTTTAAGGTATATTTTGTTTTTCCATCACCTAGTTTTTCTTTTCGATTTGTGGAAGTTTTAACAATACATTTTGGTAATTTAAAAAATGTATTGAAAATACTTTTCCTTTCTGTGGCTTACCTTTACTTAAATTAAAAGCTTGTGGAAGTGTAATTTTTACATAGCATAAAATTCAACTGTTTTAACTATGCAGTTCAGTGACTTTTAGTGAATTTTCAGAGTTGTACAATCATAACCATAGTCTTATTCTAGGACATGTCCATTTCCCCATAATGAAACCTCATGCCCAACCTCTGGCAGGTACTACTCTACTTTGTGTCTCTGTATATTTGTATTTTCTGGATATTTCCTATACATGGTAGCATAGGTGTTTTTTTGTGACTGACTTCTTTCACTTAGCTTGTTTTCAAGGTTGATCCATTCATAGCATGTTTAATACGTTCTTCTTATTATATAATATTCCATTGTATGGATATACCACATTTTATTCATTTATTAGTTGATGGGCATTTTAGTTGTCACTTTTTGGCCATTGCGAACAATGCTGCCATGAATATTTGTGTTGTCAAGTTTTGTGTGGACATAGATTTTCAGTTCTAGGGTAGATAGCCAGGAATGGAATTACTGAGTTGTAGGGTAAATCTACTTTTAACATTTTAAGAAACTGTTTCCCAAAGTGGCTATAAGGTTTTACGTTCTTGCCAGCAGTGTTATGAGGGTTTCAGTTTCTCCATGTCTTGTCAGAAGTTGTAATAGTTCAGTTTTTGAGTGTAGCCATCATAGTGGGTGTGAAGTAGCATCTTCTTATGGTTTTTATTTCCATTTGTCAAATGACTGATGATATTTAGCATCTTTTTATGAACGCATTGGCTGTTTGTATATATTCTGTGCAAACCCTGTGCCCTTGTTTTTTATATATGTATATGTTGTCAGAGATCTTTATACATTCTGGATACAGTCTCTTCCCAGATACATAATTTGCAAATAGTTTTCAAGGTCTGTGGCTTGTATTTTCACTTTCTTGGCAGTATATTTTTGAAGTCCATCAAAATTTGAATTTTGATGCTGTCCAAAAATTTGAATTTTGATGCTGTCTACTGCAATAAGTAGTACAAGTGTCTTTTCATATTTTTATTAGTGAGTGATTCTTTGCTGTGTAAGTGGGATCCTTTATAAGGGTAAGTGTTCAATATAGCTCCTTTGGGATTGCTGATTTCCCCTTGGTCTTAACCAAGAGAGTTTATGTTAGCAGGCTTTTTGTATCTGATAGGTGAGAAATTGTGCTTATTGTTGTGTTTGTTTGTTTGTTTTTGCTTATTGTTGTTTTAATTTGCATTTTTCTTAATTGTTAAAGTTGAGTTTTTTGAAATTAAATTTTAAAGACTATTTTTCTTTGAAACCTCTGTTCATATCTCTTGCCTAATTTTCTATTATTGGGTGGGCCATTGTTTTATTTTTCTGTTTTATGTAGCTGTATTTTGTAGGAAGTATTTATCCTTTATCTGGAGTACAACAAGTTGCAGTTTGACATTGTTGTTTTGCTTTGCTTTTGTGTATTTGTTTTTGCCTATGTAGAAGTCTTTTCTTTGCAGTCAAATTTATCAGTCTTTTCCTACTTTGAGTTCTAGGACAGGTTTTTTCCTTATTCCCAGGTGTTAAAAAAATTCACCAACATACTCTTTTAGTACTTGAATGGTTTTTGTTTTTTAATTTAAATCTCTGATCCATTTGAGATTTAAGTCACCCTTGATTTATACTGTGAGGAACATCTAAGTTCATCTTTTTCCTTATGACTAATTATCCTAACACAACATACTGTTAAAAACATCTCTTTTCCTCCACTAATTTGAGATGTTGTCTTAATTGTACGCTAAATTTTCATTTGCGATTTTGTCCGCTTATGGATTTTCTGGTCTATTTTGTTAGTCTGTTTATTAACTAATTACCATACTAATAAACTTACAGAGATTTTATAATGTATTTTAATATATAGTAGCTCTCTGGCACCCTTTCCCATTGTTCTTGCTTTTAGGATTTCCTTGACTGTCCTTTCTTGGTGGTTTTTCCAAATAAACTATGTAATTAAGTTGTTTAGCTCCACAAAAATATCTGATTATTTTTTCCCCCAGCTTTTTTGAGGTATAACTTACATAATTTTAAGTGTATAAGCTTGCTGTGTTTCAGCAGTTTATATGAGGTTGTGTAACCATTACTACAATTAGGATACAGAATATCTCTATCATTCAGTGTTCCCTTGTGCCCCCTTTACAGCTGATGTCCATTCTTGCTTGACCCCCTGGTCCCAGGCAGTTAGTTATTTGCTTTCTATCTCTCTAGTTTTGCCTTTTCTAGAATGCCTCACAACTAGATCCAAGCAGAATGTATTCTTTTGTTTTTGATGTCTTTCATTTAGCATGCTATTTTTGAGACTCATCCATGTTGTGTGTATTAATATTGTGTTCTTTTTAATCTTTAAGTAGTATTTCATAGAATGATTCTGTCACAGTTATTCCATTTATCAGTTGTTAGACATTTGTGTTGTATCTAGCTTTAGGTAAATATAAATGAAATTCTGTGAACATTTATCTTTGTATGGATATAGGTTTTCATTTTTCTTGGTACATGTATATAGGATTTGGAAATGCTGGGTCCCATTGCAGTTAATAGGCTTAATTACCAACCTGTTTTCCATAGTGGCTGTAGCATTTTACATTCCAGCTAGCAACATTTGATTTCCCTAGTTCTACATCTTGGATAGTACCTGGTATTGTCACTCTCTTTTAACTTTAGCCATTCTAGTAGGTAAGTAGTGGTTTTTCATCTTCGTTTTATCTACATTTTCCTGATGACAGTGATGTTCAGTATCTTCTATGTGCTATTGGCCTTTAGTATACTTTCTTTGCTAAATTACCTGATCACATCTTTTGCTCATTTCTAACTTTTTTTTTGGGGGGGGGGCCCTCAGTTGAGTTGTATGGGCCATTTACATATTCTGGAGGAAAGCCCTTTGTCAGATACATGTTTTGGAAATATTTTCTCACATTCTGTGGCTTGCCATTTTTTCCCCTCTCAATTGTGCCTTTGAAAAGCAAAGCTGAAATTGGTCCCTGTATTCAGACAGAAGGCAGGGAAAGACCAGTGAAAGGGGCTGGCCCACTGCAGGTTGGAAGATAGCACTTTTAATAAGCAAAGGAAACTTATAGTTGAGGCTTGTCTTGGGCAGCAGCAAGATGAATGGATCCCTGAACCTACTTGCCAAGTCTTAAAAGTTTATAAAGAGGCCTTAACTGGGCTTAGTCACATATACTGTGCAAGAGTTCTTTTCGATGGCATAACCCAACAATAATTTTCGGATTACTGTTTTCTGTTGTAACTCTAGTTTCCTTTTAATAACTGTAGAACTGGTGATGAAGTATAACCTCTTTTATTCCTAATATTTTTGTTTCTTGATCAGCTTGGCTAGAGGTTTATCAATTTTATTGATTTTTTAAAAAAAAAGATTTTGTTTATTTATTTGACAGAGAGACAGAACAGGAATGCAAGCAGGGGCAGTGGGAGAGGGAAAGCAGGCTTCCCACTGAGCCAGGGAGCCCTATGTGGGGCTCCATCCCAGGACCCTGGGATCATGACCTGAGCCAAAGGCAGAGGCTTGACGACTGAGCCACCTAGGCGCCCCCATTTTATTGATCTTTGCAAAAATCTTTGTTTCATAGATTTTTTTTCTTCTTTCAGTATTGTTTTATATTTAATTGATTTCTGATTGTCTTTATTTGTTCTGCTTACTTTCTGTTTAATTTTCTCTTATTTAGGTAGAAGCTTAGATGAGTGATTTTCTTTTTCCTCTAGTATAAGTATTTAAAGGTA
This sequence comes from Enhydra lutris kenyoni, assembly GCF_002288905.1. Taxonomy (NCBI): domain Eukaryota; kingdom Metazoa; phylum Chordata; class Mammalia; order Carnivora; family Mustelidae; genus Enhydra; species Enhydra lutris. Next base: position 25,537,451 of record NW_019154107.1, read on the forward strand.
TCTATTTTTGTTAGCATTGCTTTAATTGTATACCACACATTTTTATATTTTGTATTTTTGTTAACCTTTTATTTGAAAATGTCTTCTACTTTCTCTTTCTTCTGACCCATTGGTTGTTTGGATACATGTTGTATAATTTCAAAATATTTGGGTTATTTTAGATATCTCATTGTTAGTGATTTCTAATTCTATTTTATTTATATAGCATACTTTGTATGATTTCATTCTTTTGAAATATATTAAGACTTTATTGGTTTAGCACTTGGGCATAGCCACAGGATTTGTATTTGTTGGTTGTACCTATGCTATAAACAAAGGTAAAGGCAGTTGATAGTGTATTTCAAATTTCTGTCTTTGATGATTTTTGTCTGTGTCATTTGCTGAGTTATTGCTTAATGATTGTGGAATTGTCTTTTAATTTTGCCCTTTTTAAAAAAATACATTTTGAAGTTTTCTTACTTGTATATATACTTTCCTGATTGTTATTTTTACCTGGTGAATTAACCCTTTTGTCATGATAAAATACTGTTTTTACCTCTGGTAATTCCTTTTGTCTTGACATGTTTTCTATCTAATTTTAATATAGACATTCTGTCCTTCTTAGGCTTGTTATTATGTGATACATCTTTTTTCTCTTCTTTCCAACCTGTTGGTAACTTTATATTTACAGTTCTTTTTTTGTAGATAACTTATAAGTAGATAACTTATAAGGGTCTTGTTTTTTATGCAGTCTCAGAATCTCTCTTTTTTACTTGCACTGTTAAACCATTCACAGTAATGTACTCATTTATATGATAGGGTTTGCGTCTTTGATTTTTCCTTTTCTGTTTGTCCTCTCAGTTTCTTGGTCTTACGTTCTTCCTTACCTACTTTCCCTATCCTTTTTTGATATTTGAATGTTTTACAATTTCACTTTACTTTTCCTGTTGTCCATTTTAGCTCTGCTTTTCATTATTCGTTCACTGGGATTATAGTATATACCTTTAATTTTTCACAGTCAAGTCTCAGTTAACATTGTGTCAATTCACCTAAGATGTGGAAAGTTTTCAGTTACTTAAGTCCACTTCTTACCCATCCATGACCTTTATGTGATAGTAGTTATATCTATTAAATTTACATTATTAACTCCACAAGATGATTTTTTTTGCTTTGAACAGGTCCATATATTACAGTGACAATAGTAATGGTTTGTATTTACCTATATGGTTACCATTTCTGATATTCTTCATGCACTATTATTTTCTTCTAGGCTGAAGAACTTTGGTTAGCATTTCTTATAGTAAAGATCTGGCAGAGATGAGTTTCTTTTATCCGAAAATATTTTTTTGACTTCATTTTTAAAGGGCATTTTTGCTGGTTATGGAATTATGGCATGGCTTGCCTTTTTAAAGTGAAGTCTACCTCTTTGCCTTCCTCTTTTTGATGAGAAATCGGCTCTTAATTGTACCACTGTCCCAGTACACAGTTTGTTTGGTTCTTTCATGATTTGCTTGTTATCTTTGGCTTCCTATAGTTTGATCATGATTTATCTCTGCCTGATCATTTCATATTTATCCTGCTGGAGCATTTTTGAATTTGCATTACATAGGGGAAATTTTTATCATTATTTCCTCAAATAATTTTTTGTTCATTCTTTGTCCTTTTCTCCTGGGGATCCAACTCCATGTAGGTTAGATAATTTGTTTTTATATAAATGCCCCTGAGGGGCTCTTATTTTTTTTCTTTGTGTTCTTTACATTGGATAATTTATTTTTCTGTTTTGAAGTTTATTCTTTTCTTTGCTGTCATTTAATTATTAGTTCAGTCCATTGAATTTTATTTCAGATATGGTGTTTTTCAGTTACAGATTTTCCGTTGGGTTCTTTTTTTATTATTATTTCTCTTTCGCTGTTCAGATTTCCTGTCTTTTTAATTATGAGCATGCTTTATTGATGACAATTAGAATAGGAACTGTAAAATCCTTATCTGCCATTTTCTTTTTTTTAATTAAAAAAAAATTTTTTTAGAAGATTGTATTTATTTACTTGACAGAAAGAGAAAGCCTGTGTGCACACAAGCAGGCAGTGGAGGGGGAGGGACAAGCTGGCTTTCCACTGAGCAAGGGAGCCTGATGTGGAGCTTTATACTAGGACCTCAGGATCATGATCCAAGCCAAAGGAAGATGCTTAACCGACGGAGCCACCCACGTACCCCTTGTCTGCCATATTCTAACATCTTTATCATTTTGGATTTGGTTTCAGTTGATTTTCTTCTTTCCTGAGAATATGTTCTGTTTTCCTGGATCTTTGTATGTTTTGTAATTTTGTGTTAGGAATTGGACATTATGAAAATTATGCTAACTCTTGGTTCTATTATTTCCTTCTAGGGAGGTCCCCCCACCTTTCTCTTTTATCAGGCAGTTATCTTTATTGGATTTGAACTGCAAACTCAACTTTCTTCCAGTGGCAACTTAAGTATCAATTTAGATCTTTTGTCTTTAATTTAGCTCTAAGTCTCTAACTTGGATCCAGGAGTCAGTCAGACATGTGGATAGACAGAATTTAGAATTCTCTGGCTCTTTCTTTTTTGGAATTTCCCTTTATTTAGTGGGTTGTGATTTCTCCTGGTTCTAGTCTTAAGGTGTTCTATATTAGAAAGACTGCTTTTTCTACTACTGACCCGCTCTCACATGTGCTCTACCTGGCAGCAAGTTTTAATAACTGGGAAAATGGAACTCAACCCATACAACTTTCCTTCTCTAAGCATGGCCTTTCATATTAGTTTCCTATTGTTGTTTTAACAACTTACCACACATTTAGTGGCTAAAAACACAAATTTAATTATCTTACAGTTTTGAAAGTCAGAATCCCAAATGAGTCTTAGGTAAGTCAAATTGTCATTAGGGCTTGTTCTTTCTGGAGGTTCTGTTACAGAACCTCTTGCCTTTTCTAGCTTCTGAAGTTTTCCCACATTCTTTTGGCTCATGGCTCTGTATCTTACTGCATTTTGTCTCCTCATTGCCTTCTTTGGCCTTCAACTTTCTTGCCTCCCTCTTACTAAGGACTCTTGAGATTACATCCGGTCTAACCTGGGTAGTTCAGGATGATAACCTTAACCATCTAACAATCCATTTAATTACAACTGCAGAGTATCTTTTGCCGTGTAAGGTAAATATTCTCAGTTTGGGGATTGAGGATATAGACGTTTTAGGGGGCACTGTTCAGACTACCACATCTTTCCACTAGAATCTGCCTGTTTCTGTTTACTCTTCAGTGCCTTTAGTTAGCTGCTTTATTTTATGTATTACAAATTCTATAAACCAGTTATTTTATAGTTACTCTCTCTAGGAGAGTCTTCACCAGTGTCATCTTACGTATTAGCCTATTTATTGGAAGCAGTGGTGTGATAACGTATTAATACCATTTTGCTTGCTTTTGAACTTAATAAAAATGTAATTGTGCAGCATATTTTAAAGTCTTGTCTTCTTTCAGTCAGTACTGTGTATGTTAGATTCATCCCTGTAGTTGTATATTGCAATAGTTTGTTTTCATTGCTGTATAATACTTCATTATATGACTGTGCCACGATTTATTCATTTTGTTGTAGAAAGAATTTGGTTTTTAATGAATTTAGACTGTTACTGATTGTAACTTTGCAAGTTCTTTATGCCCTGGTCGTTGTCTGATGCCTGAAAACAGATTTAAAACAATATTTTGGCCAGCCTTTCTAGCTATAATTACTTGGGTAGAAGAAGGAATTGGGATTTAAGTCCAAAACAGATTAGTCTCCCATTGCCAGTCATGGAACTCCCCTCTAATCTTACCTATACAAGGAAAACTAAATGTAAAATTTGTTATTTAAAAACCTACTATAGATATTTTGAATAATAAGAGAACATAATTATGGGATCCCCCGTACATGGAATACTAATTAGCCATCAGAATCATTTATTATTGATAGTTTCTAATTGTACAGAGTTCTTAACAGGCATTTTGAGATCCTCCCAGGTGTCAAAAGCTGACTGCCCAAATACCAAGAACACATAGGCTGAGTTTATTGCTTACTGTGTTTAAGAAGAACACCACCTCTGCAAAGCTTTGTTGGTATCCTAGGGAAGAAGATAAAGTCAGAATTGATTGAGAATTGAAACTTTAAGACAAGTCTTTCAGTTTGGAAGCTTCATTGTGTAAGAATCTCTACAAATGTAACAGTCTAGAAATGGTGGTTATAGCAAGCAAGGAATTTGAGTTAAGGGATTCAAAGAATCTTGGGCCTCAAACTACTGTTAATGCTTTTCATTGAAGAGTTGGATTGTTATAATAATGGACTATGTGCCTGGGCAGAAGACATGGAAAAGTAAAGTTATGCTAATGAAAACCAAGGACTAGCAAAGTCAAGTTAAGATAGACTTTCAGGTGTGGGTTAGGTTCTCAGGTCCAGGCTAAGTGTGGGGGTAGACGTTTTTGAATCTCTCAGGATTCAAGAACTTGTACCAGATTTGTCACTTAAAGACATTAATGCTACTTCCTTTAATTTCTGTTTTCTAAACATCAATAAACAACGTAACACTTAATACTGTTGTTGTTGTTGTTTTTAAGATTTTATTTATTTATTTGACAGAGAGAGAGAGAGAGAGAGAGATCACAAGTAGGCAGAGAGGCAGGTAGAGAGACGGGGGGTGGGGGAAGCAGGTTCCTTGCTGAGCAGAGAGCCCAATGTGGGGTTACACTGAGCCACCCAGGCACCCCGTAACAGTGTTATTTGTGAGGGTGGTAGTGATCAGAATTCATGTTCATGACTATGATTTTTAGGTTTAACTTTTTATATTTATAGTTTTGTCTAATTTTGTGTGATTTATACCCACAGTGTATTGTAAGTTGAAGAATATATGATGGATTTTTAAAAAATGACTGAGATAATTATCTCTTGAGTTTTAGTTGCACTTCTTTCTTCAAACCTGTCCTCTATAATTAGAGCTTCTAAAATAAAGTGATTTGCCATTCTGTAGGCCCCAGTTCTTTATCTGAAATTCTTGCATCCAGAATTATGTAGAGTTGGGTGGATTTTTTTTTTCCCGGATTTTAGAAACATAATAATGCATTTACTGTGTTAAATAAGATCCCCTGTGGTAACAACTATTTACATCTCTGCAGTGATAGTACGATTGGTTATATTAAGGGGTAATTAAATAAAGACTTCCTGTCAGTTCAAGTCAGGGTTTTCCTATCTAAAGTGTTTTGGTGGCTGATTCATGATCACTTTTAGTTTTTGTTAGAGCCTTTTGGAATTCAGAATAAACAATTAGGTATCGTTGATCTATAAACCATGATTAAATATTAATTTTTGTTTAACATTTCAAAATTCAATAGTGTTTATTATGTAATTAAAAATTTTATTTCTGGAGAGCTCATATTTTTTCTTACCTAGTTCAGTACAAATGAGTCATTTTTGAAAGAGTGAAAATTTGCCAGTTGTCTCATGACTATTCTATCATGCCATTACATGTTGACTATTACTGATTATAATAAATACCTTTGTAATGCTAGCTAATAATAAAAGCTTACTTACTTAACAACTCTATTTACCATGAAGAAATGGCATAATGATTAAAAAAAACAATGTAGGGAAGAAAAGCTTTCTTCTGACTACTAAGGTTCATGGCTAGGGCCTGTGAATTACCTAAAACAGGCAGATTAACAGGAGGGAAAAAAATAGTCGACACATGCAATGCATATACCTGTGGGAGAATTAAGTGATGTATAACTCCAAGGGTGGCTAGAATTTGGAGCTATATACCAACTTAGTAGGTTATGAGAGGGAGAAAGGGTGCTTAAAGGAAAACAGCTTTTTTGGGAAAATAAATGAGCCCTTAAGAGAATAGATGGGAGATACTATAGTCTTGTGACAGAGTCAGAGTTCCTCTCTTGGCGGGAGTTTATGACACTTGGGTTCTTTTAGGAGGCTCTGCTTTTAACATAGGAGAGATTCGAGGAACTCAGTTGTCTTCAGCTCAAAATAACTCTTAGCCAAGGTGTCATACTTTTGGAGTACTATGTCCTGATCCCCTTCAACAATAGCAGCAAAACCTAAGGTCTTTTCATGAGTCAGAAAGTTTAGAAATTGCTGTTATGGTTTATAGTATGAAGTAGAAAGGAATAAAAAAAATTGCGTGTATGCTGGTAATGCTGCTATGTATTTGAGTATACAGATAGTAGATGGTAAGCTGCATGTTAAAATGTGAAGAAGTTCTGTTGCTTCCTGATGACTTCTATTAAGTAGACTTTATTAAATAATTCTGATACATTTTTATTTATAATTGTAAACTTTTAAAATACACAAAACCTACTCTTTCTCCTTTTCACCCCCACGTGAATTTAAGAAAAGAAAGAAAAGCTTCTGAATTATGGTAGTACGCTTATCTAAAAGAACCATTGATTAAAAGCTGCAGAAACTAGGGAACTCTTGGAATCTGCGCTCATCTTCTGACTTTTCAGTAACTTTTTCTATTATACTAGTTACGTCAGTCACTAACTTGGCTTTTACATTCATAGACAAGGGCTTTGTTGGCAATACAGAGATAGTAAGATCCTGCTTTCAAGTTGCCCATATTCTTGTGAGGGGAGACGCAAATGAGCATATGTTTTTGGTAAGTGATATATTGGAGGTGTTGAGGGCCATGAGGGGAGAAGTGTGTGTCTTTGAATAAAGGATGTGGGAAAGTTTGAGGGTTTAGAAAGGCTCCACAGAGAAGTTGCAATTTGAGGGGAGGATGAATGGCAGTTTTCTAGCTAGGTGACCGGGAGAGGCTTTCCAAGAAGAGAACTGAGCCAACACATGAAAGTACAATCAGTAGGTGTTTAGGGAACTCTCAAGTTCTTGGTCTAGAGCAGAGGTGCAAAAACTTTAGAATGAAATAGTAAATTTTTTTTTTAAAAGATTTTATTTATTTATTTGACAGACAGAGATCACAAGTAGACAGAGAGGCAGGCAGAGATAGAGAGAGAGAGAGAGAGAGAGAGAGAGGGAAGCAGGCTCCCTGCTGAGCAGAGAGCCCGATGCGGGACTCGATCCCAGGACCCTGAGATCATGACCTGAGCCGAAGGCAGTGGCTTAACCCACTGAGCCACCCAGGTGACCCGAAATAGTAAATGTTTTAGACTTTGTGGGCCAAGAGGCAACATCAGCTGTTTTGTAGGTATGTAACTAATGAGTTACAAAATAACCATTATAAAATGTCAAAATTATTTTTAGCTCTTGGGCTTTAAAGAAAAAATTTGGCTGTAGTTTGTGGACTACTGTTTTAGAGCTTGGGGTTATTTTTGGGGGTATAGGACTCAAAAGTATGGAAAGAAAGGCAAGGGCCAGATAGATAGTAAATGAGTTTATAACAAGTAGCACAGATCTGGAGGCTTAGGTTTGTCTCAGTATTTGTTCAGTATCTGGTCAATTTCTATAGTGCTGGAAATCAGAGTCCTAAATTTAAATAAAACACAGTGACATCCAGGGATTGATTGAAATTGCATTGACTTTGTACATTTAAAAAAAAAAAAAACTCTCATTATAAAGAGACTACTGTCTTTCTTAATATTTTATATAATTTTTCCACAATGTTCTTGTGCATATTATAAGGTATATTTTATATTTTGTAGCTTTATTGCTATTATAAATGTCCTTTTAATTTTTAAGATGTCTGCTCATATATAGAACTGCAGTTGGCTTTTATATGTTAAGTTAAAATTATCAAGCAATTTCACTAACTTTTACTAACTTGACTAATTTGTCTGTGTTACTTTGGATTCTGTGTAGATTATCCTGCCTTTGTAATTAATAGTTTTTTTTTTGTTATTTATAATTTTTTTATCTTTTTGCCTGCTGTTGTGGTAATTAGGATGTCAGCACAGTGTTGATTGAAAGAGGTGCTAGAGTACCTTTGTTGTTTGCCTTCTTAAAGGGAATGTTATAAATGTTTTACCATTAACTATGATTACTTACAGTTGTTATTATTATTATTATTATTATTTGGGAAATAACAAACCAAGAAGAGGAAGGGACTTCTTTTTCTTCTTCTTCTTCTTCTTCTTCTTTTTTTTTTTTTTTTTTAAGTTTTTTTTTTTTTTTTTTTGACTGATCACAAGTAGGCAGAGAGGCAGGTAGAGAGAGAGGGGAAAGCAGGTTCCCTGCTGAGCAGAGAGCCCGATGTGGGGCTCGATCCCAGGACCCTAAGACCATGACCTGAGCCAAAGGCAGAGGCTTAACCCACTGAGCCACCCAGGTGCCCCAAGAAGAGGAAAGGACTTCTTTACCAAAAGCCGACTGTTAAAAATATCATTTTAAAAGTCAGCATTTTTCTTTTGTATGCAAATGTTTAGTCTGCATCCACTGAGATAGTTTTATATTTTTTCTGTTTAAACCAATCTCTTATTTCTAAAGTAAGTTCAAATTGGTAATAAGTTTTTATCATTGTTAAATGATTGGGGTCACTAACATGTAATTTTTTACATTAAAAAAATTATTTATTAGAGAAAGGGAGAGAGCAAGTACAAGCGGTGGGGGAGAGGCAGAGGGAAAGAATCCCAAGCAGACTCCCTGCTGAGCCCTGAGATCATGACCTGAGCCAAAACTAAGAATTGGAAGCTCAACCGACTGAGGCACCCAGGTGCCCCAGTATCTTTACTTTTTTGTTCATAATTGGAATTGGTCTATATTTTTCCTTTCTTGAGTTGTCTTTTTCTGATGCCTTGGAGCTGGTTCTGCATTCTAGGAGCTGCTCAGAGGAGGAGGAAGCAGAGGGCAACAACCCTTTCCTTTAAGGGGATCATGAGATCATACACATCCTTCATACATACCTCATTGGTGAGAATGTAATAATTTGAGCATTCCTAGCTGCAAGGGAGGCTGAGAAATGTATTTTGTCTGGTCATAAGAGGATAGAAAACAGTAAGGGAGGGTACATGTTGTTACAAAACAGACTGTACTCATAGTACAAATTAACCTCATGTTAATTGGCCAGTAGGAATTATGTCTGTATGACCTGAAAGTTATTGTTTCACTTAAGTTTTCTTCTAGATAAAGGGAATATAATTACAACCTCTTTAAGGAAGAGAAGATCTCTCAGATGGCTGCTACACTAGTAGCAGGAGTGCTATAGTCTGGATTTTAAGAAAATTAAACACAAGTGCCTACATCCTCTTCCTTAGAAAGGCACATCCCCAGTGTTTTACAGTCACAGCTCTCAGCTATTTTCAGTACCTGCCAGCTCTGATCTAATTAAAGGGTTGCCAGCATTCCAGCTTCATTCTTTTGTTCATTTTTTAAAAGATTTTATTTATTTATGAGAGAAAGAGAGCATGAACAGGATGGGAGGGGTAGAGGGAGAAGCAGACTCCTGCTGAGCAGGGAGCTCAAAGCAGGGCTTGATCCCAGGACCTTGAGATCATGACCTGAGCCGAAGGCAGGCACTTAACTGACTAAGCCACTCAGGCACCTCTGTTTTGTTCATTTTTAGCATCAACTCTCATAACCTATGACCATGCTCAACTTCCCACTTGAATGGTTCAGCCTATCTCCTGATACCAGTTACTATTTTTAAAGTCTGGTTATAATGTTGCATGGGTTTTTGTTTTTTTGTTTTTTTGTTTTTTAAGATTTATGTGTTTACTTTTAAAAAAGAGAGAGAGTGCAGGGGTAAGAGGCAGAGCGAGAGGGGAGAGAGAATCCCAAGCAGACTCCATGCTGGGTGTGGAGCCCGATTTGGAGCTCCACCCTAGGACCTGAGATTACGACCAGAGCCAAAACCAAGAGCTGAGCGTGTAACCGACTGTGCCACCAAGTGCCCCATATGTTGCATAGATTTTTGAGTAGTCTTGTCCATAACTCTATTTCATTTCTAAGTCCTCTTATTTTTAATGTGCAGTTTTTTTTTTTTAACAGCGTGTGAGACTTAATGAGGAATTTTATGTATCATGCTTTATCCATTGAGTACTTATCACGTGCCAGATAAATTTTTGGAGGTGTTAGAGACATTATATCTTTTTTCTAAAAATCTCATGTGCCAGGTAGTATTTTATGTGTATGATCTTACTTAATTCCTTAAAGCAACACTGTGAAACTGAGACTCAGTTAATTAACTTGTTTCATGAGTCTTAATAGGTAATAAATAACAACATTGGAGCTCGGACCCAAGTCTGATGGCCCTTGGAGTCTGATTTCTTGATCACTATGCAGTGTTATGCATAGGATTTGGGAGCAAACTTCTCCTCTAATACTATAATTTTGGACACGATGGATATAATGAGCTTTAGCAATCTCCTTTGCTATATTATTATAATTGGGAAAACCCTTTTAAGTGTCCAAATTAAGGAAGTGATTCAGTATAAATTGAATTTAACAAATTATTAAATTCTTTGATGAAAAAGCGTGTAACAGTTATTGAAGGCTGTTAGAGATTGATTTATTCAGCAGCAAAACTTTCCTAAGTAAGTTACATATGCAGTTACTTTGCCGTGGGGATTAAAGGATGAATTGGGTTCTATCTCTACTAGTTAGACTCATATTCTAGTGGAGGAGATAAGAGCATATCTGTAATAGACATGGATATTCATTTGGAAATAAGTATCAAAAAACCTGACTCTCTTTGGGCTTGGGAATGCATCAGGTATTACTACTAGAAAGAGGAGGTGAGTGATGTGTTAAAGGATGAATATGAATTTGCCAGATTGAGAAGTGAGTTGAAGGAAAGATGGCTTTTTTTTTTTTTTTTTTTGTACGAGATACTTGTCCTGATAGAAGTGGTGGCTATGAGATTGGGAAAATTGAGCAAGGGTCATAAAATGAAATCCCTTTGAGTCACACTAGGTTGTAACGACTTTTTGGAGGAATTTTAAATAGAAGAGTGTCATGTAAGAGTTTTCGAAAGCTCATTGGCAGTGGTGTGGAACGTAATTGAAAGGAGGGAAATGGTGGGGGAGTTTAGAATTTGGAAGAAGAGTTAGGAAACTTGTAAGAGGCCAGGTAGACAAAGTAGAGGTCCTTACCTAGAGAAAGACTGTAAGAATAGAAAGGGGATCGATTCAAAGGCTTTTAGGTTATAAAATGAATTTTATGAATAGAATTAATGTGGTTTAGGGTGAGAAGGAGCTGAAAACAAAAACAGGACTACTTTTGTTGTGTTTAATTGGTGAGATTGTTACCACTATCTAAAATCTATAGTACCATTAGAACATCAGACTCCTCCTTTTCAGTCTAAGATTTATGGAATTTCAGGTATTTGTAGTATATCTAACAGGTAGAGGTAACGAGGCATTTGGAAATTTGTTCCTGAGCTTTAAAATGCCTTCAGTCTCCCCATCTCCTCTTTTGGTCCCCAGATAGGGTAAACAGCAGATTTTTTTGTTCCCATTGTGTATCACTAGCTGTGTGTGATTAGTATCCGAGAAGAATAAAATTAAGAAATTTGATATTTTTCTAAGAGTTTGGCTTGATTTTATTTCTTAATGATATTCCTGTATAAAAATACAATCAAATTGCTGTTCTATCCAGAGATTTCATATTTAACAATATCTTGGTAATCTCATCATTTAGAACCATTTAGTTGCCCGAAATGGCTAGCTTTAGCTTTGGTCTTATCTTAAAAAGATTTTAGAAGCTTGAATATTAACTTACTAATAGCCTTTTTTGTTAATCCCAGCCTCCCTTTGTCCAGGAAACAGCTGCCTTTTTACTGTTGTTGCTTATTGCTGCACACTTGTAGGATTCTAGGTCTAATCTTTCCTCAGAAAACCCAAACCATGGTAAATAGAAAGTGTCTGTGGCCTCAAGGGTGGTGGTGGTGGTGGGAGGGTGTTCTGATCTTAAATTTACTGTTACTCTTTTGTCTTTAAAGTATGTTCTTTCTTTCTTTCTGTCTTTCTGTCTTTCTTTCTAAGATTTTATTTCTTAGCGCATGTGTGCACGCCCAAGCCAGGGGAGGGACAGAAGGAGAGGGAGACGGAGGATCTTGAGTAGGCTCTGCGCTGAGCTTAGAGCTCACGAAGGGCTCAATCCCTCTACCCCTTGACCCTGACTGAGATCATGACTTGATGTGAAACCAAGAGTCCCCATGCTCAACCGACTGAGCCGCCAGGTGCCGCTAAGCATGTTTTCCTTTAAAGTCATGATATGAGGGGGTACCTGGGTGGTTCAGTTGGTTTAGCCTCCGACTCTTGATTTTGGCTCAGTTCATGATCTCAGGGTCAAGGGATTGAGCCCCGAGTGATCTCTAAGCTCAGCGTGGAGTCTGCTCAAGATTTTCTCCCTCTTGGGGCGCCTGGGTGGCTCAGTGGGTTAAACCACTGCCTTCGGCTCAGGTCATGATCTCAGGGTCCTGGGATTGAGCCCCGCATCGGGCTCTCTGCTCGGCAGGGAGCCTGCTTCCTCCTCTCTCTCTGCCTGCCTCTCTGCCTGCTTGTGATCTCTCTCTCTGTCAAAGAAATAAATAAATAAAATCTTTAAAAAAAAAAAAAAAAGATTTTCTCCCTCTTCATCCCCTTCTGTCCCCTGCCCCCCGCTACAACTTATGGGTGCGCATGCTCTCTCAAAATAAATAAATTAAATTTTATGGTATGTCTATGTCTGCCACTCCAGTGCCTGCCTGGTCTGATTTTTACACAAGAGTTGCTGCTTGTCACTGTTGGGAGGAAATACTTTACTTGGGTTGGGTGGGGGGGGGGGTGGTCTGCAAATTATCTGACAATAGATTAACAGAAGAAAAGACAAATTTTGTTTTTTTGTTTTGTTTATAGGTGCATGCTAGAGTTGCTTAGTAAGGAGTAATTCCCTCAGTAGCCAGAGATAAAAGTTTACTTATAAACCTAACAAAACAGGAAGGAATTTTAGGGCTTCATTGGGAAAGTATGAAATGTTCTTTTGAACTTAAAATGCCTAGGAGGCATTTTATTGGGAAGGTAGGGAAAGTTGTGTTGGACTTTTTGATGCTGATGGGTATCCGAATTCACACTTCCTCTGCCGAGGGTCAGTATTTTCCCTATCAGTAACCTGCCTTGGAGGGGAGTCATTAGCAGCTTATTTCAGGGTGCTCCTTCTAGTTTAGATGTTTATTTTATTTTATTTATTTTTTTTAAAGATTTTATTTATTTATTTGACAGAGAGAGAGAGATCACAAGTAGGCAGAGAGGCAGGCAAAGAGAGAGGAGGAAGCAAGCTCCCTGCTGAGCAGAGAGCCCCATACGGGGCTCGATCCCAGGACCCTGAGATCACGACCAGAGCCGAAGGCAGTGGCTTAACCCACTGAGCCACCCAGGCGCCCCTAGATGTTTATTTTTGTGGCTGCTGATTGTTCAGATGTTTTCAGGGTAAAGTAATTTTCATTCCACTTTGGTGGGCTGTTAACACCTTCATTACTTTGGAGACCATGACATACTAACAGAAGGAAGAAGAGGAGGAAAGGAAACATTTATGCACAGAAAGCACTAGCTTTCCTTGAAACCCCATGGTAGAATCTGCTTGTCTCGCTGGTTAGAACTGTGTCACATTGCCAACTTTATTACTCTTGCTTTCCAATCCACTTTTACATAAGTATGTTCATGAAAATGGAAGTAGAACCCCTAGTGCCCTTCCCTTCAATTTCGAAGTAGTCTGGGGAAGCTGAAAAGAAGCTAAGGAACAGCTAGGAAGAATAAAGGTTATAGTGTCCTAACTCCAGAGGACTGCAGAGTGCTCCCCTCTCACAACTAGGCCTGGAGCTCTGATTTAGGAGCAGAGCACTTAGGACTTTCTTTATTTTGTGTGTGTGTTTGTGTGTTTCTTTTCTTTTCTTTTTTTTCCATTTGAGAGACAGAGATGGAGTGAGAGAGCATAAGTGGGGTGAAAGGGTAGGGAATTGGGGGGAAGAAGCAGGCTCTCCCCGCTGAGCAGGGAGCCTGACAAGGGGCTCAGTCCCAGGGCCCTGGGATCATGATCTGAGCCGAAGGCAGACACTTAACCGACTGAGCCACCCAGGTGCCCCTAGGAGTTTTTTAAGAGCTATGTTGGGAATCAGTGAAAACACTACTGTGGACTCTGGTATTGGTGAACTGCTAACTTTAATGAACCACATCCGTCATAATAACTTCACTGTAGGCACAGTGTAAGAACCTTCAGTGCAAGTGGATAGCAATCTCATCAAGTTATAATTTCTTAATTTGGGTTGGTGATGGGTACTATAATCCAGTCAAGGTCAGAAGTTGGCAAACTTCTTTTGTAAAAGGCCAGAGAGTAAATATTTTAGGTTTTTTTTCTGAGCCTGATAGTCTCTCTTTTGCAACTATTCAGTTCTTTTGGAGCTGGAAGCAGCTATAGACAGTAAGTAAATGGGTGGATGTAGCTATGTTCCGGTAAAACTTATTTACAAAAACAGGTGCCTGGCTGGATTTTGTCCATGTGCCATAGCTTGCTGACTCCTGGTATGGATACTCTAACTTCTGAAGATTTGTAGTGAAGCAGGAGTATATTTATTAAATAGTACGTTTCCCAGAAAGTTACTCCCCTGACTCCTCATGGGTTGAAGAATGACTACATCGAATTTAAATTAATTTCCATAACAGTGCCTTTGCTCATCTATCCTTGCATAGATGCTTCTCAGTGGGGCTGCTCTTGGCATTTGTGGTGAGATTGTACATTGGGAGGGAATTCATTTATGTAAGAGCATATAGCCATTCATACCTCCAGGTCAGTTTCTAAAGATGGGTGATTTAGAACCCCTGGCTGAGGAGGCTTGTTTTTCCTTCTCCTTTCCCAGCTATCCTCGAGAACAGTACCCAAGTATTTCCCCTTTTCCTAGTCCTTATTATACTTTGTTAACTCTTAAATGGTTGTCGCTTGGAATATATTATTATGTACTTAATTTCATAATCTTTTGTCATTAAATTGTAAATTCAGTGAGGGTGGGGATTTTTGTCTGCTCACAGCTCTTCCCAGTGCTGATAACTGCTGTGACTCATAATAGATGCTCAATAAAAGTTTGAATTACATTGTTTACTGTTACGGAAAAATTAATTCCTTGCTGAAATATATAAGCTCCTGGTTAATAGGAACCGTTATTCATACTAATTCTGTGTCATCTCGCAAGCTGAGTTTAATAACTGAACTTAAATACTGGGTGATTCAATTTGCTAAACCTTTGGGCGTCTGCTGTATAGAAGGCACTGTGTTAGGTGATAACGGGATACACACATGATTAGCATTCCTGCCTCTCAGCATTTTTGTCTGATGAGATAGGGTTTAGTCAATACACAAATAACAAAAAAATAGTAGTTAAGAGTGAACTCTGGAGGCAGGCCTAGATTTAATTCCTATGTCCACTACTTAGTACCTGACTTTTTGAGCAAGTTGTTTAATCTTTCTGATCCTTGTTTCTTTATTCTATAAAGGAAGCTCTCCACCACCTCACAGGGTGTTAGAACCTTCAAAAAGAAATGATGATATTAGCATTTTGCATTAAATTAAGTTCTTACTATTAATAATGTAGTAGGATAGAGACATTGTGCTGAGGCCAAATTTAGAGGTTGGAAAAATTACTTCTGGGTTGAGGTGGGAGAAGCAGCAGAGCTTCATGGGGGAAGATGTCGTTTAAAGTGGATCTTAAATAATTGATAGAATTTCTGAGGTGGCAGGGATAGGGTAAGATTTCCTAGAGTGGGAAGGATAAGCTAGGAGCAAAGTAGGGAGGTTGGGAGAGACCAGGTATTTCCTGAAAGCAGAAATTCTCCTCAGTAAATTCCACCATACCCCACACCACCTTCTGTGAGTAATTAGCTAAATAGGTGAAAGATGTTAATCTGTTACTCAGCCATGAAGACAGTTGTCTTTCAAATCTAGACTTTCTGGGTAGAATGCTTGATAACTCTGAATGAACTACACTTGCATTCTTAGTGTCACTGTTCCCCCCAGTCCCTGTCACCTGCACAGATTAGATTGCATACTTCTTGACTGCAGGGGAAGTATGTTTTAATCAGTTTGGCTTGTTCAACTCTTGAGTGTCCCTGAACACCTAGTAAATGCTCAGCATATTTCAGGGGGTGGGGAGTAGGGTGGTGAATGAATGATCCTGATTAAAGCCAGTTCCAAATAAATTAAAAATTTTTTAAAAAATATGAACTTTTGAAATAGATGTTGTCTGAGACCTTTGTGAATCCCCATATCTGTGAATACTCTTGTAGCATGCAGTTTTCTCATTTGGAAAGCTGGGGGTAATGAGGATTTAATAAAATTAACTCTTCATATTTATTACATTTTAAGATGTACTTAAAACATTTTTCAGTGTTTCCAGAAAGGTACTTGGAATTCAGAGGAAGTGTACAATATAATCCTAGAACAAAGTTTAGTATTTTTTAAAAAAGATTTTATTTATGTATTTGACATCTGTTTTGACATAGATATTTATCTATTTGTCAGAGGGGGAGAGCGCAAGTAGGCAGAGAGGCAGGCAGAGAGAGAGGGGGAAAGCAGGCTCCCTGATAAGCAGAGAGCCCAAAACAGGGCTCCATCCTAGAACCCTGAGATCATGACCTGAGTCTAAGGCAGAGGCTTAACCCACTGAGCCACCCAGGTGCCCTGATCAAAGTTTAGTATTTTTTTTTTTTTTAAAGATTTTGTTTATTTATTTGACAGAGAGAGATCATAAGCAGGCAGAGAGGCAGGCAGAGAGAGAGAGGAGGAAGCAGGCTCCCCACTGAGCAGAGAGCCTGATGCGGGGCTCGATCCCAGTACCCTGGGATCATGACCTGAGCCGAAGGCAGAGGCTTTAACCCACTGAGCCACCCAGGTGCCCCCAAAGTTTAGTATTAAAAAGAAACATTTGCAGGCCAAAAGTCATCCAGCTGTCTACACTTCAGTTGACACTTTAAACCTCACTGATTCCTTTTCTCTAACCAGTGACCATAGTGACTGTGGGATAAGTACTGTAGTCCCTCACACCTAGGGCAAGATGATTTTAAGAATGTTCCACACTGTCTACTAGAGATCCCCAGCAGGATTGAGTGCCGGCTGTATAACCAGCCATATTGCACTCTTTATTGGCATCCTTCCCTTCCCTGCCTCACTTTTCCACTCCTTTACTGGTATTTCCTAGGGCAACTTCCTGAATAAACTATATTTAAAACTTTCTGTCTCAGGGTGGGCTTCTGGGGAAATACAACCCAAGACTGTGTGGCAAGAAGCATTTTATTAAGAGTCTAAAATTTTCAGGTTTTAGAATATAGGTTTGTAGAAATTTCTTCACCAGAATCAGTGTGAAACCTTTTTTATTATTTTTTTTTTTAAACAGATAAGGTTTACTAAAACGGATTTGCTTATGTACTGGAGAAAACATGTATTAGATACTCAAACATTTGCCCTTTTTGAATAAACGGTGTATAGCTAGCTAGTTCCTATTCGGAGGCCAGAGGTCAGAATGAGTCTGAATAAGCATCTTTCTGTTCTGTACTACAAAAGGAATCACTGATGTTAGTTTACTTTTTTTTTTTTTTTAAGTTTTATATTTTAGAGAGAGAGAACAGGCACGGTGGGGTGGGGAGAGAAATCTCAAGCAGGCTCCCTGCTGAGCGGAGAGCCCAAGCAGGGCTGGATCTCAGGACCCTGAGATGGTGACCAGAGCCAAAATCAAGAGTTGGACACTTAACCAACTGAGCCACCCAGGCGCCTCAGGAATCACTGATGTTAAAGCCCCAAATGTAAATGGCTAGGTATCATTTTAGCATGTTTTTTTTTTTTTTAAACCACTAAAATTTGTTCTAAGTTTATATTGTACATTTCCTTGAATTGTAAATACCTTCCTGGCAGCACTGAACATAAAATTAAATCTAGTTAAAGAAACAAAAAACCAGAGAAAGAATACAGATGCAAGCAAGAGAGAATAGGATAGCACAATCCATACATTTTCTTATTCCTGAGTAATAGATTTTTATTTAGGATGTGTCCATGGAATTCTGCTGATAGATTTTTTATTTCAGGGCAGGTTTGATTAAAAGAAACCAGAGAATCTTTCCAAGTTGGGTTGTGTGCCATCTGCTGACTCATCACTGTTATTCTGGTGTTCTAAAAATATATTGTAATATATTGTAATGCAAGATAGTTTTAATAACTTAAAATATCTTTGATACACTATTTTATAATAACATTATATGCATTAGACTCAAATGGTTTCTTTTTCCTTTTATTTACAGAATGCTGCCTTTTTATATGGTCTTGGTTTGGTCTACTTCCATTACAATGCATTTCAATGGTAAGTTGACACGAAACTGGTAACTCCAGTTATTTCTAGTAAGTGGCTTGTTTTGTTTGATATTGTATGTGTATGTATAATAAATACAAAATATTTTAATGTCACTAAGCCTGTGGTTTTCAGTACTCTCTTGAATTGATTAGATTGTTTACTCAGAGATGTTGACCCACTTTAGATTGTTAGAGTTGTATGCGTTCCTAAAAGAATATCATATGAGTTTCTGATTGAAGAAGGCTTAGATCAGAAAGCTTTTGGAATTTCTCATTCATTATGGACCAGTGGTCCCCAGATTATTTGAACTGGAGAATGACTATGCTCTCACATCTCAAGGTCTGTAGGTAAATTATCTTTGATGACCAGTATGTTTACCTTTTTCAGACTTTTAGACAAGATTGGCTGTCCCCCCCACCCCCGTATATATGCATGTGCATACTAGTATCTTCCAATTTCCAGTAACTAGGCATCAAATTACAAGCTCTCGATTCTCTCATTTATAAAATAGGAGTAATGGTACTACCTTCAGAGTCAGAGATTATGATAGGAATATGTAAGAATTTATGAACTATAAAATGTAGGGCCCTGTTGTTAACGGCCTTTGCCCCTTTGTTGTTTTTCTTGTTTAGGAGACAAGATAATAGTGTTCTCCAATGGAAATAACATAGAATTTGAGTTGGAAGATAGGTATTCTGGTCTCAGCGCTGTCACTTAATTTGATCTTGAGTTAAATAGACTCCCTAGGTCTGTTTCTCTCTCTCTCTCTCTCTCTCTCTCTCTCTCTCTGTGTGTGTGTGAGAGAGAGAGAGAGAATTTTTTTTTTAAAGCTCAGTGTAGTCACTTGCCTTTTCTACTTCACAGAGTTTTGATGATAAGATGAGATAATGTATATTTTGTAAACCATAAAGCCCTATCCAGACATTTTTTTTTTGAAGCATATCTAATTTTGTCAGAGTCCCTTCTGTTCTCCTTAATTTTAACCTGAGTGAATGCTGTGAGAGTCCAAAGCAAAGTTTTGACCAAAGGTTATAACCCTGTCATACATGTACCTGTTGGTCACCCTGGGTATTTATTGCAGAGCTTTTAATTATGTATTGGCAGTGATTCAGTATGGTTTCCCTAAAGATGAAACTGTAGACATGGATGACTTTTCCTATATGCTTTTTCTTCCCTCTTTGCTTTTCATTCTATTGGGTTTTGATCATCTGTGGAAGCACTGCATTGTTAGAGAATACCTGTGTGTGTGTATATATAGAGTATTGTAATCATTCAGATCACTCATTTTGTTTGTAAACTTTACAAAAGTTTAATTGGTCTTTATAAAAGAAGTTTTATGATTTCTTTCTCTTGAATTATCCTTTACTATAGGGCAGTCCTAAACTTAAGCCTCCTAACCTCATGTCCAGTGCTTCATATTTAAAACCAAGGATACATTACAAATGTTTTAAAATAGTCTTAGTTTCTTGAAGATCCTATTCATCGAATACACAGCTTACAACCAGAAGTGTTCTTAGAGATAACTTAGTTTATTCCCTTAATTTTGTAGATGACGAAAGCAAGGTGTATATATAACTGAATATTACATAACTGTTTAGTGGCACAAGTGAGGTTATGCTTCAGATTCCCCAATTTAATGTTTTTGTTGTTGTTGTTGTACTCTGACCCCAGGTTTGAAGATTGACAGTTATTTTTTTAACCAGTCTTCGCATTTGTTCTCCTGGGCACATTGGTACATTCTTTGTGGCTAGCCAGAAGTAATTTAGGTGAAACCTGGGGCAAGGAACTCTGCAGTTTAGGAATGGACATGTATACCACACACCAGCCGTTTTTTATCTACCTGTGATAACATATGAGCTCCCTGTAGATTGAAGATATAGACATAAAATCAGTAATGAAACCATCAGCAGTTCAAAAGTGGATTACTTTCCTAAGTACGTGACCATGTCAACTTAGGAGATTTTTAGCTGTGGAACATTATATCATATGACCCCTTATCTGTATATGATTTTGTATCCTTCAGTTGACCTAAGAAATGAAACTGCATGATACAAGGACAGTGCAATGTCTGAATTAACAAGTGCCCTCTGGTCTGTCGATTCTGTCCTGGTCACCACCATTTTCTCACGTCTTAAGTTTCACCTCTAGCTGCTTCCTAAAATGACATATTTCACACCCTGTCTGAATCCATCCTAGCTGTGTGCTTCCTCTCTTGCTGGTCAGATGTTTTTTGTGCCCCATCCTTTAACTTACTTTGCTATTTCTTGAACATATGGAGAATTAGAAAGCATGGAGTAGTTCTTGCTTCATGAGTTTCAGAATACAGCCTTAAGTGTTAGGAACGTCCTGTGTTTGTGTTTTATTATGTTTTGTTTGTAAGTAGCTGTTAATTCCTGGGATCAAGCATTTTTCTTTTCCCTGAAATTATTTACATGAAATTTTGGGATATGTTGAAAAAATGTTTCTAGAGGAGAGTGTATTATGCCCTTTTTTGTATTGTTAGCTGTAAGGATCTGCCTAGGATGTCTCAGAATGTTTTATCTTTAGTATATTTGTAGTTTCAATAAACTTCAATACTTAGTAATGGTGTCTGTTGGCATCTGCTAGGTTAATAAGTGTTTGGTGGTAATGTATACGATCAATGTGTGTTGGGGTTGGTGATGGTGACTTAATATTATTGAGAACAGTTTTATTAAGTATAGTTTTATCTGTTAACTTGTTTGCCTTGTTTCTTGCCATAGTCTGCCCATTTTTTCTGTTGGAGTTGATTTTATTGGTTAGCTTCTAGATCAGTTGTTACTGGTTAGTTTTCCCACTTTTCGGTTGTATTCTCTTCTTAGAGGAGCCCATGTCAGAAAGTAGTAGAGCACCTACAACATCCTCATTGGACTGAGGATGCTTATTCAGTTTTACTATTGATCCTACTCTTTGTTGTGGGAGCAGAGTTAAGAAAGATGTCCAGAAGGGGAAAGACAGAGAAACACAAAAGTATAAATGGCTTTATAAAGCCATTCCTTTACAGGTGCATGAATGCACACCCATGCCTTCACTTGTTCTTGCTCTTGAAGGGGCACATTGCTTGGGGTACCTTGAACTGAGTTTCTTCTTGCCTTAAAGTGAGAAACTCATGTCCTTGGGTGAGAAGAATTGAAATACATACAGTAATAAATTATTACAGCTTATAGCCATACTTCTAAATATATCCATCTGAAAATTCTTATCAAGCCTCTTTCTGACCTGCAACCTTTTATATTCCCGTTGATCCATATCAGAAGGGTCTTACAGTGGCAATCTAAGAGATACATAATTCTGTGCTAGAGGCATAGGATTTTGGAAATTAAGCTCCCAAATGTAACTGAGAGGCCTGTTAAGGAAATATAGTGATTATTGTTGACATTAAAAAGGGTTAGCGAAGTGAAGTGGAGGTGAGATTAGAAACATAGAAGTATTAACACATCACAAGTGAAGTTTTTTTAGGATTAATTCCTTAAGCACTGTACCAATCACAACTGTTCTTAAAAGTGGAGGAATATCTATTCTCCATTGTGGTGACTACTTTGGGTGCAAATAAACCTAATGTCTTTGGGATACTGCCATTGATCCTGAGGCTTGTCTAGCATGGAGTCTGGCAGAAACTTAATATTTAATAAATATTTTTGAGCTATCATAATACAAAGTAATGTTCTTAGATGAAAAGCTTAAGTATATAGTTCCATTAAAATGAAACAGTTCATGTTAACATGTGGTGTTTATTATGTACACTTCTGTTTTGACAAAACTAGCATTTAACTGAGGCAGTTCTGGTAGTTAATGCTTACCAGTGACACATAGATTGCCAGAGAGAATTTGGAAGGGCTTGGACTAATTAAGCTTCAGGGAAATTACGGATAAAAACATAGATCTTTGCAAGAGGAGAAGGAAAAAAGGTCTCCCACTGTCTGAGGTGATGAAAAGAAGACTGGCTAAAGAGCAAAAAAGAAAGCCATGAAGTAACATATTAGCAAATGACAAGGTGGAGAACTTCTGTGTGATATTTCTAATTTAGCCTCACATTTAAGATCCTCTCTGGTTCAGCCTCAAATAATCCTTCTAGCTTACTGTTCCCCTAAATATATTCTTTGTGTCAGTCACACTGTATTAACATTTCCCTAGAAACAAATTGAGCATTTTTTCAACCTATGTAACTTTGTGCCATTTACTATGTTTGGTCTGGCTTCTCTTAACCATCCCTATCTTTAAAAATCCTGCCTTGTCTGTCTCTTTGACGACTTCATCAAATCTTTGATTTGGCTCATTTAAAAGGAACCTCTACATTTTATAATATCTATGTGTGGAAGTATTTATCTGTTGGGTATATACATGTTATTACTGATTTAGAGTTAGAATATTCTCCCTTTTATCAGTACAGAATTTTGTGGTATTAGACCATTTATCCCTTCAGATATCCCTGAGGGAAATTTCCAGACTCAGCTTTATTAGCCTTAGAAAAGTTAAAAGTTTTATTATATCTCTTTCCAAATGTACTGAAACTGTTCTAGGGATGTTTAGTTAATATCATTATTTTTACTATAGTTTGGTAAAGTCCTGAGGAGGCATTTTCTTTTTTAATGACTTTTAGAAACAAAAAGTGCATATTGCTATGCATAATTATCATTGGCATTTATTCTCAAAATCTAAAAATGTAATGTTTATATTACCAAAATTATTGCTAGGGAATATGCTTTAATATTTGAAAAGTATAAACCTTTCCAGACATAATATCATGAAAATATTTTATAATTTTGGGTAGCCATTTTTCATGTTCTGAAATTCTGTGTCATCAGAATACTGAGGTCAGCAGAATTTATCTGTCTTGGTGTTTTTAAGCTAGTTTGTGGTGCAGAGATCATGCTTTGGCTACATGCAGTTTGGTGAGGTAAGAATGTGGTAAAATGACCAAAATTAGAATGTAGTCTGAAGGATAACTGTTTTCTCCACATACTCCCTGTCTCTGTCTGTCTGTCTGTCTCTCTCTCTCTCTCTCTCTCTCTCTCACACACATACACACACACACACACACACACACCTTTTTCCTTTTTTCCCCTAAGGTGGGGAAAAACTGAGGAAGCACACAGGAGAGATAGGTAAAAAGCTTAGAAAAGGAAATGAAAATGAACCTAGATATATTTTGTTAGATGCCAAGAGGTCAGTAAATAGACTTTGGAGCATTGCTGTTTCCTGCCCCCAGGAGAAGCCCAGTCAACCAACTATCAAAGTGATGGCATTAGTAAACATCTATTAAACTTAACTGTTTTCTTTATTAGACAACTAAAGATAAAAGAGAAGTGTGGACCTCAAGGAATAGGCCACTTGGAAAAACTGGTGATAGTATACCACTGTTTAGAGAATAAAGTGATTTGATTATACAGTGGACCTAACTACTGGTTAACACTAAGTGAAACATAGTTGGTGTTGAGTTTGGGTGGTCAGTCTTTTAGGTAATAGTGGATATAGGGTGAAATAGAAGAAATGAAAATATTTCAGATTAGGAGACCATCCTGAGGAGAAGACGTGAAGTCAAGAGGGCCAGTATTTGTGTAAAGAAATTCCTGAAATAAGCCAGGTCACAGCTGAGGAAGAACAGTGTTGGATCATAACTGAGAATAGAATTGAATGGGTACTAGGTACTGGTCACAGACCTTAAATGCTACATGGAGATTTGACTTAGAGAGTATCATGGTTAGTAGGCAATTACAGGAGGCTCATGTTTGAGGAAACATGGATAAGCGAGAGCAGAGCAAGGGTGTCCTTAAAGAGCCTATCCATTTCAATAATCTAGTAATGCAAGATATTGAATTTGAGGAAAGTTTTGAAACAACAAGAAGAACTTAATCATTCAGTATATATTGGTCATACCATCTCATGGGCACTTAAAGAAGATTTATTTATTTATTTATTTATTTGACTGAGAGAGCGTGCGAGTGAGCCATAATGGGGGTATGGGGGAGAGAAGAGTCTTTTTGTTGTTGTTGTTGTTAAAAATTTTTATTTATTTGTCAGAGAGAGAGAGTACAAGCAGAGGGGGCGGCAGGCAGAGCGAGAAGCAGGCTCCCCGCTCTGTAAGGAGCACAATGTGGGACTCAGTTCTGGGACCCTGGGATCATGACCCCCGCCGAAGGCAGACACTTAACCAGCTGAGCCACCCAGGCATCCTGAGAAGGGAGAGGCTTAAGCAGACTCCAAGCTGAGTGCAGAGCCTGATGCAGGGCTCAGTCCCACAACTCTGAGATCACAGACTGAGCCAAAATCAGGAGTCGGACGCTTAGCCAGCTATGCCACCGAGGCGCCCCTCATGGGCACTTTTAATAGTCCTTAAAGAATAAGCACAGGGTAGCCTGAACTAGTATGTTGGAACATGTGTTTTTGCTTATAGGTTAATTTTTTTTTTTAAATTTCTAGTGCGTTAACATACATAGAAAACTTGTTAAAGTAAACTAATGTTTCTTTGCACTTATGTGACATTGTGAACTAAGTGCATAAGATGTCTGTACCAAAGGCACCTATAGAGTAAAACACCTCTACAAATTTAGGGATTCAGAGGAAAGGCCAGAAATAGAAAGTAAGATGGAGTAGGAAATAATTTCTCCCAAGGGCTTGCTACTGATTCTCTGTATTGTCCTTACTGCTTTTCTCATATGCCCTTCCTTAGACAGTTTTTCTTTCTTAACTTCTTTTTTTTTCTCCTTTATTTCTTTTCTTTGCTGTCTTTCACTTCCCTTCTTTTTCTTTCATATCTTTGATTCAGGCCTGCCTGGGTTTTTTATTGGCACATGTGGACATTGCTTAGTTCTGAACATTCCACAAGAGAGTTATCTGACCCATCTCATAAATTAAGGTTCATTAGGATTTTATGAAGCATTACCCTCAATTTTTATTATTATAAAATACAACATATTTAAAAATGTATAAACAGAAGTATACATCTTAACATGTTATATATAAAATTAGGTCAAGAAATAAAAAATTGCCTTTTAGCCCAAAAGCTTCCCCCAAACTCCTGCATACCCTTTCCCAATTGTATCCTGTTTTAATTGGCCTCATTTACAGCTGCAGTTGTTCTCTTCCTAACCTTTTATGTGCTGAGCCCCACCCCCCCCCAACAATTGTCTGTTTTGTTAGAAGGTGGTAGCACTAGTCATGACCAGGAGAACAATAGAGGCTGAACTGTACCTCCTCCTATGAGAAAGCTTTGAGAAAAGTACAAAGAGAATGTCTTAAAAATATGTAGATGTGTATCTTGAAGTCTGAGAGAAATAGAAAGCTGCCTTTGAATGAGAATGGTAATTTACACCAATTCTTTTCTGTCAGGTCTTTAGCTTCCCTCTTCTACCTGTACACATCAGATAATAAAACACATATACACCCACCCATTTAAAAAGTGATCTAACACATAGATCCCAGCCTCCTCTTCAGGAAGTAAGTATTTTACCAGATATAAAAGTATCTGATGCCAGACCTGTTGCACTCACCCTCACAATAAACATTACTCTTTAGAACCCTTAATTTTATAATAACCATGTACATAGACCCACACAGTTTTTTTTGGGAAATAGATAATGCATGAATCAAAATAAAGTTACTTAAAAGACATAAGGGATATTGTGCTCTGTTTTGTGGTATAATATTATGAACTTTTTATATAAAAAGACTTTTTAGAATCCTCTAAGATTCTAAATAGCCACCTTTAAGATAAGTAGAGGCAGGGAATAGTTGATAAAAAGCTTTGTGAAGAATGTATTAGCTGGTACTTGGGATAAGCCTTAATTAAATATTGTAGAGAGATTTAAAATGATGCTCTAGTTACTGTTACATCTGGTATTACAATTTTCAAAATTCAAAGTAGACATTTTTCCTTGTCATGATTTTAATTTTTAGTAAGTAGTATATCTACATGATCAAATTAAGGTGTATAAAAATGTATTCAGTGAAAAGTGTTCTTTCCTCATGCTGTATTTGCTCTACTGGTAATCAAGACCATTTATAAAAGTTAAATTGTGAATTTGGGGTGAAAATAGGACGGTAGACCAATGGAAAGTGATAGATGATAAGAGAACCCAGAAACAGACCTACATAAATATGGACATCTAATTTAGGACAAAGTGGCACTGCAGAGCTGTGGTAAGGATGGTCTTTACTACAAATGATGCAGGGGCCATTGGATATCTGTATGGAAAAAATAAAATCTGAATTCACACCATATAAAGAATAAGGTACACATGGATTATAAATCTAAATATGAAAGATAAAGTTTTAAATAAACACTTACTCTTGTAGATTAAACTAGAAACAGGATTAATCTTTCCTCTTTAAAAAACAAAACTATCTGTCCTACCTCTCTTTCCCCTAGAAAATTCCAGAAACAATGAAATCAGCTATTTAAACTGAGAATTTTATTAAGCCATAAAATATTATTTGAATAATTGTGACTATACATTCATCTGATCTTTCTTTTCCCTTTATATTAAATTAGGTGATATACATTCAATTATATAAAAGACCCAGGTGCCACTGCCCAGTCTTTTTTTTTTTTTTAATAATACAGTCACGTAAAATAAATTTTCTTTAAAACCGTATTGCATAAAGCAGAAGTTTTACTGTGCTACCAAGCAAAAATTCATGCAAGTGTTAAAAAGTTAAGATATCTTATGTCTATATTCTTTCAGGGCAATTAAAGCATTTCAGGAGGTGCTTTATGTTGATCCCAGCTTTTGTCGAGCCAAGGAAATTCATTTACGACTTGGGCTTATGTTCAAAGTGAATACAGACTATGAGTCTAGTTTAAAGGTAGGTTTTTGGGTTTTTTCCAAGATACAATGTTTTACTTTGTGGATTTTTGTGGGGATGGGTTGTTGTTAAATATTAGAGCATTGAGAAATGTTGGAATTTATACTCGTACTTCAAAAGAAAATTTGAAAATTTAGGTGAAAGAACTGTTTTATTAGCTGTGAACCAGAAGATACACAAGATTGGATTTCAGGGTACAAAGTAGTTACGATCCTAAGACATAGGTAACTGATGATACCATTAAACTTACTTACTTTCTTTCTTTCTTTCTTTCTTTCTTTCTTTCTTTCTTTCTTTCTTTCTTTTCTTTCTTTCTTTAAGTTTTAATTGAAGTCTGTCATCAGGAGAATTTGAAGGTTTCAATCTCAGTTTGGACATCTAAATCAGTCCACTATAAGTGATTGGCCAGCATAGAGGTCAGGTCCAGCTGCTTAATGGTGCTGTGTCTGTGATCCCATCCTGGCCTATTTATTTGCATGGGTCTCACTAGAAATCTGTTGACCTCTACCAGTAGGGCACATCTCATATATCTAAATTATTAAAATATATTCTCTGCAAGTCATTTGAATTGCTGGTTTGTGAATATAAACATTGTTAGGAAAAGATAATACATTGTTGGTTAAATATTTTACTTACTATGGAAATTTGATATTTTTCAAATTTTTTTATTGAGTTTCTTGTGCTGTCTGTGCCATCACTTTAGGTCTTTCTGAGCTTTGGAAAATAGTGCTTTCCTGTGCAATGAAAGCATTGCTTTTTGAAGGATTAGAAGTTCTAGGAAAAAGTTTAAGTTCTTGTGGATTGAGGAGTATAATGGTTGCTATGTTCTAAATATCTCCATTGCAGATTATCTTGATCCTGAAGGGCAGGGAGGGACATAAAGAATGGTAAAGAGACTTTACAGTAGGTTGTAATTTGAATTCACTAATAAGGTACTATTGAAGGTTTTTAAAACACTGTATTGTTCTAGGGTTTTAAAGTAGACCGTTATGAACCTACTGTTTCTGTCTTTCATGGGTTTATAAAGAACAGTGCTGATGATATGAAAGAGTGTTATACAACCCAAAACACTAAAACAAGTAGATTGTGAAGTATTTTGATTACACAGTTGTCAAAGGTAAGTGCAGTTTGAGGAATTGGCACCAAGGTAAAATTAGGTAGTGTGGAAAGTAAAAGGATGCCTGGAAATAGCCGGATTTCGTCAAATATAGAGCAGCACTTCTCACACAACGGACCCTTGAACAACATGGGGGTTATCGGCATCAACCCCAGCCCCCAAGTTGAAAATCTGTGTCAGGACTCCTCATCAATGTAACTACTGATAATCTACTGTTGATTGGAAGCCTCACCTGTACCCTAGAGTTGCTTAACACATACTGTGCATATATATCGTGTACTGTATTCTTAAAATGAAGCAAGCTAGAGAAAAGGAAATGTTATTAAAAAAATCATAAGGAAGAGAAAATACATTTGTGAAAAAAAAAAAGCACAAAAACCAAACCTGTATATAAGTGGGCCCATGGAGTTCAAACCCGTGTTCAAGAGTCAACTGTATACTTTGGGATGTGAGTGGATTTGAAATGGAAAATATGCCACCTTGCATATTTTAACCTCCTCTTGGACATTCACAGTATACATTAGCTAAGAGATTCTTAAAATGTCTAATAATACAAAATAAATTTATTTGATCATTTTATAATATTGTCACACTATAACTATTATATGTGGCAGACATGTTTTTGATAGCAGCTTGGGTAAACCATGTTGCTCAGGAAATATATTTGAGTGGAAAAGATAATCACATAATGTCCCATGTTATAGAATTTGGCTGTCTGAGCATCAGTAGTGTCTTACATAATTCTGTGGATGCAGAAGCTCTTGTTCCCACGAAGGTGGCGATAACTTAAAATGTTTTTTAATTGAGGGAAACAGTGTTGGACAGTGTTCCAGCTCCACTGAGTTGAAAGTGTTCCTGCTTACTCAGGTTCAATAGAGACTTCATGTATACACTTTTGTTCAGGCATCAAGGCTAACCTTCAAGTCATAGCAATTTTAGCAGAATTGTTTTAAGTATAGTCTTCTTATTAAAATATTTGATAATCATCCTGATCTTTATTTCATTTATGTGAACAGAGAAAAGAATTTTAAGAGTCCTTCCTATTTCTCTTCCCCATAATGAGAAGGTTGCCTTTGATTTTTACCTCATTTTGACATTGGTTTTTTTTTTTTTTTGTTTTTTTTTTGGTAGGATTCTATCCGGTGTTCCCTGTTTCCAAAAGAAGAATTTTAGGCATCATCATTTTTAGTCAAGGAGGAGGTATTTCAGTATAGTACTCTCTAAGTGCTTAGCATTTAATGCAAATGAAGGTAGGAATCAGAAGGAGTGATTTGTCCCTCTCCCCTTAGTTGGCCTCCAATTTTCCTAAAGTGGACTGGGTAGTACTTTAGTTTCATATGGATAGATGTGGAACCTCTGATGACTTTTCCACTACTAAAGCTGTTTCCTAGAAGCACGTTTCTTGGTATAGATAACCAGAAACTTTTTAGAGACTACCAACTGAAGCTGATTAAAATAACAGTAAAAAAGTGGCTTGTATAATGTGAAGCGTAAACTTCAGGATTGGTTGATTCAGCTGATACAAGGTTTCATCAAGGATTCATTTTCTTCTCTGTTCTGTGTTGGCTTATTCTGAAGCCTGGTTGCCAGGTATAATCAAAGTGAAATGTAGAAAACCCTAAAAACTCCACCAAAGAACTATTAGAAATAATAAATGAATTCAATAAAGTCAAAGGATACAGTCAAAGTGAGAGGATTCATTTTTCATGTCTCATATAGAAGGATATTATAGAGTAGTGGTGTAGGTGCTTAGTATAGTGCTGGCATATGATAAGTTCTCAGTAAATATTTGATCATTCATGTCATAAAGGAGAAATCCTGAGTTCCTGTTGATGTCTTCGAGAATACTTCTCTCTGCATCTCATTGGCCAGAAATGGGCCATTGGCCATTCTCTATTGATTCCTTGTCAAAGATGTGGTTGCTCTTAGACCAGTTAAGCCCAGTTTTGGAGCAGGGCGCAATTTCCTGAATGCACTGTTCTTGTCTGATGGAGGAGTGAGGGGTGGGTAAAAAGAGTCTTTTGGTGTGGGGTGGTATGGGCAGTCTGTCCATTATAGATCAGGTCTTCTCCACCTCATTTTCTTTCACTACCCTTGAAGAGGGATATAGCATATACAGGTTCTCAATGATAAAATAAAATGCAGTTTGTTTTTGTAATAGATTTCTTATTTTCATCTACTACAGGAAATGGATTTCAGGGCCTCCTGTTTTGTTTTTATCCCTGGTAATAACCTTTTTTTTACCAAAATGTATCTCTGAAACAGATTCATTCTGTTTTGGTACTATGTAAACAGTTCTCAGAGCAAGCAAATTTGGTTTTAAAATTTGACCGTACCATAGGACTAATTGCGTGACCTTGGGCAGGATGCTTAATTCTTTTGATCCTCTTTGAGTCTGTAGTACTGGAGTAACCATCCCCACTCTGCAACATTGTTGTAAAGATTAAATTTATAGACATAGATATGTATACATACATACATACATATATACATACATATATAGAGATATATGAAAGTATCTGACAAGATTTTTTAACCCCCTCTTTTTTAGTCCTCAGTTTGTCTGTATCTAAAACTCCTCAATTTGGGACCAGTGTAGATACATTTGTGAAATCCATTTTCCCATCCTGTAATTTAATACTTGTATTTTTGCTACTCTGCCCATCCTCAGAAATGTGAAGTTAATGCCCAGCTTACTTTTCAATGATAAGGTTTTACTTTTCTGTTATATAGGCCAATAAGGATTTCATGTTTAGTGAGTCGTAGGAGTATCAATTCTTAATTTATTAACTAGTTTAATATTATCTGAACCAGAGTCCATTCCAGGGTGACATTTCTACATGGTGTTTTTTGTTTTTCTTCCCTGCTTGAGATAATATCCCTCCTAGGTGGGTTTGGTTGCCTCTTGAACACCATATAATTAATTCAGAATTTTATTTCATTACTTTCTAATGGTGGTAATGATAATTGGTTACATTTGTTGCGTATTTGTGGCAGTGTATGATCATTACTTCAGTAAAAGTACACTAATTTTGACAAATAGTTTTATATAATGCCTCTAATTTTCACATCCTGACAGGCTTAATTATTTCCTTCATGTGAAGGAAGGAAATGCAAAATAAGATGTAATAGCACCCATGTTCTTCAGTCAGTTAATGCCAGTGTATCTATTTAATTTAATGAAGATTATGTAGAAATTCTCCCTAATATTTACATATTTAAGTTTCCCTAGACTGTGTCGACGTTGGAACTTTTTTGGTTTAAAGGTAAAGAATATGACTTTTTAATGGGAACCTGTGGGTAATTGGCTGGATACCAGTGTAAGTTCCTTCATAATTTGGTATTTAAAGATGGTAAGTGCTGATTTGAAGGGTTGCTATGAAAGAGGTAGGAAGATGAGAATTGCAGAGACAATGCAAAGGAAACAGACTGAACTCAAATGAGACTTAGATGATAGTTTGGCATTGCACCAAGTGCCGAGTATTTCTTTCTTTCTTCCCCTCCCTGCCCCCCCGAATATTTCTTGAGTAGATAAATGGAAGAGGCTATAAAAATGATAAATGCCTCAAATAGGATGGGCTGGAAAAGCTGGGAGGGGGGTGCTGGAGAGGCTGGTTTTACTTATCACCTTTTAACAGAATTTTTTTTTTTCTAGACAGAGTGGCAGTGCATATGTTTTCTCATGTTCCTGTTCACCAGTTCTTTCAGCTTGTCTCCCCTCTACTGTTATATGTGGCATGAAACTGCTGAGTGAAATAGCATTTCCACTTTTTTTTTCTTTTTTACCTTACTTTTCTCCAGGAATTGCTTCATTTTCAGGCTTCTGATTTCATCTTAGACCCTTTATAGACTCAGGACTTTTATTGTCATATTTTTTTATGCCAAGATATTGAGGCAGAAGAGATAAGTATAGGCATGAGGACATAGATTTCCTTTTGGAAACCACTTTTGGAATCTATGAAAATGCCTCCTTTCTTTCTTTTTAATGTAGAATAGATGAGTCATTTAATTAAGATACTGTGAACTCTGTGTATTATAAAAATACTTGCTGAGAATTTGTGTGCTATTAATTAATTTTAATTGCACCTTAAATTTCTAAAATACTTGTAATATTCTTTGTAATATCTAAAACTTCTTTGTTGAAGTTTTACCAGCATATTTTTATTAGTTCAGGTATCAGAAGATCATGAAAGTTGCTGTTACTTCTCCATGCTTGCCCCTGCCCTATTTAGTACTTCATGGTGCTCAATAGCTTAACTCTCCTAGCTGGCATTTTGAAAATTTGAATTCTTTGGAAATTGTTTTATTTAGATAAAATTGACATATAACATTGTATAAGTCCTAAGTGTCCAACATGTTGATTTGATGCATTTATATGTTGTAGTGTGATTACCACTGTAACATTAGCTGGCACCTCTATTACATCACGTAATAATTATTTCTTTTTTGAGGTGAGAACAATGAAGGTCGAGTCTCTCAACAGCTTTGACATTTATGATACAGTATTGTTGACTGTAATCTCTGTGCTGTGCATTAGCTCTGTAGGACTTAGCTATCTACTAGTTGCAAGTTTGTACCTTTAAACAATATCTCCTTAATTGTCACATCAGCAGTGGAACTCAGCTTACCTGAATGAAATACCACTGTTCCTTTTGGCAAAGGATGGTCATTACTGTTTACTTTGTCTTCTGTCCATTTTTACTTATTTGTGGGCAAAAATGATTGTCCTGCTTATTCCTTTTTCCTCTACTCTTTAACTTGTACTTTTCCTTTTAATCTTTCCTAGATACTATTCTCTGCTATGAGTTGATCTCCTAATTGGTTTATCTAGCCACCACATAATGCTTTCTCCACTTCACACTGCCTGCCCAGTTTCGTTTTTCCATTTGCTACTCACTTCTGCCTTGAGTTCTAGTACATATATAGCTTTAAGTGTGAAGCTCGAAAATGCATGTTTGAAAAGGACGTGACTGCTCATAGATGTGCAGTCACCATTCTATGATATGGAAGAGTTAGGGTGAGTCCAGGTTTCCCAGTTCAGTTTTATCTCCTCAAATATATTTTAACTACAAGAAATCATTTCTAATCAAAACGTGTTTATTTTTGGTATTTACCCGTAACTATTTAAATTTATGGTGTAAATATTTTGGTCTTCAAATGCAACTTTGTGAAACATTCAGTGTGTCTAATGCTACATTAAAAAAAGAGGTTATGTTCCAAAACAACATTTTATCCCCTTTATAAAATATATATCATGTTCGCTTTGTATTTGTTACTGGTGTAAATATCAGTCTTAATTTTGATGTGAAAACAAATTGTACACTGCTTGATTTAAAGAACTTGGGAAACAGGTCATCTTGTATTCTGATCATTTATATACACAGATTAGACACATACTAGAACCAGTGTTTTAAAATTTCTAGTCAGTTTTATGCCTTTCGTAAAGCATGATAGAAATGAGTTGGGAGACTAGGTAGGACACTATTATTCAGGAAAAAAAGATGAGCAAGATCCATGGGATAAATGGGTTCTCAGTGGATGGATGGATGAATGAGAGGTAATACATTCTATAGATCATAAGGGTTAATTTATTAACTTATTCAGTGTGGAAACAGATTCCTCATTTATTGACTTAATTCATTTTTCAGTTAACTAAAGTAGGTGATAAAGTAGCAGCAAGTTTTGGGATTGGAAGGTGGAAAGACTAAGTGGCAGTAAGTCCTTTGGGAGTAGATTGAGATGGAAGTACCTGAGGCATATCAGATGTTGTTATAGACCGACAGAAGTCTGGAGCCATAAAGAAGGACTGTGAAAAGAAATAAGATTTTGAACATCTTCAGTATACGGTGTCTTTTCTTTTACTTCCTTGTTAAGGATACTTTTAGAGGACTCCAAATTGGAGACTTCTTTTTTGACTGAAGATTGCCAGGATCCATTAGCTATTAGTTACTGGTAGGCAGTAGAGTTTCTCTTCAAAACAGTTGTAATAATCTTGTATTACAGAGAATCAGAAGAACTTGAATTTGAGGGCTTTGAAAGAACCTCAACCAGATCAGCTTACCCAGCAGTGTGACTCATAACACCCTACCAGAACTTTCTCCTTCCAGTTCTGTATCTCATTTTCGGAGACTGAATCCTTGAAGTACTATCACATCCCAGGACCTTTCCCTAGTCTCATCCATTTATCATAGACTATTAGGTTTAGGAATGAAGTTGTTGGTTTTAATTCATTGTGGCAATCTGTAACAATGAAAAAGAAAAAAAATCACTTGACTTGCAAGAGTATACAACCTGTTTTCCCTCTTTCTTAAAATGATCCATAAAACCCTCTTTCATAAGTGTTGTGTAAAAATAACTTGTTTCCTCAGCCTAAAGTACCTCTTTTCTTTTTCCCCTCATTTATACCCTTTGGGTTACATTATGGAATTGTCTTGTAAACTTCTAATAGAACATTCATTTCATTGAGCCGTGCATTCATTTCCATAGATGCATAGCCATAGCAGAGTGCCTGGTGTTGCCATTTTATTCCTAAAAGACTTTGTCTACACTAATTTAATAGAGACAGCAGTATCGACTACACCCACCTTGTCTACATAGTCTGAAGTAAAGTTTTGGGGAGCAAGTACACAATTTAAAAACTAAAATAGTGGCATTTAACCCTGATTGTGCATTGGAGTAACTTGTAGAAGCTTTTTTTTGGTTTACAGGGTGTCATCCCCAGCTGAATCTGTTTGAATCTCGAATCCAAACATTGCTCTAAATTTTAATAACTTATAAATTTTAATAACTTACACACACATAAGTAATTTGTTAATTACCACAAAAAAGTTATATCACTGCTTGTCTTCAGGATTGGAAATATAGTTGAAGGGTTCTACAATTGAAAAGATTTGTGAGATAATCACAGACTATACAGCTAGAACTCTTTTAAACAATTTGAAAAGAAAGTCTTGAAACCTGAGTTTTATGTGTTAATTTCATGAATATAGATTGTCCTCCTCCAGTTAGAAATCAGTTTCCTTAATCTATATAAAGCAAAATGCTATGAAGTTATTTTGAAATATTGAACAAATCAAAAGCTTTTAAAACAAAAGGTGACTTTGGTAATTAAGATGTCAACAGAAATTTTTATGAATAGATCCTTTTTGTTAAATTGGACCAGAAGTGCTCTATAAAAAGAAAATTGCCATAACATTAAAAAAATATGTTAGGTAAATCTTGCTTGGAAATTAATTTTCTGTAGAATGTTTTCTGCCTTGAGGTTTGTATATAGTCTTTGAACTGCAGAAGCCTCTACCGCATGATAACTATTTCACACAGCAATAGTCAGTTTCATTACTGCAGTATTTCCGTGCGAGGTGCAGATGTTTCTTAGCTTCTTCTGTTGGTTTGCAGGGATGGGTGCTGGATATTTTACCATGGTATTTTCAGATCTCAGGGCTGATTATTATAATTGATAGTCATTTCTGCTGGCTTATATGTTAATAGGTACATCTATTTTGCATCTGGTTTAGATATGAAAAATGAAACTCTGAGGTCATGTTGTCCCCACCCCAGTCCTTCATTTCCCTTCAGTTTACTGGAAAGTGTATCATTGTTTTTCTTTTTATGGGGTAGTTTTATGTGGCTTTTCTTAGTTTCTTATACTTAGTAATTACTCTGTAAGTTCCTTCATTTTCACATGTATGTTCTTGAATATATTTCTGTTGCCAAGCGATTTTTCTATATTGTCACTGTTTGGAAATATTTAATATTTCATGATGTTGTGGATTTGAAAAGATATATCAGTGGCTTCATTGGTGTTTTTAAGATTGATTAATACTTACATAAAACATGGTCCAGAATTGCTTCTGCCAGGTTTCATTGCAGGGCCTTGCATATTAATACATGAGGTGTAGTCTGGGCAATTCGAATTATGCATCTCTCTGCTCTTTTTGAGATGTCTTTGTAATGGTAAAACTTAAATACTGCCATCTTGAAGACTTTCTTTGCAGGTCAGTTTGTATCCTCTGATGGCTCATTTAGGAAAAGTCTGTCTTCTCTTCTCTATGTATGCCGACAGGATAAATTAGACTCAGAAATGTAGTACAATCTGAATGTGTGGCTACTGTGCTGCTCTTTTTGTCCAGGGGAAAGCAAGTGGTTATAAAGCAAGCTTTGCTTTCATAGTGCTCACCTTTTATTTTCTTTATTGAGATAGAGTTGACATACAGTGTTATATTTGATTCAGGTATACAAATACTCAGTTAAATAGTCTGGTTTCTGTTGCTGTGATAGCACACTAAAGGGTTGTTAGAACGTATATACAGTCTGCTTAGTAGGCCAAGGCAGAATAAATGCATTTCTTTGTTGTTTTGTTTCTTTTTAATAAAAGCAGTTCTTAAAGTGTTCAGATGTTGGATTTTTTTTTTTTTTTCACTTAGTCAGCCATGACAAATAAGTTTCACTTTTGTTTCGTTGACCATTGTATTCCTAGTGCCTGCATTGTCCTAAGGGCATTATAGATAACTTGACAAACATTTGTTAAATGAATTAAATATTTACTACTTAAGGGTCATAGTCATTTTGTTAGTGGTTTTCCCATTCAGAATATTACAGCCCTTAAATTTTAAAGAGTACTGCAAATGTAGGCCAGCCTCATTATGCTTGCACATAACAGACATTTGTGAGGGAATATGATAGCTACTGTGTTCATACCAAACGATGCCTTCTAACCTTCCTTTCACTTTAACACCGGATAGCTGACATTAGTTTATTTTTGTTAATTGAGGGTTCTCATTGACCAAGTGCAGTTTTGTTCATTCTGTATTGAAATACAGTACTGAAAACTTGCTAATGATTATTTCTCTTGATAAAGTCTTTTTGAGTTTATATCTGGCAGTTGTCATTATGCATGTCAATTTTCAGTTTGTCCAGTAGTTATAAAAAATACAACTATTTAGATATTTGGATTATGGATAGGAGTGAGCTTATTGTGGTCAATTTTTAAAAATGGGTTTACACTTTGGGTGTTTATTACTTTTAATGCTAAAATCTTGTAGGGACTCAGAAAATTTGAATATACATGTATGGAAATAATTTTTAGAAGAGTTCAGAGAGATGTACTTTTTTTTATCCTAAGGATTTTATACCAACTCTAGTACTTGTTTCTTTTTTTTTTCTTAGTTTATATATTAGGTTTAATGTTGATAAAGTAGATGTCAAATGTTACCCCGTGTTCTTGATTGTGATTTGTATTCTTAGAAATTCGTGTTATCCATTGAATTTTAACATGTATTTTTTTGGTGAGGCTGATATGTTATTATACGTGGATATTGTAAAGTTAGTGGTTTAATATTGCCTACACAAAGAATAGTACGTGCATTCTAAAAAGATAATTATATTTCATAGATGAACTTCAAGATAGGCTATTTGATGCATTCCTGGTACTATTTCAAGTAGTTTTAAAAGGCACCAAGTACAGGGGCCCCTAGGTGGCTTAGTGGTTAAGCATCTGCCTTCGACTAGGGTCATGAACTCAGGATTCTGGGATCAAGCCCTGTGGCAGGCTCCCTGCTCAGTGGGGAGTCTGCTTCTCCTTTTTCCTCCCCCTGCTTGTTCTCTCTCCCTCTCTCTCTAATAAATAAAATCTTGAAGCACCAGATAAAATGATTATTGGAGAATCAATAAGGGTAGATAGTTTTAGCCTTCTATTGTCATATATTTCATTTATTTCTGAAGTTCATGTTTCATATTGAGATAAACAGTGGTATTCTGACATTAATACATTAAACTTTTACTTTCAGTTTTAAAGTAATGATTAAACTATTTAAACTGTTCTATAGCTGATAATGTTTACTTGAAGTTTCATAAAAACAATTATACATAGGATAACTTGATATCAAGTTTTTAATTCTCCATTCTCAGCTGTCTCAAGAAAGTAACCCAGCAGCCTGTTATCAGCAATAAATGTACAAAGTGATTCTAGTTGTTTGTCCGGTATGTTCTGTTTGCATAGCGTAGCTTCATGATTGTGTTAAACTTTACATACCTGAAAATTAAGACACATTTATATGACTGAATTTAGTGCACTGATTTTCTCATCTCTTCTTGCAGCATTTTCAGTTAGCTTTGGTTGACTGCAATCCCTGCACTTTGTCCAATGCTGAAAGTAAGTATTTTTAAGTAATAGTTTTCTACATGTATTCAGATCACCTCATGGCAAATAGTAGTAACAATGATGATGTTGATAGTGATGATAGTGACAAGGTCCTGTGTAATTTTTCTTCTAGAATTGTTGGATCTAACTGTATTGGTTGCCATGGCTACTTGTACAAATGGAACATGTGAGACCAATTATTGTGAAAAGCTTGTGTCTAAAATAGATATGCCAGTGAACTGCATTGTTGAATTAAAATTGTCCGTACTAATGAACAAGATTGATTATTTCTGCATTAATTAATATTGTAGATGAATTGGGGGATTAAAAATGGGGTTTACCAGTCTTTTAGGAAAATTTAAGTATGCAAAGATTCTTAAGTGATAGCTCACTGATTCCTGCTGTGTGGTATTAAAAAAATGATTGATAATTATGAATGCATTCTTTGTTTTTTATTGTACTTTTACATATATATAAAGTTTGAAGCAACAGTTTTCAATTAATTAAAAAGGAATGTGTGTGAGAAACATCTTCTGCTACAGTGAGTTTTTTTTTTTTTTTTCCAGGCAGTTATTTTCTGCTTCTGTGTGTTTTTTTTTTTCCAGAAGCAGTTTGGTTTGATTATGATGTGTTTATCAATAAGTATGTGTTGGCATATGTAGTATAAAGCAGCCAATAAAAGTTTTAAGGATATTCATTGAGTTCAAGCTGGATTTCTTTAAAACTTTCTTGAAAAATAGGTATAAAAAGTTGAATCATTCTTAATGAAAATTTCAGGTCAAAGGATTCTAGGTATTTTACTCTGAGTGACTCATGTTCTAACGCTAGAGAATGTCATTAAGTGAAAAGTAGTCAGTGTTAAAAATGCCTAGGAAAATGATGGAGTACATGAAAAAGGCTATAGAAATTAGGATGTAACTTGATATTACATGAATTATGACATGGTTTGAATGAAATCATCATCTAAACCAGACCAATTATCTCATACTTCTACTAGAGGCAGTTTTCTGAGAAAACATAAAAGATTCTGTTTTCTTTAAATGAAACTGATCAGTGTATTGGCAGAACAAATGGTGGGAAGGTAACAAGTGCAGCAATATTTTAGTTTCTAAGATGAGATTAGATTAGAATTTAACTCACTGATAAACTTATTGAAATGTTAATTTATATTTCCTTAATTATATAGGAATGAGAAAATAGCTCCTTTTCATTTGATTGATTATATGTAGTACCTTAAAGCAAACTCTCATAACTGACTAATATGATAGTCAGATAGTTTGAATGATAACTTCTGAGGGATGTTTCATAAATGCCAAACTAAATATTTTGGTAAATCCTCATTTTATTCTGTCCTGTTGAAGTTAAATCTCAGTTGTAAGTCATTGCTCTTGCTTGAGGGGAGAGCACCTACATCTGTAGAATGAGCACCGTTGGACAGAAAACTACCTGTTGAACATGAAGAGGATGATTTGAACCATAATGAATACATCTTTAAGTTTACTCTGTCTCTATCTCTGTTGGTTGTTGAGAAAGGAAATAGGAGGGAGGGTGACCAGCATCCTGTTTTTCCTAGGACTGAGGAGTTTGCCTGGTTTCAGGACTTTCTGTGCTACAAGGCTGGTTACTGTGATGGAAGGGAATGTGCTTTATTTAGAGACATTAGGCCATTATAATTCAGTTGATTTGGGTAGTTTATTTTAGGCTGTCTCTGTGTGATTACATGATAACCACAATAATGGCTGATGTCTTACAGAGCACTAACAAATGTAGACTAAGTACTTTGAGCCAGATATTATTACTATTGAAGTACCAGGCTCTAACTATCTTTGCAAAGCTTATTTCTCTTTGAATTTTTAACATCATCACCTATTTGTGTATGCCAGAGACCATGACTATTCTTTGAAATCTTACATATTACTTGTGATACTGCAAAGATCAGAAGGTATAGAAAGGAAAGTAAGCTTTTAAAAAAAGTCTATATGAGATATTTTTATCTTATGGCACAATTCATTTATGCAATTAAAAAGTAAGTAGATATACTTACTGCTTCTAGAGCTTTTTAAGAGGGGTTAATTACAGTTGGTGTTTTAAAAAGTAGAATCATGGCGTGGTGGGACTTTATTATATGATGGCCCTTTGGGATAAAATTGTTTCCTCTAGATTTAATTAATTCTTTTAATTCTAAAAATAATGTATAATTTCTGAAAAATTCATTTCAGAACCTTTTAAAGCAATATTTGTTAACCATTTCCACTTCTAATTGAGACTTAGCCAAGTGGAGCTTTTTCTTAGTTGTATGGTTATGTTCCACTTGAAGAGGACTTCGAAGAATTTAAATATGTAGTGGTTTTCACATTAGAAAAGATGACATTGGATTTAGTAATTCATTGCATAGGAAAGCCCTAGACAGAGGGTCAAGGGACTGAGCTAGGAGGAAGTTTGGGGTGATGGTAGGATGCTAGCTAGCTAGTTGCTGTTCTTTTCTTCCTTTTCACCTTTATTAGAGAAGTCAGAAGATTGGGGAAGATGAGAATAGATTTTTCCATCTCTTTCTCATTCTCTTAACCTGTAACCCAGTCTCTCTCCATTGATGTAGTGAGGTAAAATTTGGAACTGGAATCTGAAGGGAGAGCTGTGTTGGAAAAGGGGGATGGAAAATAAGAAAAGCCCTCAACAGATGTAGGTAGAGAGTTTATCTATATATGTAGAACTTTTATTATTATTTTTATGCATCGTTCACAAAAAGCTGATTTCATCTTCTAAAGATATTTTTATTTTGCCTCATCTCTGATTAGTTAACATGTGATATTTAACAATTATTTATGGAAAGATGCAGTTTTACTTTTGATCTAAAAATGTTTGATTTTAAAGTTCATCATGTATTTCATTTGTTTTGTTCTTTATGGTTACTTAGTTTAGTTCTTCCCAGATATTAGTCTAGGGAACAGGTATAAGAGTCTGTTGCAGAACTGATTAAAAAGGCGACTTTGTAGGGCATGCTCCAGGCTCACTGAATCATAATCTCAGGAATCTCTATTTTTAACAGGCCTCCCAGGTGCATCTTACAGTTAGAGGAATCAGTGACAGAGTTAGTTCATGGTGCATCCAGCAGTGAATACTTGATGGTAGTCCTGTGGAACTTGTTTTCAAGGATCCACACAAACATTTTTGCATATAAATGTGAAAGGCTCCCAGACTCCTGAAATCCAGCTATGAAATCCAGGTAGATAGAACATTAAAAAAAAGAGTTGTCATTGAAGAATGAAACTTAACAGTATTGAAGTAGCTAGAATCCAGTTTTGATTCCTGGTTTGTTGTTGGCTTTTGTTGAATCATTCATACTTTGGTGATGCAGTATCAAGGAGAGCTGCAAACAAAAGCTCAACTATATTCTTACTTGGTTTTCCAGACATATTTGTTCATCTTGGGACTGTTACTATTCTTGCTTTCTAAGTGGTTTTTGGCTTTTTTTTTTTTTTTAAATAATTCTGAAGAACTGATAGAGAAATGCAACGACTCATTTCCTCTGTGTGTTATTACGAGCATCATCCTGCTTTATGATTTCTTTATAATGTTGTTATGAAATGTGGTATAAGGAATTAGAGGCTTTCTTTGATTTATATGTATATATATTTTTTTAATCAAATATTGACTTTACTATATTAATTGACTTGGAACTCAGTGTTTAAACACCATGTTTTGAAATGCATAGATTATAGGCGTTTTCTCTATTTGCTTCATCTTGCAGTTTTGAACTTTGTAAGGAGTATAGTCACTTGCTATAGATTTTAATGTAAATTTTAATAATTATATTGACAAAATTTGATAGTGACCAACAGTGAATACATGTGGCATATGTGGCGTCTTATGTTCATGTTCTTTAGTGTGTTTGCTTGTATATTGTTTTATTAAAAATAAAAGTTATGTCTCATTATTTAATCTCTATAGTGTAGATTGTGCTTATGTTTGACATTTTATATTATTACTTAATTTACCCCAAACACTATTATATTGGTATTGATTTTTTTTCCATCATCTTTGCAGTTCAGTTTCACATTGCCCACTTATATGAAACCCAGGTAAGTGTTTTAACTTACCTTACTTAAAAGTGATCACCCATATCATTGTAAGTGAAGTCAGACATACATACAATTTAATGGGATTCTGGGCATTATCTCCTTCACATATTTTGTATGCATTAAATGTGATCAAGATTTTACGTAGTGAAACAGTACTTGCTGTATATTAGGAAGTTTCATTTGATATGTTTTGCCTCCAAACCTGAAGTATCTGCAGCCTTTAATGACTATATTTGAGATTTCTCTTAACTCTTGATGTAGAATGTCTAGTTTTCTTTGCAGAACATTCATAAATAGTTGTTATAATGCATTGTTTTAGTTTTACTTTTTCTTAAGATTAAAATATTCTTTCCATGTGTCACCATTTGAAAGGCATCGTAGAGTTACCTCTTGATCTCAGTCCTTTTATGGTTGCTGTACTTGAAAAAACCTTTTCAGTTTAATTTTAGAACATTTTGGTTTTGTGTATGGAAGATTTTGCTAAGTTGTGTGATAAAAGGTATAACACATAGACATTTATTCTTGGCAGTGGGATGGAAAATCAGTTATAAGTTGGTATGAGAGTAAAATATTAAGTAATCAGAGTTTACCCCAAATATAAATTTTATAACTACTTTTTGGGGAAAAATACTGTTATGTCTGTACATCTATTTTTGTAAGGTCTGTTTAGTTTCAGGGCTACCATGGGGTGCTTGAAAAAATTAATATCAGATTCCTGGACACTTCATCTGCTCGCCTTCCCCCCCAAAACACACATGAGCGTGTGCCCACTGAGTAAGACTTTATGCACACTCAGGTTTGGATACCCTACTAATCTAGGGGTTTTATCCACCTTGAGAAGATGCATGTGAGAATTTCATTACCTTGTGGATTGGAGTCTTCACCTGCCAGTGTT
The DNA here is from genome assembly GCF_002288905.1 of Enhydra lutris kenyoni. NCBI lineage: Eukaryota > Metazoa > Chordata > Mammalia > Carnivora > Mustelidae > Enhydra > Enhydra lutris. The sequence goes on from NW_019154107.1 coordinate 25,580,729, forward strand.
AATCCTAGCCTCTTGCCAACTGCTGATTTTTGCCAAATCAGCAAAGGCCCCAAGGTGAAAGCTGCTACAGAACTCCGCTCCCTCTCCAGAGTTGTTCTTTTCATGGAGACTTCGCTCCTTCTGTTCTCATTACTTCAGTGCTCTCTGCTGCCTTCAAAATGAGAAGTTCTGATTTTCTTTTTCCCCTAAAATTTTCTAGTTCTTAGTGAGATTACTGGTCTATTACTAGCTGAAGCAGAAGTTTTCTCACTTTTATTTTTCACTTTTTTATTTAGTTTTTTGAGGGGGGATAAAGAGGTGAGGGGAGGGTTCAAGGGGGAGAAAGAGAGAATCTGAAGCAGGCTCCAGGCCTAGCGTGGAGTTGGACATAAGGCTTGATTTCACGACCCTGAGATCATGATCTGAGCCAAAACCAAGAATTGGATGCTTAACTGACTGAGCCACCCAGGCGCCCCATTCTCACCTTTATTTATTTATTTGTTTGTTTGTTTATTTATTTTAAAGATTTTATTTATTTGACAGAGATCACAAGTAGGCAGAGAGGCAGGCAGAGAGAGAGAGAGAGGGGAGGAAGAAGCAGGCTCCCTGCTAAGCAGAGACCCTGATGCGGGGCTCAATCCCAGGACCCTGGGATTATGACCCGAGCCGAAGGCAGAGGCTTTAACCCACTGAGCCACCCAGGCGCCCCTTTATTTGTTTTTTAAAAGATTTTATTTATTTATTCATGAGAGAGAGAGATGCAGAGGCAGAGGGAGAAGCAGGCTCCCTGCAGAGGAGCAGGGAGCTTGAGGTGGGACTCTGTCCCAGGACCCTGGGATCATGACGTGAGTTGAAGGCAGATGCTTAACCAATTGATCCACCCAGGCGCCCTCTCACCTTTATTTGTTTATTCTTTTTTTAAGATTTTATTTATTTATTTGACAGACAGAGACCACAAGTAGGCAGAGAGGCAGGCAGAGAGAGGAGGAAGCCGGCTCCCCGCTGAGCAGAGAGCCCGATGCAGGAATCAATCCTAGGACCCTGGGATCATGACCTGAGCCGAAGGCAGAGGCTTTAACCCACTGAGCCACCCAGGCGCCCCTCACCTTTATTTTTAATGAGAGTTTTTGCTGGTCATGGAATTCTGTTTTATTATTTGATCACTTTGAAATTTATATTCCATTGTCTTCTGGCTTTCATTGTTTCTGATGAGAAGTTGTTGGTATTAATCTTTTAATCTTGTGAAGGTACTGTGGGGACAGGGCCCTCCCTCCATTGATTCGTTCATTTGGTAAATTTTAGTTCCTGTTAAGATTAAACAAAACAAAATGATGAGAACAAAATTTATGGCAAGCAGAGTATATAATTATTAGATGACAAAAGATGATACTGTAAGCATATGAAAAGATTAAAAAATCCCTATTTCAGTACTTACAACAAGGGTTTTCATTTTCAGGTAAAAATTTTAAGAAGAGCAAAAATGCCTCCCTCTCTACCTAGCTATAGAAAGTGACTTTCAGCTGTTTTATATGACTATATTTATGAATATAGAATTTTAAAATGTAAATTTAAGTAGTCATACATAGTGACTACTGCTAGGTAACCAAATAGTTCAGTGAAAGTTTCTTTATATAGAAAGTCTTCTGTTAATAAATGTAGAAATAATTTACTATCGCTTTATAAACCCTGAGGGCCCTGTCCCCCCATTACCTTCATAGGATTAAACAGGAAGACCATGATTAAGACAAAAGTGAGGGAATACTTTTTTAACAGGAGTGATTAAGGTAGGCCTCTCTGAATAAGAGTTACTTGGGCTGAGTCCTGAATGGAGAGAAGGAGCCAGTGATAAAAATCAGTTGGGCTTGATGGAGTGTAGTGCGTGTGTGTTGCTGGGTCATTCTAATAAAGAGGTGTTACCAACTATAGTGGCTTTGTGGTACTGAATTTATGTTTGAAAGACAAAAAGGAGGCCTATTGTAGAAATGGAAGTGTAGGGTATTTTTTTTGTTTGTTTCTTTAAAATTTTTTTGGTTAAATTTCATCATAAATCTGGGTTGGGTTATTTTATTTTTCAGCTTTATTGAAGTGTAATTGGCAAATAAAATTGTAAGATAAACTGCACAGTGTGATGATTTGATATACATACATATAGTGAAAGGATTTCTCCCATCAAGTTAATGAACACACCCGTCACCTCATATATCCCCTCTCCCCCTGAGATCCTACACATACATGATACCAAACACTGTTTGTCTTTCTCTGTCTGGCTTATTTCACTTAGCATAATGCCTTCCACGTTTGTCCATGTTGTTGCATATGACAGGATTTCCTTTTTTAAGGCTGAAATACTATTCCATTATATTTATATACTACATTTTCTTGATCTGTCTTTTTAAAGATTTTATTTATTTGAGAGAGAGGGAGTACAAGAAGGGGCAAGGCCATGGAGAAGGAGACTCCTCACTGAGCAGGGAGCTAGACGTGGGGTCCAGTCCGAGGACCCCAGGATCATGAACTGACCCAAAGGCAGACGCTTAACCAACTGAGCCACCCAGGCGCACTTTTCTTCATCCATCTTTTGAGAGATACTTAAACGTTGTTTCCATACCTTCACTATTGTCTGTAATGCTGCATTGCATATGGGAATACAGATATCTCTTTGAGATGTGGTTTTTGAGATCTGTTTTCAGATATGGTTTTGTTTCCTTTGAAAATATACAGACAAGTGGAATTGTTGGATGATACAGTACGTCTGTTTAGGTATGGATAATTTTAATGGGTTGCCATCTCCCCCACACCTGTTCTTACTAGATCTAAAAATCAGATTCTCAGGTTTCTGTGTATATTATCACACCATCTCTAAATAAAGTTAATTTTGTTCCTCCGTATAACGTCATCTGTCCAAGTAAATATATTAAGAATTATTTTTGGAAAGTTATATCAGTTATTTTTTAATGTTTTTATTTAAATTCCAGTTAGTCAGCATACAGTGTGATATTAGTTTCAGTGTACAATACAGTGATTCAACACTTCCCATTCATCACCCAGTGCCCATCACAACAGATGCACTCCTTAATCCCCATACCTGTTTAGCCTATTCCCTTGACCTCCCTTCTGGTGACTATCAGTTTGTTTTCTAAGGTTGTCTGTTTCTTGGTTTGCCTTTGCTCTTCTGTTTCTTAAATTCCACATATGAGTGAAATCATCTGGTGTTTGGCTTTTTCTGACTCACTTATTTCACTTAGCATAATACTCTCTAGCTCCATCCACATCATTGCAAATGGCAAGATTTCATTCTCTTTATGGCTGAATAATACTCCATTATATATATATGTATATATATATACACACATATATATACACCCACACATACCACGTCTGCTTCATTCATCAGTTGATGCACACTTGGGCTGTTTTGATAATTTGGCTATTATAGATAATGTTGCTATAAACACAGGGGGGCATGCATCCCTTTGAATTAGTATTATTCTTTGGGTCAGTACCCAGTAGTGCAATTACTAGATCATAGGGTAGTTCTATTTTTAACTTCCTGAGGAATTTCCATACTGTTTTCTAGTGTCTGCACCAGTTTGCATATCCGCCACCAGTACAAGAGGGTTCCCGTTTAACCACATCCTCAGCAATACCTGTTGTTTCTTGTGTTGCTGATTTTAGCCATTCTGACAGGTTTGAGGTGATATTGTGGTTTTGATTTGCATTTCCCTGATGATGAGTGATGCTGAGTATCTTTTCGTGTGTCTTTTGGCTACTTACATGTCTTCATTGGAAAAGTGTCTATTCGTGTCTTCTGCCCATTTTTTAATTGGATTATTTGTGTTTAGGGTGGCTATGGTATAAGATCTTTGTATAGTTTGCATATTAACCCTTTACCACATATGTCCTTGCAAATATCTTCTCCCATTCTGTAGGTTGCCTTATAGTTTTGATGATTGTTTCCTTTGTTGTGCAGAGCTTTTTGTTTTGCTGCAGTCCCAATAGTTCATTTTTGCTTTTGTTTCCCTTGTGTCAGGAGACCTATCTAGAAAAAAGTTGCAATGGCTGATGTCAAAGAAATTACTGCCTGTGCTTTCTTCAAGGACTTTTATGGTTTCAGATCTCACTTTTAGGTCTTTAATCCACTTTGAGTTTATTTTTGTGTATGATGAAAGAAAATGGTCCTAGTTCCTTCTTTTTTGCATGTTGTTCAGTTTTCCCAGTTCCATTTGTTGAAGAGACTGTCTTTTTCCCAGTGGCTATTCTTTCCTGCTTTGTTGAAGATTAATTGGCCATGTAACTGCAAGTCCATTTCTGGGTTTTCTGTTCTGTTCTATTGATCTGTGTGTCTGTTTTTGTGCCAGTACTATAGTGTTTTGATTATTGCAGCTTTGTAATATATCTTGAAGTCTATAATTGTGATGCCTCCAGCTTTTCTTTTTTTTTTTTTAAAGCTGTGGTTTTTTTTTTTTTTTTGATTTTTTTTATTTATTTGATAGAGAGAGAGAGATCACAAGCAGGCAGAGAGGCAGGCAGAGAGAAAGGGGGGGCAGGCCCCCTGCTGAGCAGAGAGCCCCATGTGGGGCTCCATCCCAGGACCCTGAGATCATGACCTGAGCCGAAGGCAGAGGCTTAACCCACTGAGCCACCCAGGCGCCCCAGCTTTTCTTTTTCAAGGTTGCTCTGGTTATTCAGGGTCTTCTGTGGTTCCATGCAAATGTTAGGATTGTCTGTTCTAGCTCTGTGAAAAATGCTGCTGGCGTTTTGATAGGGATTGCTTTAATTGTGTGGATTGCTTTGGGTGGTATAGGCATTTTAACAATTTTTGTTCTTCCAGTACATGAGCATGGAATGTCTTTCCATTTCTTTGTGTCATCTTCAGTTTCATTCATTGCTGTTTTATAGTTTTCTTAATACAGGTCTTTCACTTCTTTGGTTAGGTTTATAGCTAGGTATCTTGCTTTTGGTGCAGTCGTAAGTGGGATTGATTCCTTAATTTCTCTTTCTGCTGCTTCGTTGTTCAAACGATTTGTTTGCTGTATAGAAATGAAACAGATTTCTGTACATTGATTTTATATCCTATAACTTTGCTGAATTTGTTTATCAATTCTGGCAGTTTTTTTGTGGATTCTTTCAGGTTTCCTGTATATCAGGTAATCTGCAAATAGCGAACGTTTGACTTCTTCCTTGCCTGTTGGGATACCTTTGTTTTTGTTGTCTGGTTCCTGTGAGTAGGACTTCCAGTCTGTGTTGAATGAAAGTGGTGAGAGCAGACATACCTGTCTTATTCCTAATTATAGAAATAAAGCTCTCAGTTTTTCCCCATTTAGTATGATGTTAAGTGTGGGGTTTTTTTTTTTTTATATATGGCCTTTGTTATGTTGAGGTATTCCTCTAAACCTGCTTTTTAGAGTTGTTGTTTTTTTTTTAATCATGAGTGGATGTTGTGCTTTTATCAAATGCTTTTTCTGTGTCTTTTGAAGTGATCCTGTAGTTCTTCCGTTTTCTCTTGTTAGTTGATATTATCACGTTGATTGATTTGCAAATACTGAACCACCCTTCCAACCCAGGAATAAATCCCACTTGATCTTGATGAATGATTTTTTTTTAATGTATTATTGAATTTGGTTTGCTAGTGTTTTGTTGAGGATTTTTGCATCTGTTTTCATCAGAAATATTGGCCTATATTTCTCTTTTGTGTGTGTCTTTATCTGATTTTGGTATCTGGGTAATGCTGCCCTCATAGAATGAATGTGGAAGATTTCCTTCCTTTTCTTTTCTTTTTTTTGGGGTGGGGGATTGTTTGAGGAGAATAGGTATTAACTCTTTAAATGTTTGGTAGAATTCACCTATGAAGCCATCTGGTTCTGGACTTTTGCTTTTTGGGAGTTTTTTGATTATTTATTCTGTTTCTTTGCCGGTTATCAGTCTGTTTTTTCTGTTCCTGTTTTTAGTTTTGGTAATTTATGTTTCCAGGAATTTATCCATTTCTTCTAGGTTGTCCAGTTTGTTGGCATATAGTTTTTCATCATAATAGTCTTGAAATTGTATTTCTGTGGTGTTGGTTGTTATTTTACCTGCCTCATTTGTGTTTTTATTTGGGTCCTTTTTCTTTTCTTTTTGATAAGTCTGAGTAGAGGTGTATTAATTTTATCTATTTTTTTTTTCCAAGAACCAGCTCCTCGTTTCATTGATTTGTTGTGTTTTTCATTTCTATATCATTTATTTTTGCTCTAATCTTTATTATTTCCTTCCATCTGCTGGCTTTAGACTTCATTTGTGGTTCTTTTTGTAGGTCCTTTAGGTATAAGGTTAGGTTGTTTGAGACTTCTTGCTTCATGAAGTAGGTCTGTATTGTTGTATACTTCCCTCTTTTGCTGCATTCCAAGGGTTTTGGACCTTTGTGTTTTATTTTCATTTGCTTCCATTTTTTTTTTATTCTTTTGATTTCCTGGTTGACCCATCTGTTATTTAGTATCGGGTTATTTAACCTCCGTATATTGGTGGCCTTTGCAGATTTTTCCCCGTGATTGACTTCTAGTTTGATAGTGTTAGGGTCCGAGAAAAGGCATGGTATGATTTTGATCTTCTTGATTTTGTTGAGTCCTGTTTTGTGGTGTAATATGTGATCTATTCTGGAAAATGTCCCATGTGCACTTGAAAAGAATGTGTATTCTGCTGTTTTAGGATGGAAGGTTTGGGATGTATCTGTTAAATCCATCTTGTACCATGGTTTCCTTTTTGTTTTTCTCTTCAGTTGATCTGGTCATTGATATAAGTGTGGTGTTAAGTCCCCTACTATTATCGTATTATTATGGATTAGTTCCTTTCTGTTTATTATTGTGTTATGTATTTGGGTACTCCCATGTTGGGTGCATAAATATTTATAATTTATTTTCTTTTTGGATTGTCCCCTTTATTATTATAAAGTGTCTCTCTTTGCCTCTCATTACAGTCTTTGTTTTAAAGTCTAGTTTATTTGATATAAGTATTGCTAGGCAGGATTTCTTTTGACAACCATTTGCGTGATAAATGTTTTTCCATCCCCTCACTTTCAGTCTACCTGTGTCTTTAGGTCTAAAACCAGTTTCTTCTAGGCAGCATATAGACAGATCTTGTTTTTTTAATCCATTCTGTTACTGTTTGTCTTTTGATTGGGCCGTTTATTCCATTTTCATTCAAAGTAATTATTGATGTGTGTTTATTGCCAGTTTATTACTTGTGTTGTGGTTGTTACTGGAGATTTTCTCTGATCCTTATGATTCTTTCATGGTTTTCTGGTTTTCTTTAGTGATTTAGTGACTTATTTGGATTTCCTTCTCTTAGTTCTTTGCATATCTATTATTCTTTGATTTGTAGTTACCGCTGGGTTTGTATATGACATCATTTGCTTATAGTAGTGTCTGTTAACTTGATGGCTGTTTAAGTTTGAACCTGTTCTCCCCATGTTTTAGGTATATGTTGTTATTTTATATCCTTTTATTTTATGTGTTCCTTGACTGATTTTTTTTTTTTAACAGAAATACTCATTTTTACTGCTTTTGTGTTTCCTACTTTCATACTGTCACTTTTGGTTTTTCTTTTCCATTCACAGAGTCCCCATTTAGTATTTTTTGCTGGGCTGGCTTAGTGGTCACAAACTCTTTAGTTTTTGTTTGTCTGTGAAACTCTTTATCTCTCCTTCTATTCTGAATGTTAGCCTTGCTAGATAGAGTATTCTTGACTGCACATTTTTCCTACTCAGTGCTTTGAATATATCCTGCCAGTCCTTTCTGGCTTGAAGAGTTTTCTGCTGAAAAATGAGCTGATAGCCTTATGGGTTTTCTGTTATAAGTAACTGTCTTCTTTTGTCTTGCTGCTTTTAAATTTTTTTCCTTATTACTACACTTTGCCAGTTTAGTTATATTTTTTGGTGTGGGTCTGCTTTTGTTGACTTTAATGGGACTTATCTGTGCTTCCTGGATCTGGATAGCTGTTTCCTTCCCCAGGTAAGGTGAAGTTTTCAACTATTATTTCTTCATATAAGTTTTCTGCCCTCTTTTCTCTCTCTCTGCGACTCCTGTAATACAAATGTTACTGTGTTTGATGGAGTCACTGAGTTCCTTAAGTCTATTCTCATTTTGTATAATTCTTCTTTTTCTCTTTTGTTCAGCTTCATTGCTTTCCTTTACTTTGTTTTTTCGGACATTAATTCATTCCTTTGTGTCTTCCAGCCTGCTGTTCATTGCATCAAGCATGTTTCTAATCTCACTTATTGTACTCTACATCTTCGATTCTTTTGTAACTCCTTTATTTATGTGGTAGGGGTCTCACTGATGTCTTCCATTCTTTCTCAAGTTCAGGTGAGTATCTTTATGATCACTGATTTAAGGTCTCCACCAGTTCTGTTACTTATATTTGTTTTGCCTACATCTCTGGCCATGCATGTCCTTATCTTGTTCTTTCATTTGGGATAAATTGCTGTCTTATTTTGTCTAAGTCCGTGCCACCTTCTTTGTATTAGAAAAGCCAGTTATGTCTCCTGCACCTGAAAGTAATGGCCTGAAGAGGTCATGTAGTGCCCCAGAGTTTCGTGCTTCAGGGAATGTCTCTGGTGTGTGCTACAGGCACTGTGCTGTTGTGTTCTGGCTGCTCTAAACTTCAGGCCAGTTATCTGCAGAGATTCTTTTTGCCAATCCTGGGCAGTTGTGGTCCCTGGCCAGAACTAGTTGTGCTCCGGTTTGCTTGTGAAATGAGACCTGTCATCACCTCCACTGGAACTGAGACCCTACAGAGCTTTCTTGTCAGGACCTGTGGTGTGGGGAGGGGTTTGTGTTGGTCTTTTGGGGGGAGGGGTCCATGGTGCTGGGACTGAGGTAAGCGTGACTGAGAAGGGACAGTTCCACCAGAATGGGGGTGGGGCAGGGTGGGGCTGAGTGTTAAGTTATTTAGGCAGCCAATACCTGAATTGCGCTGGTTCCTGCTGGTAGTGGCTCTGTTCTTTTGCTGAGTGGTAGGGGAGTAAAATGGTGCCAGCCAGATGCCTTGTTTCCAGAGAGGTCTCTCCCCAGAATGCTGCCTCTCATGGGCATGCTCTGAGAAGAACAGAATCTCCCCGTTGTGTGCCCCAGGCACTCTTCAGATCATTGTTTCCGTGCTGTATGTCTCTGGGTTGTTTGCCTACCTTTTCTCCAAGAGCAGCCTCAATAACCTCTGGACTCTCCCAGAGCCCAGTCCAGTGCAGTCCACTGATACTTTAAACTCTGGGTTTAAGCCCCTCAGTTGCAAGATACCATGAAATTCAGCTCCTCTCATTTTCTAAGCCAGTGGCATTGGGGAAATTTTTCCTTATGCATTCCCGTGTGCCCCTTTCACTCTCTAACCCTTCTTCCTGACCACAGCTCTGCCCACTCTTCAGCAGCCACTATCTGTTTCTCCCTTAAACCACATCTTCACATTTTTCTGCCTTCAGTGTTACCTTGTCTGTACCTTTAGTTGTGGTGTTTTTTTCTGCCAGTCTTCAGGTTGATATCTGGGGCATTTAAGATGATTTGATAGTTATGTATTTGTGTTCATGGGAGGAGGTGAGCCAAGGGTCCTCCTACTTTGCGGCCATCTTTGAGGGAAGTCCTCTGTCAGTTATTTAATTTACCTCTCCCATTTAATTAGCTGAGACTCTAGAACCACTTTTTTGTAATAGTAGTAGTAGTAGTAGTAGTAGTAGTAGTAGTAGTAGTAGTAATTGGCCCTTTCCTTAAATTTAATGAAATAACTTGAACAGTTTGCCATCTGAATTCTTAATTAGCCTTTAAAGATGAAAGATACAGAATTTTCCCTTTTAATTTTTTATTAAAGCATTACTTATTTTTTAATAGATAACCCAAAATGAAAGTGCTTGAAAGAATATACAGTGAAGTACCCTCCTCATTCCTTTTCTGTAACAGCGTATTCTCCTCCCCAGACTTTTTCTCTCCCCTCCCCATTTCATATCTTTCCAGAGAAATCCATGTATGTATAAGCAAATCCATTTATGTGTTTGCATGTATATTCATTTTTCTTAATTTTATTGAAACATTAGCCAATTATGTGTATTCTCACTTGACCTTACATAAATTGTTTAAGTTAGTATTATATTTTGGAAATCATTCCATATCCGTGCATGTAGAGCTGTATTACGTCTCTTTGCATAAATGCACTGTAACTAATTTAATTATTTTTCCCTTGAAGGATAGTTAAAATAATGTCATGAATAACACTGTTTATAAGAATCATTAGTTTCATTTTGAACCTTCCCTTCTAACTGTCCAGCATTAGTTTATTACCAAAACACTGTAGATTGATTTCACTTATGTGCATTATAGAAATCCAAAAATTCTGAAGAAAGAGAAGTTCCAGTTGATATTTAAAGATGCAGTAAGTATGCCATGAATATGTAGGGTCAAGAATGATTCAATGCAAGGAAATCTGTTACTAAAACAAAAATCAGTGTAAGGAAGACTTTTTTTTTTTTTTTTAAGAAATTAATAATGTGAAAAGGAAGCAAAACAGTAGACCTAATTAATAGGTCAAAACCTTAGTTGTCTGAAAAAAATTAAGAATAGATAATCTACTAGGTAACTTGATCAAGGGAATAAAAGAGAAAGCACACAAAATAAGGTAACCATGAAAACAGAAGAAATTAGAGCTATAATACGAGACTACTAAACAGACCTCTGTGAAAATGAATTAAAAATTTAATGACATGGACTATCCCAGGGAAATACAGATTAGCAAAATTGACCTCATTAGAAAATTATAAAAAGTCAGTTTCTATAAAAGAAATAGGGAAAATTAAGTAATGCCCTACAGAAAGCACCATGGCCAGATGGTTTTACAGGGGAATTCTACCAAGCCTTTAAAGACCTAATAATTCTAATACTTTATACATGTTCCAGAGCTATGGAAATGAAACACTTCTCTCTCTCTTCCTTCCTTTCTCTTTATAAAAGGGGGGAAGTTGTTAGCAGCTTTTAATCTGACTTGAGAGACATTTGTGTTTGGTAATAGAGTCCTTTCTGCACTTGATGGTTCTGTAGCTTATTTCAAAAATGTAAAGGAAACAAAATCCCTGATTCTAAAAACTAACTACAAACCACAGTGCTTTCGTATCTTCTTTTTTTTTTAAGTTGTAAAATATATGTGACATAAATTTTACTATTTAGCCATTTTTTAGTTTATTGTGTCATTAAGTACATTCACATTGTGGAACCATCACTACCATTCATCTCCATAGTTTTTTCATCATCCCAGACTGAACCCATTAAACAATAAGTTCTCATTCCTCCTTCCACCCAGCCCCTGGCAATCAATTATTCTACATTCTGTCTCTGTGAATTTAACTATCTCATGTAAATGGAATCATATTGTCTTTTTGTACCTGGCATATTTCATTTAGCATATTATCTTTAGGTTTGTACATGTTGTAGCATGTATGAGAACTTAACTCTTCTTTAAGGCTTAATAATATTTCATTGTTGTATGTACACACTACATTTTGTTTATCCATTCATCTATTGGTGGACACTTGTGTGGCTTCCACCTTTTGGCTATTGATAATACAGCTATGAACATGAGTGTGCAAATATCTGTTTGAATCCCTGCTTTTAATTCCTTTTGATGTGTAACTAGAAGTGAAATTACTGGATTTTTATGATAATTCTACGTTTAATTTTTTGAGGAACCATAATACTGTTTTTCCCCATTTCTCCGTTTGAAGCAAGTATACCTGATAAAAATAGTACAAAAGGGAAGCAATATATGGGCCAATATCAGTAATAAATATTGGTGTAAAAGTACTAAGTAGAAATTTAGCAAACAAAATTATTACCTCATTGAGTCAGTTTGAGGGGATGGGGTTTCTAATCAACAAATCGGATACAAGTTTAGAAACCAATTATAATAATGAAATATAAGATACAGAATAAATGTATCTGTTTTAGCTCATACTGAAATGAATAATTCTGTATTAATTATAAATGCTTTAAGAAAACGAATATAAATGAATTTATATTGCATATTTATATTTGAATTTATTTATATTCATTTATAAATGAATTATGATAGTACAAATTGTGACTATAAATGGCAAATAAATGGAAGAAAGGGGACACTTTTTTTACTTATGGAGAATTTCAGTCAATGAATGAGGAAAGATGACTATCTCTCACGAGGTGGTACTTAACTAATTTCCAAGGGACATTCTTCAAAGTAACTAGCCAGTACTTTTTATGTGTCGAGGTGCTGAAAATTAAAAACAGAGGATCTGTCCCAGATTGGAGGAGAATAAGGAGACATGCAACCTGAACATAGTATGGGATCTTGGATTATCTCTTGGACAGTTCGTGAAATTGGAATAAATTATGTAGGTTAATAGTGTTGTATCAATGTTAATTCTGTCAGTCTTTTCATGTATTTTGAAGCTCTTTTATTGTTACTGTTACATCCTGATGCTCTGTATCATTATGAAATATTTTTTTTTTATCCCTGGTAATAATCTTTGCCTTGAAGCCTACTTAATCTGATCTGAATCTGGTCACTTCAGCTTTCTAATGCTTTGTTGTTTGCATGGTATCGTTTTCATCCTTTTATTTCAACCTTCTTGTGTGTTTATATGTAACGCGCATCTCTTACGGTATATTTTTGGGTCTTTTCTAAATCTTTTCTGGACATCTTTTTTGTTTGGAATGTCTAGTCCGTTATATTTAACTTGGCCGTCATTCTTGTTGTATCCTTTGTATTTTGTTGTTTTTCTCTGGCGCTTTTCAAAGGTCTCTTTCCATTTGGTTTTTAAGAATTTGTCTATGAAGTGCCCAGGGATTGTTTCTTTCTTTCTTTTTTTAGATTTTATTTATTTGACAGAGAGAGAAAAAAATCACAAGTAGGCAGACAGGCAGGCAGAGAGAGAGGGAGAAGCAGGCTCCCCGCTGAGCAGAGAGCCCGACGCGGGGCTCGATCCCAGGACCCTGAGATCATGTCTGAGCTGAAGGCAGAGGCTTAACACACTGAGCCACCCTGTTTCTTTCTTTATACTTATACTACTTGTGGTTTTCTTAGTCTTTTAGACATGGGATTTGATATTTTTCATCAGTCTGGAAGGTCTTAGCCATCATATTATATCTTTTCTGCTCCATTCTTTTCCCCTTCTTGGATTCCGGTTACATGTATGGTAGACTGTTATTGCCTCATTTATCTTTGGATGGCTTTTATTTTTAAGTCTCCAATCTGCTATTCAGTTTCTGTTCTATCCAGTGATTTTTTGAATTTCAGATGTTTTTCAGTTTTTAGAAACCATTTTTTAGAAAATTTTTTATTATAATTACCAGAATTAAATTAAAATTACCAGAATTTTATTTCTATTTATTTTTTATTCAGTTTTTAGATTTTTTTTTGTTTCTTTCCATGCTTTAATTTCTTACCCATTCACTCATTAAGATTATATTTTTCTTATTGTCCATGAATTGTTAAAGTGGCTGCCTTAAAATTATTTACAGATTTCATCATCTAATTTCATAGTTGATTTTCATTAATTCCCTTTTCTTTTGAATGTGTGTAAAATCTTCCTGATTCTTTATAAATCTGGTAATTTTATCCTGGGGCTGTCATGAATAATACATTTTGGAGTGACTTTGTTTTATTTTTCTGAAGATTGATGTTTTTGTTTTATATTAGCCAGTTAATTTTGATCATGGCACACTAAATGTGGTCACCCCTGTAGCTGATGGGCTGAAATCTCTGTTTAGTTCTTTTAGGCTGCTGGACATCTGCCATGTTCATGCATAGTTCAGCAGTCAATAAGAGATTTAGGCAGAGTTTAACCGCAGAATTTAGAGTTCTTTTTCGTTCATTCTCTCCTTCCTGAGATTTCTCCCCTCACGTCCATCTCTTGTCATAGCTTCAAAGTGCGTCCTCTGATTCTTCAGACTACTGAGATTCCTCATTTCTTTTGAGTTCTAGCCAACCAGGCACCAGTTAAGTCCTGCTCTCAGGTGAAAATCCGAGTAAAAGGGGGGCTACTCATCCACTGCCATAACCTTTTCTTAAGGGTTAATGTCTCTGGTTTTATGTGATACTGGTTTCTCTCTAGGCTTTCTGATAGTTGGCTTATATTTTATCCAGAGCTGAAAACTGCCTGTGGAACAGCTTCTCCAACATTACCAGAGGCAAAACTTAAAAACACCTTTAAAGATAAACTCATGTTGCTTTTTGTATGCCATATGTAATTCCTGCATATTGTTCTAGTGTAAGCATCCATCATATTTTATGTTTTCACTGCCTGGTGACATAGACCTAGGTTGACTCCAGTTCCTGATACTACCAACAGTACCATTTAGAGCATTACCTGTGGAAATGTTTCTTTTGTATGTATGTCCCAAGAGTGAGCTTGCTGGATTGTAGTGTGTTTGCATACCTAATTTCATGAATCAGTCCCCTTCCAGCAGGGCATGAGTGTTTTCCTTTGCTCACATCCCCAAAAGACTTGGATTACCCAACTTACTTATGTTTGCCAATCTGATGAGTAGGTGATAGTATTTCGTTTAAACTTGCATTTTCTGATTTCTGGAGTTACACGCTTGTTCACATGTTTCTCACCTTTATGTATTGGTTTTTGTGTTCATTGCCTATTTTTCCACTTTGTGTTTTGTTTTTTTTTTTTTTTTAAGATTTTATTTATTTGACAGACAGGATCACAAGTAGGCAGATAGGCAGGCAGAGAGAGAGAGAGGAGGAAGCAGGCTCCCTGCAGAGCAGAGAGCCCGATGTGGGGCTCAATCCCAGGACCCTGGGATCATGACCTGAGCCGT
>NW_019154107.1:25595620-25613120 GCF_002288905.1 Enhydra lutris kenyoni
TGAGCCGAAGGCAGAGGCTTAACCCACTGAGCCACCCAGGCGCCCCTCCACTTTGTGTTTCAAATCAGATCTTTATTTTTCCTTGTGATTTGTATTGTTTGGCCATGCCAAAGAACTTCTTTCCCATCTCAAAGAAATACTCTCCTACATTTTTTTCTCTCATATGGTTCTGAACTGCCTATATATGATAAGAGGTAGAAATCTAACTTGATGTTTCTCAGTGTGATGCAACCAGTTTTTAAAATATTTTTTTGTTATTATTATTGTGTTTGGAAGTATGTTTTAGCATACCATTCGAAGGAATTGAGTTGGATAACTTGGTCCTTACCTTGTACTAATTGCCTAAACAACTTTTTGCGATCAGATTAATATTTAGGGGAACTAATTTAATTGATGAGTAAAAGTTTTAAGTAGTAGCTTCTGTTACTCTCATTGGCTAGTTCTTTCTGATCTTTTCTGTGTTGACATACTGTATTCATGTAGCATCTTACTTGTTTCTCCAGCTCTTTGCTTATCTCATTTGATCCTTAGAACAACTCCAGATGGAAAGATTGGGTATTAGCTCTGTTTTATAGATGTTGAGTCAGTTTCAGTGATTTGCCTGAGGCTCCTACAGCTAGTTTTATATTTCTGCCTATGGTTTTTTGTTTGTTGTTGTTTTTATTTGGAAAGATTTTACTTATTTGAGAGAGTGAGTGGAGGGAGAGAGAGCACAAGCCAGCTGTGGGAGAGCGACAGGGAGAGGGAGAAGCAGACTTCCTGCTGAGCAGGGAGCCCAGTGTGGGACTGGATCCCCAGTCATGACCTGAGCCAAAGGCAGAGGCTTAACTGAGCCACCCAGGAGCCCCTATACCTATGTTTTGTTGAGAAGAATTTGTTTGTCAGGCAGCTGTGGAGTATTGCTGATAATGAATAAAAGCCACCTCAATCCATTTTTCTGCTGAGTATGTATTAAAGGTAATATTTATGAGGTTTTCTTTTGTTAGCTTACCCCTTTTTCCCCCCTTCTCCTTTTTCTTGGAGAAACAGTCTTAAGCTTTATGGCTGTAACAATAATGGGTTTCTTTCACATTTGTACTTTCAGTGGGAAGGTGCTGAGGGTAAATGGTTTCATTTAGAGATTTGCTTATGGAACATTTAAATATTGTGAATGCTGTTACTCTCTAAGTATGGGAAATTTGGTATCTTTACAATCATACATACTATAATGTTTTCCATAGGATATATACCAGTATCCTTTAAACTTAGATTTTAACTACTTTTGCATTTAGATTTTTTAAAGCATTTTTGGTGTATACTCTGTTATTTATATTAAGTTCCTTGGGAACTTGGTGTTTCTAGGTAAACGGATTATGCACTTGGAGATAGAATATTTCTTTCGCTTCGTCAGTGTTATGAGATAAAGGTGAAATTATTTGTTATTAAATAAGTTGATGATTTTAACAATTGAGATGAAGCACATTCTTAAAATTAGGGCATCTTTTAATACTTTGTCAGGATTATGTAGTAAATCTTTTTTTAAAATATTATGCAGTAAATCGTAATATATGAGCTGATTCTTCAAAGATACCAATTTTATTTTTCTTTAAATATCTTTTTTCTGCTTTTTTTAGAGGAAGTATCATTCTGCAAAGGAAGCTTATGAACAACTTTTGCAGACGGAAAACCTTTCTGCACAAGTAAAGGCAACTGTCTTACAACAGTTAGGTATGTAATAGTGTACATTTAGTGTATTACAAGTTTTTCTCTTTATGATTTTTACGTGTCAGAAATAGCAAATATGTGGCTCATATATTCTATTCTTTTTCCTTCTTTTACCCAGAGTTGATAGAATTAATCTGAACTGAGCATATTTCCACCTTCTGCCAAGCATTGTCCATCTCATTTCAGTTCTTCAGTGTAGCTAGTCCTTTTAAATTATCAGAAATTATTCTCTAGTACTTAACCCGTGGGTGAAGGAGGTTGAATACTTCTTTGTGCTACATATACTTACCACTAAGTTAAGTGATTCATCTAGAGTCACTTGGTGGTTGGTGAGCTTGCTTTCATAGCTCTGTCAATAAGATTAACTGAAACATTTCATTTAAAAGTTGTGGAATATCTAACAGTATAGTGTTTTTGTACACATGTAGTATTCTAGTCTGATGTTAAAGATGAAGAAATGTAGCCATTTGGTTGTAATATGTTACCAAGACGATAGTGATTGAGTTCCCTACATTAGTTTTGTTATATAGTTATTGAGTCATGTTTCCTCTATGTATTTGTTATTTGGGTTTCCCCCCAGCTTTTGTTTATTTGTTTTTGGTCTGGGCAAATAATTTATTCTTAATTTTTAACCAATGTGTAGTAATATGAATATTTTCATAAATGTGACTATTACATAGTTTTAAAATCATTTAAGCCTAGATTTTATCACTAATCTTCATGATATTGATACATATCATATGATTAATTATACAAACTGAGCACATTGCCTTAATAAAACTTTCATTTTTAGTTTTGTTTTTAATTTAATCTCTGGTTAGAATTTTACTTGAGTTATCCTTACTTTCAAAAATGGCGGAACTATTTGAATATTTTTTTAGTAAGCTTACAGATCATGTTTGAGTATTGTGAATTTGTATCTTTAAATTAAAACAAGTTTATCCCTCTCTGTCCTCCCTCTACTTGCATGCGTGCGGGCTCTCTCTCAAATAAATAAATGAAATCTTTAAAAAAATTTATAACAAGCTTACTAGTAAAGAAGTTTTTTGTGTTCTTAAGTAAAAAGAACAAAGTAATGCCTTTGGCATAAGGCTGCTTACTCATTCAGCTAATATTTGAATATGAACTTTTTTTTTAATCCACACTATAAGTTTTTATGCATTTTAGATGCAGTGAAGAAAATGTCAATAGCAAAAATGCATACACCTTTTAAATTTAGGAAATAAATTGAAATAGTTTTGGATTATGTCTGAATCACCTGTCCTCTTTAGCGTCGTCTTACCATATTTCAGAGTGTGTAAGTATAATAAACTTCATGCTTTTGAAAGGAAAAAACCCTTCTCCTAATTAAGTCTAACTTATGCCTACACATCATGCTTAAGCAGCTCCTTTCAGAGCTTCTTTCTCTAGGTTCCGTTCTTAATAGTAATAGGGGATAACAGAGAACAGATGAGCAAACATGAACGTGTGATTGACATGTATTTCCATAAAACATAGTAACTCAGTCTCCTTGAAATACCTTTTGGAGCACAGCAACTATAATAAAGGTCAGAAAATAAGGGTTCTTATTTGTTATATGTAATATGGACTATACACGAAGAACAGAGCTGATTTTATGCACTTGAATTGATCCACAACTGAAATATGATTTCCCCAGCAAATTAAACCAAATTATTCCTGTGTATCTCAGAGGTTTTAGAATACAGTCAGTATTCCATGATCCAATCTTTTGATTGCTTACATAGCCCTTTCCTTTACTTTCCCTCTTCCCTCTTCCATACTACAAAAATTGTGCATATTTAAGGTGTACAACATGATACACCTATACATAGTGAAATGAATAGTTTTGGCAAGCTAATCAACAAATCCATTTCCTCAGATGGTTACCATTTGTTTTTGTGTGGTGGGAGCACCCAAAACCTACTCTCTTAGCAAATTTCCTATATATATATTATAGTATTATCAACTATAGTCATTCTGCTGTACATTATTCTCTAGACTTACTCATCCTACGTAACTGCAACTTCGTACCCTTAGACCAGTATCTCCCCATTTCCCCTACCTCCCCATTCCTGGTAACCACCATCCTACTATCTGCTTCTGTGTATTCAGTTTTTTGAGATTCTGCATATAATTGAGATTATGCACTATCTAAACTTATTTATTAAACATTTGTGGTACGCATTTTATACCATTTTTATTTACACCATTTGAATATACTTTTCTTAGCCTTGGGTTTTTTTTTTTTTTTAATAATTGCTGAATGCTTTATAGTTCTTATTTTAGATAAGTTGTGAACATATGTGGCCAGTGCCAGTGAGGCAGGGTTATATGTGTGTGTTGTACTCTGAGCTTATCATTGATTAAGTAGTATCATATTTATTGTTTTTGAAATGAACATTGGGTTAATAGACTGTCTTGGAGAGTCTTAAAATGTACATAAAGTTTTACATAGAGCACTGAATAAGATCAAACATCTTTATATTCTGTGTTTCATAACTTGGATTTTTTCAAATACCAAAAGTAGAAAAGAGGAACTGTAGTTTAATCTACTAAGTGTTAAATCAGTGCTTAATATCGTTTCAGTTTCTTGGGATAAAGTTCTTTATAGGTTTGACTATATCTTCCTGTGAGAAACAGACTTCCTTATGATCAGAATTAGCAGTTCTAAATTTTGGGAGTGTGTATGCCAAACTAAATGAATAAATTGACTGAAAAAAGAGTATTTTTACTTACATGTTTTCTGCTTGGTATTCTTAAAAAATTGAAGAACAATTAAGTCATTTAGGTAAATACTTTTTAATCATTTGCTATAGGTTGGATGCATCACACTGTGGATCTTCTGGGAGATAAAGCCACCAAGGAAAGCTATGCTATTCAATATCTCCAAAAGTCCTTGGAAGCAGATCCTAATTCTGGCCAGTCCTGGTATTTCCTCGGAAGGTGAGACTATACTTGAGTTTTCCTTTGGTTTATTCCAGCTAAGAGATTTGAATTATGAGCTAAAAGGTTTGTTTACATTTATAACCTGATCAGTGTATTATCCTTTTTAAATATATTATCACAAAGATTTCTGGAAGTTAAAGAAAACTTCGGAATGTGATAGTTTTCTCACAGCATAATCTGGTCTACTGGGACATTTCTTATTTTGCTTGTTAGATTTTCATTTGACTTGAATTATTGCTGGTTTTTAAAAAGTCTTATTAGATAATAGTTCTTTATTCTAGCATTTAAATACACTTTCTTTTGAATTCTAGTTTTTTTTTTTCAATGTGTCAAACAGAACAGAATTAATTTCTTATTCTGCCTGGTGACAACCAGTAGCCAATGGGACCTTTCTATTTATAATTTTAGATAGTGATATATAGGTTAGGATGGACATAATTTGATTAATGTAGGTCTCAAATCAGTTCTGCTTGACATCCCACAGTGATAAAGTGGATACATTATTAGCGGTTTTGTTGGAAAGGAGAAGTGACATATAATGAAAATAGTTTTCTATATGTCTATAACCTTTTCTCTATACTTTAGATGCCAAAATTACTGATTATTTGAAATATACCTTTTGTATATGTATCTGATAGATTTATTATTTTGGGCCATTATTAGATTGTATTTTGGTTCCTAACTGGTTTTAGCTTTTGTGGTATGGTGGAAAGATCAATGTACTAGATGTTGAGAGGCTTGGATTCAAGTCTTGGTTAGGCTACTATATGTGGAATCATGGATGGTACAGTTAAACTTTTTGATGCTTCAATTTTCTTTTAACCTATTAAAGAAGAGGATTATGTTAGATCGTTGGTTTTCATAGGGGACTATTTTGTCCCATAGAGGACAATTTATAATGTGTGGAGATACTTGGTTATCACAGCTATGGGGAATGCTACAGACATCTAGTGGGACAGCCCTCTAGAACAAAAAATTAACCTCACCCAAAATGTCAGTAGTGACGAGGTTGAGAAGCCCTGGGTATAAATGTCTGTTAGGTACCTACTCACCCTAAGGGTTTCAATTTTGTGATTTCTTTTGAAATTATCCCATTTTGTTTTAATTTAGCTCTTTGAATTTTCCATATAATCATGTTAAGTTTTAGCATTCTTTATGGTTTCATTTTTCCTTTAAATTTAGAAAAGTGTGTTTCTATGAGATGGAGTAATATTAAGATTTTTTTTTTAAATTTTGATAAGTCACTAATAATGTACAGTAAGAGTTGGCTGGGAAAGTACCTATTTTTAGCAGAAATGTTCTAATGCCTTCCAGGGCTTATAAAATCATCTAATTTGGGTTGCTCACTAGAAAAGCTTGAGAGTCCAAATTTTGTCTTTCTCTCTCACTGAAGATATTTGGGAGCAGAAGCTGGATCTTACCATCTTTGTATATTCTCACCTAGCAAAGTGGCTATACAATAAATGGAATAAATGAACTGACTGAACATCATTTGCATTTGGAGCTGGCACCGTTGCTGGTGTTAGTGTTGCACAGTGGGAGGCTTCATACAGGGACTGGAAAGGAGATTCAGTACTGGGAAGTAGGGGCTGCCTAGTCATGGCCTCTAGTGTTAACATTTATACGTGAAAATTTATTTCAATATATGTTAAAAGGCATGTGTACCAGAGATTATTTTCCTTTTGACCTAAAGATAAGTAGTTAAATACAATACAGTAGTGTTGTTGTCTTTTTAGTATGCTTTTAAAAAATTCTAGGCATTTAAATATCTAAAATTACTATTTTAGTAATGCTATAATTTTCAGCTCTGTGAACAGTATTCCATGGGAGGGTGTTTTTTTGTTTTTTGTTTTTTTTTAAATTTTAGTAACTGACTTCATATTTTAAGCCATTGAGATGCTTTTATTCGAATCTTTTCAGATAAAATTTTCCAGATACGCGACATGCTTTATGATTTCTCAAATAAAGGATACTTACCTCAGTTTAATTTGTTTTGGAGTTCAAGATTATCATGTTAGATGTTAATGATTTTTTTTATCCATAATAACATAATTCGACAGTTGTTTTAGACTTTTTTCATTGATGTTTACTTTTTTTTTTTTAAACCTCGTTTCACTGCCTACTGACGTGTTGCTTCTAATCCTTTTTGTTGTGAGAAAATTTTTGTAAATAGTGTGTATTTTAAAAGTTATTAAAGCTCTTGGGGCGCCTGGGTGGCTCACTGGGTTAAGCCTCTGCCTTCAGCTCAGGTCATGATCTCACGGTCCTGGGATCGAGCCCTGCATCAGGCTCTCTGCTCCGCACGGAACCTGCTTCCCCCGCTCTCTCTCTGCCTGCCTCACTGCCTACTTGTGATCTCTCTCTCTCTCTCTTTCTCTGTCAAATAAAATAATTAATTAATTCTAAAAAGTTATTAAAGCTCAGAATGACAACCTCAAGTGTCAGATAACTTTGGGATTTGATGACCCTAATATTTCTGAGGCTTTTCATACTTACCTTTGCCTTCAGGTGTGTGTTGGAGATGTCATTTGGCTTGTCTGTATCATAATACAAGGATAGTGTGGTAATGCTCTTATACTAGTACTAATCACTAACATTGTTACCACAGAACTATAGAATGTTAGAGCAAGGAGGGAACCAGGGAGGTCACCTCCTTCACTCTGTAAACCCTTCCATTTTATAGATATAGAAAGTGAGTTCAGAGAAGTAAAATGTTTTGTCCAAGGTCATAGTCACACAGGTAACTAAGTCAGAACAGGAACTAGAGCCTAGGTTCACTTTCTGCTTTTTCAGAGACACAAGGCTGTCTCAGGGGAACTTAAGTTTTATTAGAGGAAAATTGGTTGGTGGTTGGACTGGGACATCTGCATTTGGGCACATTGGTTTCCTACTTTCACTTTGTAGGAATGGAATGTGAAAACATTGGTTTGGGGAATTACTGCTTATTCCTCCCAGTGGTGAGGTAAATTTGTCTATAAATCTGAGATTTGGCTTTGATTTAAGAACAACAAACAGAATGTTTTTTTCTACTATCTGTTAAGCATTTCCTTCCTTCATGGTATCTGTCCCTATTTGGCATTGTTAATGACTTCTCCTGAATTCTCCCTTAGTAAAGGAGACACTGCCTTCTCTGTTTCAGTCACTGACATTTGTTATTGCCCAATCCGCAAAATTAGTGATTCCTTAGGCTTATTTTCACCTCTCCCTCCTAGGTGTCCTGTGTTCTTACACCCTCTCTTTTATGTGGATAAATTTCAAACCTAGATCTCTGTATTTCAAGGTATTAAATTTCAGGACCACATCTATTCTTTACCTAACATTATCCATTTTAGTGTTCTCACCTCACATCAAAGTAAGCATATTTCAAACCTCATTCATCATATTCTTTTCCAAATCATCTCCTCTTCTTTTAGTTTTGCCAATGAGGTCACCTTTTATTTATTTATTTTTTAAAACTCTCTTTGCTCAGGCTTAAATCTAAGTTATTACCCACGGATATCTAATCAGTCGGTCACAAAGTCTTTATCTGTCTTTTTGGTTTACTTTTTCTCCCTTCTTTTTCTTTCATGCCATGTTCTTTTATCCCAGTTTTGGCCTGCTCCAAGTCAGTGAGTATAGCTGCCTTCTTTTTTACTGTCCATAATTTATTTTCCTTCCAGTTTATCCCTACACATTGTTAGCAGATTAATATTCCTGTGAAGTACTTTCATGGTGCCATTTCTCTTGTTAGAAGAACAAAAATTTCAGTTATCCTCAGGCTGGATTTATAATTCTCTACTCTTTGTATCTGTGCTGTCTCCTCTATATTGGGTTTTGCTCATCCTCTTCAAACAACATTTTGAAATGCCTTCTCTCATCTTCTCTGTCTGAATCAGTGGTTCCTGAGACTTTTGGATTACATGAATCAGTAAAATTCCAGAGAATAATCATGAGGATCTAAATATGCTATTTGGGCACGTAAAAACACTTACGAATTTTTTTTTTTTTTCTTCTAAAGATTTTATTTATTTATTTGACAGAGAGAGAGATCACAGGTAGGCAGAGAGGCGGGCAGAGAGAGAGGAAGGGAAGCAGGCTCCCTGTTGATCAGATAGCCCGATGTGGGGCTCGATCCCAGGACTCCGGGATCAATGACCTGAGCTGAAGGCAGAGGCTTTAATCCACTGAGCCACCCAGGCGCCCCACACTTACGAATTTTTTACTGTTTACCCGGCCAGTTATATTTCAAAATAAGTTGGTTTCAATAAAAATATTAATTAGTTTAATGGAAAATTTATGTATGTAAGTGCATGTTATTTTTCAGTCTTATTTTCATGGTCACATTGCCATACACTGGCTGATAATGAATAATCAGTGATCTAAACTTATATGCATTATGCATATTCAGATTCCTTAGTGTTATCCTTCCCTTGCTTTTCCTAAATCCTGTAGTGTATATTGTGGTGTCTTCTACCCTAAATTCTCAGACCAGTTCTTGTCTATGTCAGCCATGTGATTACGGCATCATGACATTTGTAATGTGTCTTCAGTCCTCAACTAAATTGTAAGCTCCTTAAAGGCAGGGACTGGGTTTTATTTTTTTCTTTTTTCCTTAGTGCAAAGCACTAAGAAGATAATTTCTGTATTTATAGTTCCAGCTGCTGTTCTGTATCCATCCAGTACATCTGCATTAAGAAAATGACAGGTCCTTGAAACTTTAATTATCCCTTCTTCCCTTATGTGATGTGAAATATTGTACTCACCTTATTATTACTGTTTTTGATAGTTAGCTTGATTTTTACCTGCATCTTAATATTTGTATTTTTTACGAATTACAGAGTGGTTGACCTCATGGTTATTATTTAGGAAAGGAGAACTGAAATCTGATTTGGCAAGTCTTACCAACATAGAATGGTTTTCTTGGTTTTTAACTCTGTATTTTTAATGAATGTAAGCTATATAAATAGATCAGGCTGTTCAAGTGTAATGGCCCGTGCATGTGTATGCACATATGTGCTTTCAACTCTATATGATATTGAAGTAATATGGCCTTTAATTATTTTAATATTCATTAATGCAGCATGCTTTAGCACTTACCAGATCAACTATAGTATAGTTTACTGAGTGGTTAATTATAACTTACATTATAATTTTATATATATACACACATTCACAGAAATATGTTAGCTTGTTAGGATTTTTTATTTGCTTTGATATGTGTAGTCCATTTTTCAGAAAATTAATTTATCAGTATTAATGGAATTGTCTGGATTTTTTCCCCCCTCCCTTCTCAGGTGCTATTCAAGTATTGGGAAAGTTCAGGATGCCTTTATATCTTACAGGCAGTCTATTGATAAATCAGAAGCAAGTGCAGATACATGGTGTTCAATAGGGTAAGACATTATATAAAAATAATGGTATTATACTTGATATACAGCAGTTGCATCACATGTAATGTACTTGGTAGTTAATACCATGTGAGAAGCTAAGTAGTTTTCTTAGTTGACCTATTTTTTTTTTTTCTTCCTCTTTCTAGCGTGCTATATCAGCAGCAAAATCAGCCTATGGATGCTTTACAGGCTTACATTTGTGCTGTACAATTGGACCATGGCCATGCTGCAGCCTGGATGGACCTAGGCACACTCTACGAATCCTGCAACCAGCCTCAAGATGCCATTAAATGCTACTTAAATGCAACCAGAAGCAAAAGTTGTAGTAATACCTCTGCACTTGCAGCACGAATTAAGTATTTACAGGTAAAACTTTTAAATAGCAGTTTTTTAAAAGCATATGTTTCCCTATGACACTCAGGCAGGAGGCGGGTGGCTGGAAAGTTTGTCTAGTTGTGTTTTGATGTCTATAATTTGTTTCCATATTTTGTAAACATACCATAGCTTGTAATATTATTTTAAACTTTTCATTTTAAGTAAGATATGCAGTACTTAAAAGATGCTCTTTTGCACATTTACTGTTGATGCATATTAATTTACATAATTTTTTTCTATGTGCTGTCTACATTTTTAAGTTGTCATAGCATTTTAGAGCAAAGAACACAAACACTGTCTTTCACTCTTGCTTGGAGTTTCATGAGAAGACAGCTATGAGAACTCTGAAAACAGAGCTCAGCTTTGTTTTAATTCTCACAAAGGTTTATATTCCGGTTACCCTCTTTATACTTAGTATCTTTCTGAAACCCCAAATTAAGAATCTATTTTCTTTTAAAAACAATTAGTTATAGCATTTAGGAAGATTTAGTGGACTTGCTCTTACTCAAGTAGGCTTGTGTTAAATTTGCTTTTTACATAATTTTTCCTAGGCTCAGTTGTGTAACCTTCCACAAGGTAGTCTACAGAATAAAACTAAATTACTTCCTAGTATTGAGGAGGCGTGGAGCCTACCAATCCCCGCAGAGCTTACCTCCAGGCAGGGTGCCATGAACACAGCACAGCAGGTGAGAAGTTGGGTTATGTTCTGCAGGTGCCCAGCTTTAAGGGTTCTTTTCAATCTATAGTGGTCAAGCGTATTTTACTAAGTACAGGAGGCTTTTATTAATGAAAAGCCTTTTGCTGTAATTGTGAAGGGAATCTAGATCAAAATAAAACTCCCTCTGATATGGGAAGAAATTTTGGGGTGCCAATTTAGAACCTTTGTGCATTTTATGATTTTGAAGGAGATTTCTTAAAATAATGCTGCAGTGGTTTGTTTAATTTTTAAAGCAGTTTTTCAAAGGAAGGTACACATTCCTCCATTGATGATTCATTTGATTTTGATTTTCAATAATTGCATTCAGCGATGTCCACACAGCTTTGAAAAGTATGCAGTTTGTAAAGTTTTATAATTTGAAGGAATGAACTAAGAATATATAGAACCCTATTTTTGTCTTCCTTCTGTGATTCTTAGGCATGTAAACCTCATCATCCAAATACTGAACCTGTAGTAGGCCTCAGTCAAACACCAATTTCACAGCAGTCCTTGCCACTACACATGATTCCTTCTAGCCAAGTAGATGACCTGTCCAGTCCTGCCAAGAGGAAAAGAACATCTAGTCCAACAAAGGTATATGTTTTAGAGAAATAGAAAATCCCATTCAAAAAGGAAACTCCCAACTGCCCTGAACTTGTGCAGTTTGACTGTCTCCTGTTTTTTATTTTAAATCTGTGGACATCAAAGAGTGAAAGGTTTGAGTTTTCCATCCCAAATTCTTAGCATCCTATTAAATATAGAAAGTAGGGATAAATTTGCATTCATCAAATCATTTTATTCATCTCCCTGCCGTTAAGATCTCAACACACTTTTCATCATCACTTTCTACTGACATTGAGATTTATTTATTGTTGGATCTAGTGGACAGTGTGGTGTTTAGGTTAGCCATTTGGGCCATAGTTTAGGGGTGGGCCTTTTTGGGTGGCTTATTAAAGAATCAATATTTTTGTTTTAAATTTATGATTTCCCAAATTTATTATGCATGTACAATTATTTTTAAAAGAATTTAATGTCTTAACGTTTTTTATATGTAATATTCCAGTTCATAGTCATTTGGCCTTCATTAGTCATTGTTGTTAACTCCATGGATTTAACCAAATGTTCTTTAATTTTATTTTTTTTTTTTTTATCAATTTTCCTCAGAGCACTCCCGACAATTGGAGTGGTGGCCATGCAGTGTCACAGCCTCCAGTACAACAACAAGCTCACTCGTGGTGTTTGACGCCACAGAAATTACAGGTGTGTGAGATGTGCTTCTGACAGATTGTGTTTCCTCTTCAAAAAGAGTAGAAGCAGTGAACTTTAAATTTTGAAGTATTCTTAAAGTTGAGTGGCAGTAAATTCAATTAATGTGCACATAAGCAAAATGAACCTACTTTTATCAGAGTACTGGGATCATTTAGTCTTGATTTTTCACTTATTTTTAGTTTTATTTTTAAACAGGCAGTATATCCACAGGGTTCAAACTGCATCAGTATGATTATAGTCTATATAGAGTAAATTCTCTTTCCAGTTCCTGCTCCTGCCCACTTAGTTCTCCTTTTGACAGCCAGTCTCTGTTATTAGTTGACCGGTCTTTCCTCAGATATGGCATGCATGTACAAGCAAATATGCATCCTCCTCCTTTCATACGTTACTATTTTTCTCCTTTTTTACACAAATGGTACAATGTAATATATATTGTTAACAACGTATTTTTATAGACCTTTCCGTGTCAAGTGTGTAAAAGAGCTTCTTTGTTCTCTTATGACTGTGGCGTATTTATGTAGATTTCACACCTTTATTTAAGCAGAGCACTTGTTTTGGATGGTCAGGCTGTCTTCAAACTTTTCTTATTCCGAACAGTGCTGCTTTGAGTGTACCTGACATGATGCATTTGTAAGCTTAAAGAACTTTCTGTTTGAATACCGAAAAATACTGTATTGACAAGTAAAATTTTATGCCCATTTGTCTCAAATATCCCATTATAGTAAACCTCTTTAGGTGAATGTTTACTTCTTACTTTCTTAAACTTAAAGGGCTTCATCTTGGGGTTGATTACTGTTGATTGGGAATCTGTATCTTTGACTAGATAGTGGTTTTGAGTTGGTCTAGTTGTTTTGGGACAAGGTTGCATAGAATAGTGAGCTTGAGCTGGTTTCTTAGATATGCCTTTGACTGTATTCTCCTTTCTTCTTCTTCCTAGCACTTGGAACAGCTCCGTGCAAATAGAAATAACTTAAATCCAGCACAGAAACTGATGCTGGAACAGCTGGAAAGTCAGTTTGTCTTAATGCAGCAACACCAAGTGTGTATAGCGTTTTTTCCCCCTAAAATTTGTTAGCATTTTGAGTATTTTTCTTTACTAAAACATCCTTTTAGAGCATGTTCATGCCCACTTCTTTCTGCCAGTTTTTGCTGGAAGTTAGTAGTCTTGCGTCCTAAAATATTAATAGTGGACAGAGATTTTTAGGTAAAAACAGCTATAAATTTCATTTTGAGCACAAGACGTGGTATTGTCTTACTTATTTACATGCTATTTTGCCTGTGTTCTAAGGGTTTATTTATATTATTTATTACTTAACAAGCTATCCGAAACTGAGGTGAGGTTCTTCAGGACTTGTTTAGTTTGGAGGATCTGGCATATAAATAAAACAGAATGAAAATTTGAGATTCCTTGTTTGTTTGCTTAGGGAAAGGACCTGTAAATTCCAGTTTCCATAATTATCAGCTGCTTTCTTTTATCATTACTGAAGGGATGTTTCTCAAAACAGATTTCTGTTTTTTTAAGGGAGCTAATCAAAATATGAACAAACAAAATTTTTTATTTTTAAAAGTGTGTATTTTTCAACCTAGAGAAATTAAACATTAGGATAAGATAGAGATTACCTGGTTACACACCTTCATGTTCTGATTCTCAACTTTATGGGCCACATAAGCAGCATTTATTTTTCATTTGCTTTTTGACAGATGAGACAAACAGGAGTTGCACAGGTACGATCTACTGGAATTCCTAATGGGCCAACAGCTGACTCATCACTGCCTACAAACTCAGTCTCTGGCCAGCAGCCACAGCTTGCTCTGACCAGAGTGCCTAGCGTCTCTCAGCCTGGAGTCCGCCCTGCCTGCCCTGGGCAGCTTTTGGCCAACGGACCCTTTTCTACAGGCCATGTTCCCTGTAGCACATCAAGAACGCTGGGGAGTACAGACACTATTTTGATAGGCAATAATCACATAACAGGAAGTGGAAGTAATGGAAACGTGCCTTACCTGCAGCGAAACGCAGTCACTCTACCTCATAACCGCACAAACCTGACCAGCAGCGCAGAGGAGCCGTGGAAAAACCAACTATCTAACTCCACTCAGGTAATAGAAGGACTAGCTGCTTTGTTGGCTTCTCACATAGTAGTTGTCTTTATTTGGTTTATGCATTTTGAGAGGAAAAAAAAGTTTGAGGAACTGTTTTTATAAGCATTTTATAGTACTGTAATGTTATTATCTACATTTTGACTCTCTATAGACACACACACACAAGTATACTTTCTTTTCCATTATGAGATTCTCCCCACGCATGCGCACACCTGCACAATCTTGGAACCCCCCCCCAAAAAAATAGATCATACAGTCCTCCAAAACTTTCTGGTAACTTATAGTGGCATAAATATTTATGTAATATTACTCAGTTCATTTCTACATGTATTGCCTGCTTAAGATCAGGTGCTTATGCTAAGTTTTAGCTATTCACTGTGGTAGGTGAAAAAGTTCATTAAAGAAGCAGTTACCATAAATTACTATGAAACATGACTTTGGTGAAAAGTGCTGCCAGAGTACCTAGGAGGGCACATAAACTAAGATGTTAAGAGTCTCCAGAAATTGGAGAATTGGGGAAGGTAGAGAGGTGGTAAAGTGTGCCTAGAGTATAGATTTTGAAGAGGGAAGGACAAAATATCAGGCTGAGGAAGGTAGAAAAAGTTGCCTAATTTGTCTTGAAGGCAAAGTGGAGTCACTGAAGTTTTCAAAACAGAATAATGGATTTCATGAACATTATTTCTGTCAAGAATATGTGCCATATTTTACTCAGTTCACTGTTCAACATAATTTTTAAGTTTTTACTTCTAAATATTTATGCACATAGTTTTTCCTATGTTTTGGATTATTTCCATGGAAAGGATGTTTCAAAGTGGAACTGAAGTGTCAGAGAGTAAGCATCTAGAAAAATGTTGCCAATACACATTGCCAAATTATCTGTACTTTTATTAGTCTGCTGTAAGAAATATTGGACTTACTGCTGGTTAGCCTTATATTGGTCAAACCAAGATAAGTTCTTTTTCTAAGACTTCTAAGTTTATTCTTAAAGTACTACTGTTGGTGGGACCATCTCTTCTAGAATGATTAGTGGTTTTATTTATCCTTAAATGTTGAACACCTACTGTGTCCATGTCCTGTTTGAGGTTCCAGAGGTAAATCAGCAAACACACAAAAGTGTCTTAATTCATGCAGGTAAAAAACAAAACAAAACAAAAAAATAAACAACCATTATATATAGAACATTAGGTAATGCTATGATTAGTTCTCTGGAAAAGTGTATTAGAAAGGGGAGCTGGGGAGTGCTAGAGATCAGTAGTAGTAGAGGATTCACAATTATAAATAGGAAAGTCAGAGAAGGCTTCACTGGAAGGTGACATTTGAATAAAGACCTGAAAGAGTTAAAGAAGTGAGCCTTAAAGGTATTTGCGGTAAGAGTGTTCCAAGCCCGGGGAGCAGCTAGGAGCAGTAGGCCCTAAGGTAGGAGTGTATTTTGGATTTTTTGAGGCAAATCAAGTTGGCAAGCATGGCTGAGCCGGGCCAGCTAAGGGTGAGAAGGGAGGTAAATGTGGCCCAGCCGGAAACAGGCTGTCTGCATCATTTTCAACCTTGAAGGCCATTATAAGGGTATTGGATTTTATTATGTGTTACATGGGAAACTGTAGGGGGATTTTGAGTGGAGGAGTAACATGATCTGACTTAGTTTTTAACCAGATCCTCTTTGGTACTCTGTGGATAGATTAAAGGAGGCAAAGGTAGAAATGATGTGACTGATTTGGAGATTATTGCTGTAAACCGGGTTAAGAGATGGTGGTGGCTAGACCCAGAATGGCAGCAGTAGAAATGGTCAGCTTTTGGGTTCATTTGGAAGGTAGAACTGATAGGATTAGCTTATAGAGTGGGATGTGAAAGAGAGGAGGAATCCAAGGTAATGGGACCCACCTCAACTGGTGAATAAGTCTGGGTGGGCTCACGTGGGTGTGGAGAGGAAGCAGTAGATGGAGGAAAGAACTCAAGACCCTGAGCCTTGGGGCATTCCATTGTAGTAAGTCAGGAAATTGAAGAACTAGCAAAGAAGGCTAGAAGAGGAATGACCTGTGAGGTAGTAGGAGCTCCAGGAGAATGTAAGTGATGCCCTGGAAGCCAAGTGAAGAAAATCTTTGAAGGAGGAAAGCATGATCAAAGTATAAATCATATAGTACTCATTGGCCTTGTAAGGTAAGGACTGGGAATTGACCATCAAGCCAAATGTACCTCATGACCATGCCTGCTTTTGTTACTGTTTTTGTTTTACAGCCTACAAATGAAGAATGGATTTTGCAGTTTTAGAGCATTCTTTAAAAAAAAAAAAAGTGTAACAGAGACTATATGGCCCACAAAGCCTAAAATATTTTTTATGTGACACTTTACAGAAAACATTTGGATGAGAAAATTTCAGTGGATTGGTGGGGGCCCAAAGCCTAACTGTAGTGGGCTTTAGCGTAAAATGGAAAAAGAAATTGAAAGCAATAAATGTAGACAGTTCCAATACAGATACTTCAGTCATGTGGGCTGTGTACTGCACAGTGCCAGGCGTGCCATCCCCACAGATCATGACATAAAAAGGAAGAAGAGAAACAGGTAATAGCTGGAAGGGAAGTAGGACTAAGAGTTTCTGTTTTTTTTTTTGTTTTGTTTTGTTTTTGTTTTTAAAGATTTTATTTATTTATTTGACCGACAGAGATCACAGGTAGGCAAAGAGAGAGGAGGAAGCAGGCAGGACCCTGGGTTCATGACCTGAGCTGAAGGCAGAGGCTTTAACCCACTGAGCCACCCAGGCGCCCCTAAGAGTTGTTTTTTGTTTTAAATTTAAGTTGGGAGAAATCAGAAAAAAGGTTAAGGGGGGAGGTGAAAGCTATTGGGCAGCATTAGGTATAGAGGGAGAAATTAACACAGGAGGAGGAGAAAATTGTTAGAGTAGGTGAGAGGATGAGATTTTGGGGGGTTCCGGTTCATTAACATTAAAGGATTGTTAAAAGAATAACATGAGATTTTTGATAGAATGCCTATAGTGCTAAGGTATAATTGGCAGCTAATAAATGAGAACTTTGGTTATGCTGTGTAA